>NC_137772.1:47699873-48197568 GCF_963455305.1 Plecotus auritus
TTTCAAGTGTCCAGTAAGGGTTGTGATGAAGAAATAAGATGAGATGAGACCTGAACATTTTCCTGCTAGTAGAACGTACAGTGGAGTATTTATTATGCAATTGGTTGACTACTCACCTATTCCAATACATGAAGTATTCAATGTATACTTCATGTCCAAGTTTTACTTTTTTAAAGCTCCTTGTTTTTCTCTAGTATCTACTTCAAGTGAAGACCATATTGGTTTGGCATTACACTTCACTATGCTGTCAGACATGTGGATGACAAATATTTTTTACATTTATTTTATTGCAACCACAGTTTACTTTCAGTACCTTTCTGCACAAGTTTCAGATGTATAGCAAAGGAGCCAGATAGCCAAAAACTCTACACAATGGTCCCCCTGCTGCCCCAAGCACACACCTAGCCCCATACCCAGTTATCTTAACATTATTGGCTATATTCTGAACATGCCAATCTCATCTGATCTCTAAGCTAAGCAGGGTTGGGCCTACTTAGTACTTGGATGAGAGAAGTAATATATATATATATAATATTTTAAATATATCTTTATTGATTTCAGAGAGGAAGGGAGAGGGATAGAGAGTTAGAAACGTCGATGAGAGAGAAACGTCAATCAGCTGCCTCCTGCACACCCCCCACAGGGGATGTGCCCGCAACCAAGGTACATGCCCTTGACTGGAATCGAACCTAGGACCCTTCAGTCCACAGGCTGACTCTCTATCCACTGAGCCAAACCAGCCAGGGTGAGAAGTAATATATTTTTAATAGAGAAAGAGAAGGAAGGTTGAAGAAACCTACAGGCACATTTTGAACTCACTCAATCATGGACCGTGCTCCCCAGATTGAGCCGCTTTTTACAATCAGACTCTACTAATCTCTGTACCTTTTTTCCTAAGACGTTTTATATAGGCCATTTCCCACATAGAGTCCTGTTTAAAAACAACTGTGCCTGGCCAGAGTGGCTCAGTTGGTTGAGCATCTTCCTGTGCACTCAAAGGTTGCAGTTTGATTGGTTCCATTCCCAGTCAGGGCACATGTGGAAGGCAACAGATTGAGATCTCTCTCTCTCTCTCTCTCTCTCTCTCTCTCTCTCTCTCTCTCTCTCTCTTCCTCCTCCCTCCCTCTCTCTAAGCATGTCCTTGGGTAAGGATTAAAAAAATAAATAAATAGCCCTAACTGGTTTGGCTCAGTGGATAGAGCATTGGCCTGAGGACTCAAGGGTACCAGGCTCTATTCCGGTCAAGGGCATGTGCCTTGGTTGCGGGCACATCCCCAGTAGGAGGTGTGCAGGAGGCAGCTGATCGATGTTTCTCTCTCATCCATGTTTCTAACTCTCTATCCCTCTCCCTTTCTCTCTGTAAACAATCAATAAAATATATTTAAAAATAAATAAATAAATAAAAACATGATTGTACAGCTTCACAGGATGTAAGCCAAGATGCACCTCAAACCATTCCCACCTCTCTCCCCAAACACTTCAACACATGCTTTGAACTATGGTGAATTTAGTTTTCTCTGACACCTCAACCATAATTATGTTAGCAACATGCCACTTAGCATTAATTGCTTAGCATCTTGTCATGTCCCTCTTCTAGAATGGACTCCCAGGGACTAAAAGCTCCTTTAATGTGGTGCTAGTAGTACCTGTATCCATTTCTTCTCTCGGCCTAGTCCAGTGCCAGATAAATAACTGTATTTATTTAATGAAACACTTAGTTATTCCAAGTTCCTCTATTTAATTTCATATGGAATAAAAGGTGGCTGCTCCATTCTTTTAAGAATAAAAAATAATTAAGGAATGTACAATAATGACTTATGGTGAGTCTTTCAAATAACCTGTCCCAGGAAGGTCAGCCTTGTACTGGTAGTTTTAAGGTAAATTATTGCCAAAAGATACTTTAAAAATTTTTCTGACACATTCAGGTGAAAATGAAATGAGCCATTCTGTAGATGAATTGAATTTTCTGTGGTCATGTGTGAAATGTCATCTTTCTCTTGATTCCATCTTCTCCTTCTTTTGCTGACACTCGTATGGTTATTTTGTTTTAATATATTGAAGTAATTTTAAAAATGGATGGTAAATATGTGGATATTTTACATTAATTCACGACTCATTTTTGGCATTTTTATTTTTATGAACCAAAGGTTTTACAACACCACCAACAGCAAACACCTTATGAAAACAGACACTTTCTCTCCCCAACACAGGGCTGGAATGCCTTTCCGCTCAACTGCTTCCTCCCTACAGAGGCCTTCTTCAACTGTGTACTCTGTGAGCTGCCATTATAATGTTCAAGTATCTCATGCAGGGCCATGCAATGGTTGCTCCTTGAACTCATTCCTTTCCCAGTTTTTTAGACAAATCACAAAAGCAGAATCATCTAGAATAAGCAGAGTGTAGTGACTTCAATTCCAACAGGCCCTCAAAATGCTCTCAATTTCATGCTTCCCTGATCAGCTTTATTTATAAGAAAATAGATCTCTTTGAGAAAACACTTGGGCTTGATCTGCTAAGAAATCTCAGCAATATTATTTTGGGACACTTGATGAGAAATTTGATGTCTGTATTTGTACCAATATTTTGGGAACAATCTAAGTGATATATCAAAACGTAGCTTAAAATGTGTATTTGTGTAAATAACTCAGGGGCTAATTTTTCCAAATGCATTCATATTCAACAAAGATTGCTAAAAGTTATCACAGCAATTTACTACATAATTTCAAGAGAATAATTATAAACATATTCAAAAGGAAATCATATTTGCTACCTTCTCTGTTGCTATAATTCTTTGTTATCAAATATTTCTCAAACTTTCAAAAAAGTTTTATAAATATACTAGAGGCCCGGTGCACTGAAGGGGTGTTCCTCAGCCCAGCCTGCACCCTCTCCAATCTGGGACATCCCTCTCACAATCCAGGACTGCTGGCTCCCAACTGCATGCCTGCCTGCCTTCCTGATTGCCCCTAACTGCTTCTGCCTGCCAGCCTGATCATCCCCTAACCACTCCCCTGCCAGCCTGATTAATGCCTAACTGCCCTCCCCTGCTGGCCTGGTCACCCCTAACTGCCCTCCCCTGAAGGCCTGGTCGCCCCCAACTGCCCTCCCTTGCAGGCCTGGTCCCTTCCAACTGCCCTCCCCTACTGGCCTGATCACCCACAACTGCCCTCCCTTGAAGACCTGGTCCCTCCCAACTGCCCTCTCCTGCTGGCCATCTTGTGGTGGACATATTGTGTTCACATGGAGGCAGTCATTTTTGACCACATGGGGGAAGCCATCTTGTGTGTTGGAGTGATGGTCAATTTGCATATTACTCTTTTATTAGATAGCATAGAGGCCTGGTGCACAGGTGGGGGCCAGCGGGTTTGCCCTGAAGGGTGTCCCGGATCAGGGTGAGGGTTCCCTTGGGGTGTGGGGTGGCCTGAGTGTGGGGCCTGTCGTGGTTTGCAGGTCGGCCACGCCCCTGGTGACTCAAATGGAGGCCCTGGTATCTGGGGTTTATTTATCTTTTATAATTGAAACTTTGTAGCCTTCAGAGGAGGCCAAGGCAGGCCAGGAAGTTTGGCTTCTTCCATCGCTGGGGAAACCCAAGCCGCCTGCTCGCTCCGTAGCCACAGCCATTTTTGTTAGGATTTATTTATCTTCTATAATTGAAACTTTGTAGCCTTGAGCGGAGGCCAGGGCCAGCCAGAGTGGGCGGAAAGCTTGGCTTCCTCCATTACCAGGGAAGCCCAAGCCTCCTGCTCACTCCATGGCCGGCTGCCATCTTGGTTTAATTAATTTACATACTCACTCCTGATTGGCTGGTGGGTGTGGCTTGTGGGTGTGGCGGAGTGATGGTTAATTTGCATGTTTCTCTTTTATTAGTGTAGATAGGAGAGATAGGAAAAGCAGAACTATTGTAAAGCTAGGTGCTCAGACATAAGGTGGCTACAAATTATGATGATTTCAGAGTTTATAATATTTACATTTTATTTGTGAGGGGAAAAATTGGAAACCATGCTAGAAGCAAAATGTTAGAAAGCTATTGACATCTACAGATTTTGAACCATTAAAATCCCAGATTAATTTCATACTTTCTTAATTAGCATTTATTTGTTTTGGTAAGATATGAATGATTTGCTGTTTATAAGTTCAATGGAGGCAATGTGGAAAAGTCATAAAATGTGGTGCACACATGCCTTAGTTTACCTTTGCTACTAAAAAGTTCAAAGATTCTTTTAAAAAAAAAGAAAAATCACATTAGCTTTGAACCTCACTTTCTTGTATCTCAAATGCAGGTTTAATAATGATATATCCAACCATTGGACATTATTGATTTTGTGAATCAACAGTGATCAAATATCAACAATTTCATATGGTTCAGCCTATATTTCACCAAGTTATCAAGTAAGACAATATATTAGAAAGTGCTTACTAATTGGAAAAGCTAGTGGAAACCGAAGGTGCTGCTGAAACCAATCACTTGAAGTTGTGCTTGCTCACCTAAGTGAACCCCATTTCTTTTTAGTGGAATTTAAGGGAGTAAGGGTAACAAATCAAAGGACAGATTTTTAAGGCAGCAATGATTTTAGGCTATGACACACACTTAATATTCATAACAGATATCATGATATGCATTAAAATAACCCTGGACTCCATGTGTAAACACAATTATGTTATTATTCATAAATGTGTCTCACCTCAAAGGCAGATGGCAGGAGCCCAGATTGTAGGCAGACAGCATCCTTGGCTTCCTGACTTTGTTGAGCAATCTTATCCAAAAAAAGAGGAGTAAGACTGCAGGAGCGTCATCACTTTTACAGACGAGTACTAACTTTTGTAACTTCACTCAATCCACAGGGAAAGGCAGACCTCAGGGGACTCTACCTGAGGCACGCTTTAGTAGCATCATTCATCTAGGATGAGACCCTGCAAGTAAGAGGAACAGCCTCCTGCCAAAATGTGGAGCTGAAACATCAGGGATTTCCTGCCTTGAGACTCGAACAGAAACACTGGGTCTTCTTGGGTCTCAAGCTAACAGGCTTTCAGGATGGAGCTTACACCATCACTCTATTGGTTCTCTCGGGCCTTCCGGCTCAGACTGGAGCTATACCACTGGCTCTCCGGGATCATCCCAGCTTAGTGACTGCAGATCTCGGAACTTCTTAATGTCCATTATCACATGAGCCTATTTCTTGTAATAAATATGTTGTTCCCTCTATATATGCATCCTGTTGATTCTGTTTCTCTGGAAAACCCTGAATAATACTTGTCCCCAAGGCCTAAGAATTAACTTTATGTTAGCAAAGACTCTGCCCTTGCCCTTAGAGAGCCAGGGAGGTATTCTTCTTGCATTACACCCTTGCCAACACAAACACTAGCTCTTACTAGGAAATCACTCAATATTCTCCCTAACTTATCCCATTCTGACTGGCTGACCAGTCGTCTTGGTAGCACTTGCTCTAATCTCCCTAGCCCTTCCTCCTTCTTTGTTCTGTATACCATATTCATACCTGCCTCTGGCCCTGCTGGGTTTTTGCAGCACCCAAACAATCTCCAAATATGCTGGACTTTGTGCTCACTACATGGTCTCCTCCACTGATCCTCTTATTGAGGACCATGCATCTAGAACTCAGGCCTCAGATCCCACTCCCAGGCCTCATCTGCTCTGAGGATTCAAGTGAGAACTGAGAGGGCAGGGGGTGTTATCTCTTGATAGATGACTCATGCCATAGCTACATGAAATAAATAGTTCTTTGCAGCCTTAGGTTATAGAACAGCTAAAATAAGATGGTAGATGGTGCGCATAGATTCTCTATGAACCCAAAAGATTATGCCATACAGTGAATGTGCATATTAGTAGATAGGTATGTCTTAATTCTATTAAACATATATGTATATTTTTTAGCTGAGGAAGAATTATAATACCATCCATCCACTGGAGCATGTATTTTCTTGAAGATACAATAATTCTACTGTATAATTAACATTGACATATTGTAATATGTCAATCAATCATACATTTTAAAATTATATGATACTGTAGAACATAACAATGGTTAGATAGAACATTATCTTTCTTGTTTGAAAAAGTAAATTGTTTCATTCAAATTGCTCATCACCTGTATAACTAGCAGAAATTAGATTTTATAGAATGAGACACAGTAGGATGACTATACACTCATTTATACATTGGCAGAAAAAACTAATACAAAAAGCCCTGAATAAATTATCCAATAGATAATTCCCTCTATCCTATATTTCACTGAAATTCAAAAAGAAGATACTATATCAAATGTCAGCTTAGTTTCGCAACAGCATTGGACAAAATTGTTTCCAAAAGATTATTTTGTGAATAAAAAAGTAATGATATTTTGTTTATTTGAAATGATTAATGCCAAGCAGTCCCAAGGCTTTACCACAGGCATTTGAAAGAAAGGGAATCTATCCCTTTGAGTATTCAGTGAGCTACATCTTATTGTGTATGTTTCTATTATACAAATTCCCTATAAGATATACCAACTTTAGTTTTATTTCTAAGACAGATATGTAAATGTTTTATGGTAGTTGACTTGATTTTTTAAAATGCAAAAACTTTGGAAGACAAGTTACTGTGTATGTAGAATGTGGTAATAAATTTTGGGTTTCAGTTATAAAGGCATGTTTAATGATAATATGCTTATGTAATGATATTCTTCAATACAGAGCTGAAAAGACTCAACCAGTGATAAAACTAACTTAAGTATTTCAAGTAGTTTTTAGCACATAGGATTGAGCAAGCAAGCATTTAAAAAAAAAAACAGTTTTGCTAATTCATATAAAACTTTAATTTTAATTCCTTTATTTGGTTTATTCTTAGCTCATTGATCTTAACAAAGTCCTTTAATATTCATGTAGAAATGTACATTTAATCTTCCATTTTTAAAATATGTTTTTATTGATTTTAGAGAAAAAAGAAGGGAGAGGGAGAGAGAGATAGAAAAAGTTTTGAAACAGAAACATCGATCTGCCTACTTCAGGCCCCCTACAGGGGTTTAAGCCTGCAACCCAAGCATGAGCCCTGACCTGGAATCAAACCCATGACCTCTTGGTGCATGGAACAAAACTCAGTCCACACAGGCTGGGCTCATTATCAGTTTTATTATCTATCACACAAATCAAAAAGTGTATCTGATTTTTCCTTACTCAGATTCTCAATCTAAGTGGCCTCAGCAAACTACCTATAGTTAGAACATCAAAACTCTGGAATATTATTATTTCACAATATTGCCTTAAAAAAATCCATCTAATCTTTCCCTTTTTCACCTATTCTTTTTAGGTGTCTTATCTTGCAGCCCACACTAGAGATAAGATATATGTATGTTACAAATAATTCATTTCTTGAAGTCAGGCACAATACTTTTTTAAATGTTCACTGTAAAAATAAATACTAATAATACAATCACAGTATATGCATAAAAGTTGTACACCAGTATATATTGAAAATTGTCCTTCAGACCTCTACATCTATGCTCAGCTCCCATCCTTTCCAACAGGCAAACTTTATAATTTCTTATTTTCCCTCTCCAGAGCAATTCTGTTTATATAAAAACCAAGATACATGTGCATACATATGAATACTCAAACTTTTATGTTTTCCACCTTTCACCTTTATATGAATGGTATCATAAGATACATATTTCCTGCATCTTATATTTTTTCCATTTAACATTTCATTACAGAAAAATATTTTAATTGCTATATAGAATTCTATTGTGTAAATATAGAATAATTAATTTAATCTTCCCCCAAAAGATGGTCATTGAGGCTATTTCAGATATTTTTGTAAGAATGGCTATAATAAATATCATTTATGCAAGTATATCTGCAAGATAAATTCTAAGAAATGGAACTGGGGTTCAAAGAGTATTTAAATTTGTAATTTTGATACATACACCAAATAATCAGGGTATTTTCTACCTGGCAGCATCTAGCTAAGTGTTTCTAGAAATAAGTATTCATAAGTGAGTTTAGTCGTCCCAGTTCTGGCTCAGAGCAACTAAAACCCTTGGAATTAGCTAAGTGCTGAGAGTGGTTAATGTGTATTTTGTTCTGTGAATGAGGCGATGATGTTTGGAAGCACCTGAGGATGAAGGCTGATGGCCAGGAGACCCAACCTTGTGACAAGAGGGTTGTACTCTCCATCTCATCTCCAGGGAATGGAGAAGGGCAGGAGGTTGAATCAACTGACATTGGGCAATGATTTAATCAATCATGACTATGTAATGAAGCCTCCATAAAGACCCCAAAGACTGGGCTCAGAGAGCTCTCAGGTTGGTGAACACAGTGAGGTGCTGGGAAAGGTGCCTGTGAGAACATAGAAGCTCCTTCCTCTAACCTTATGCATCTTTTCCATTTGACTGTTCCTGAGTTATGTATTTTTATAACAAATTGGTGATCAAGTCTGATCTAGTAATTAAAATGTTTCTCTGAGTTCTGTTAGATGATCTAGCAAATTAGTGTAACCGGAGAAGAGGGTCCTGGGAACCTCGAATTTATAGCCAGTCAGAAGTCTAGGAGAGACAACCTGGAACTGATAGAGCATTCCAAATTGGAGGGGGTCTTTAAAACCTCCATCTGTAGCCAGTTGATGAGAGGCCCAAGTAACTATTTGGATTTGAAACTGAGGTGGGGGGACCAGTCTTAAGGAACCGACCCCTTAATTTCTGAAATCTGATGCTAACTCCAGGTAGACAATGTCAGAATTTAGTTTAATTTCTGCACACCCTGCTAGTGTCTGAGAATGTTTTGTTAGCATGGGGAACCTCCCTTGCACCCACACACATGAAAGTTGAGCCCAGGAATCCTTTCCAATATTCAATTATTTTCTAATACACAATGCATACGTGTACTATTATACTGGATCTGGGTAATTATCTAGAGAGAACACTGAATATTTGGATTTCAATATTTTTTTATCTTCTCTGTCAATTGTACAAATAATCTACATTCAACAAATAATTAAAGCATGAAGTATTAGTTTTGCATGAGATGAAATAAAAATGATTTTATATAATAGTGATTTCATAATTCCGGAGTTACAAAGAATGTTACTTAGCTGTATATATTCATATATTCATTCACAAAAAATTACTAAATGTTCTGTATGTATTCTTTCATATTTTAGACTGACTACATTTTTAATAAATTTATAAATACAATACATGACATAGAAGACATATACATCAATTAAAAATAGTCAAATTGTCACCCCAATTCACACAGGTAAAAGCTAAAATATATGTAAACATCCCTGATTTTAAGTATGATAGATGCAAGTAAGTCCTTCTTCAAACGGTTTGCAAAGACAATTTAACAGTCACATATCCCCTTATCTCAAAGATTCTACTGTTTCTGTTTCTGCAAAGTCTAAGAACAGAACCCAAGGTGGAATGGATGCACTCTTCTAAATTAGATAGAATAATCTGTTCAATTTTATTCATTTGCCTTTGTATGAGTGATATTCAAATCAATACATTTCAGAAAGTCTATTTTATCTTAGTATTTAAACTTCCATTACCCTTCACTAAAAGTGCTAAGGGGACTGTTGTATGTTCCTAGCTTATCATAACTCTTAGAACAATATCTGTTTTCAAACAACCAACAGTTCTATTCACTAAAGAGTGCCAAATTGTTCCTTTTTATATAGTTACTAAATATAAATTTCCAGGCTCAAAGCTGTTCTATATCTCTGTTGATTTATTTAGTTTAATAGACATTTATTTTTAAAATCCTCCATAAGAAAAAAAAGGCAAATATTTATTTAAAGTAATAATGATGTTCATTTACTCTATTGCTACTTTTTAGTCTATAACAAACAAGTTTACAGAAAATTTTCAGGAACTTCCAGATATTTTGAATTAGAATGAATTTTAGGAAAAGAAAAAATTACAGAAGGACTCAAACATATTAATAGATAAAGCTATGTGGTATGATTATTTTAACTGTCAATTTGAAAGTAGTTCATATTTCATCAGAAACATAAATACATAAAATCCTTTAAAAATATGCTGTTTCCTTACATTTAACTTTTTCTATTCATAGACTGTAACACTTAGTTTAAATAGCTTATTTGAAGAGGCTCTGAAGAATTCACCTAAAAGTATGCCATAATTATTTAAGTCCTTAATTATTATCTGTAATTCTAAAACTTTGAAAACTAAAAGCACTTCTATTAACCCAAACTGTGTTAATTGATAACTAATTTCCAAACTGATAGGAAGTTACTTAGACTCCATGGATCTCACATAGAGGAAATATTCCTGGTTTATTCCAGAAATATTAATATGCTGGCTCAATTCCACTGGGGATGTTCTAGTACATATGATATAAGCACTAAATTAACTTTATAAAATAAAATAATTCTGGCTTCTAAAACATATCAGATCTTCAAGCTTCAGGTGTGCAGCTGTTAACCTCATATTAACCCAGAGATGTGAATTCATTGATTCATTGACTATAGTTATTACCATTTATAATATTTATACTGTACTAGAGGCCCGGTGCATGGATTCATGCACTGGTGGGGTCCCTCGGTCTAGCCTGCAGGGGTCAGGCTCTTCAATATCCCCCGAGGGGTCCCGGATTATGAGAGAGGACCCCCCCCCCGCCCCCGTGCACGATCAGGGCCAGGCAGGGACCGTGGGAAGGCTCCAGGGTGTATGTGGCCTGTCTCGCCCAATCTGGATTGGCCGGACCACAGCAGCAAGCTAACCTACCGGTTGGAGCATCTGCCCCTTGGTGGTCAGTGTGTGTCATAGCAACTGGTCAAAAGGTCGAAGGAATGGTTGGACACTTAGCATATTAAGCTTTTATTATATACTAGAGGCCCAGTGCACAAAATTCGTGCACTGGGGGGTGTCCCTCAGCCCAGCCTAATCTGGGACCCCTCGGGGGCAGTCAGATAATCCCTCTCACAATCCAGGACTGCTGGCTCCTAACCAATTGCCTGCCTGGCTGCCTGATTGACACCTAACTGCTCCCCTGCTGGCCTGATCGCCCCCAACTGCCCTCCCCTGCAGGCCTGGTCCCCCCCAACTGCTTCCCCCTGCAGGCCTGGTTGCCCCCAACTGCCCTCACCTGCCAGCCATCTGGTGACGACATGGGGGCAGCCATCTTGTGACAACGTGGGGGTGCCCATCTTGTGGTGCCCATCTTGTGATGATGTGGGGGTGGCCATCTTATGACAACGTGGGGGCAGCCATCTTGTGATGATGTAGGGGTGGCAATCTTTTGGTGGCCAACTTGTGATGAGATGGCGGTGACCATCTTGTGACAACAAGGGGGTGGCCATCTTGTGACAACATGGGGCAGCCATCTTGTGATGATGTGTGAGTGGTCATCTTGTGACAGCATTGGGACAGCCATCTTGTGATGTGAGGGCATGAGTGTCAATTTGCATATTACCTCTTTATTACATAGGATAGGATTAGAGGCCTGATGTATGAAATCTGTGCAAGAGTAGGCCTTCCTTCCCCCAGCTGCAAGCACCGACTTCCCTCTGGCACCCAGGACCCGGGACGCGGGCTTCCCTCCGGCATCTGGGACCTGGGCTTCCCTCCTGCCTCTGGCAGGCACCCAGGACCCGGGATTCCCTCACAGCCCTGGCTTCATCCTGAAGGACATCCGGAAGGACATCCAGTCTAATTAGCATATGATGCTTTTATTATTATAGATTATTAATATAGAACAAGGTATCCTTTTTTTAAACAGTCAAGGTTAATCATGTAAGCAACAGGTTTCCATGAACAAATCAGTATAATCAATTATATAACTGAATAATTATAACCACAAATTTGTTAAAGGATTGCATAGCTTAAAGAAAGCTACACTGAGCTAAAGAGAAAGGCTTCTTGGTAACTTTTATGATTTTTCTATTAGTCAAGACTATGGCTTATCTAAGTGTAGTCTACATAAATAATGTATGAACATCTCTTTAAAATAATCAGTATTAGTAAGCATATTTTTAAAAGATTGATAGGCTTTATTTTTATCCAAAAGAAATGCATAATTTTAAAAAACAATAAATTCATATAGTCTTTCAGTTGAGGCACAGAAATTAATAGAGGATGGAATGTTACTTTTCAGGCACAATATATAGAACATTATTAATGGAATATATTAAAAAAACACAACACTACATACTAGGAAGCTATTATTCATTATCGTACGTCTTTAAAATATAAGCTTCGGTAGCAAGACTCCCTTTTCATGCAAAAGAAAACCGTGTTTTAAATAAATGAGAAACTCCTGAGGTAAACACCTTAGGTTCTGCTTTCATTAGATAAGATGAACATGAACTGACTATTTAGCTAATAGTTTTTTGCTAACAGCGTGGATATAATACAAGACACACAAACTATTAATGGAAAAATCAGACCTGTATAACACCTACCTAGCAAACTCCCATCTCTTTACTATAAATTACTAACTCTAGCATAATTGGAAATCTAAATAAATTCCCTGGTGATTACAGATTACAGTCACAAATCCAAAAAGCCACAACACAATGGAGCTTTCTCTAGGAATATTAATTATTCCAATTCTAGGCAGCTCAATAGTCAAAATTCAGCCCCCAGCTGGCTAATATGTACAGCCTAAGCATTTACCAGCAGGCTGCTGCATTAGGAACAGCACGATTCCATTTCACGGAAGAATACTGCAAATGCTATGTATAAATGATTCCCTCTAGAAGAGTCCTTAAGGCATAAGTGTTTATCCCCTTGAATGTTCAGGCTAACTTGCTCCACAGGGTGTCATCAGGATTAATTCTGAGGAAAGCAAACAAAAGGTGTAATGTATTCTGAACAGAGTAATGAGAAACAGGGATCCTAAAGTTTAGAATTTTCACATTTGAGAACACAAGAAAATCTATTGATGAAAGGGCCCATGGCTTCAGTCCTTATTTCCAAGACAGATTCAGAGAGGTCATTTAATTTCCTAATACACTGACTATCAGACAAAGGTTCTGGATTATAGGTCAGTATCCCTGAAATCAGCCTCCTTTTATGAGAATAACTAATACCCAGAAATGAATTGCTTTTTGAGAATTTTCCAAACTATATCATTATTTCCTGTAATTTGGGTATCGATTAAAATTGTCTGATGGATAAATTTTATGATTTGTAAATTATACATCAATAAAGCTTTTCAAAAATCTACGGATGGATGGATAGATAGATGAATACATAAATGGATAACAGACGTGTAATGGAAATAACACTACAGTGAAATGTTAATGGAAGTCCAGCCAGTATGGCTGAGCTTCAACCTATGAAAAGTTCAATGTCAGTCAGGGCACATGCCCAGGTTGCCTGCTCAATCCCTAGGAGAGGTGTGCAGGAGGCAGCAGATCAAAGATTCCCTCTCATCACTGATGTTTCTATCTCGTTCTCCCTTTCTCTCTGAAATCATTAAAAATATTTTTTAATGTTAACAGAAGAACTTAGGCAGTTGGTTTAGAGGTATTCACTACAAAAGTCTTTCAATTTTTCTGTATGTTTGAAAATTTTCTTGATAACTGGCATCATGTCTAAACATACTCTAAAAACAATTCAGGAAAAAAAATCTGGTTGGAGGTTATAAAGTAACAATTTATACCATTTTTGTAACCTTTCTGTAAATGTGAAGTTGTATCAAAAGACAATAAACATGGGGAAAATTTTTGGCAGAAATTAATGTTTGAAGGGCCTTTACTTTATAAGGGAATTATATTACCTTAATGTCTTCCTGAGGTTTATGATCTCCTGGTCTCTCCACACCACACTATCTCTCTGCTCCCTTCCCTCCAAACACCTACAGTGGACTTCTGGTTATGAAATAATAATAATAATGATAGTAATAATAATAAAACCCTTCACAAATCCATGGTTAAGGGTAGGTTTGTATGGGCAACAGCCAATTGGACAAAATTTTGAACGGAATATATTAAGTAAATATAAATAAATGCACACACAATCTCAATAGCCATTCTTAAAACAAACAAACAAAAAAACAAACAAAAAAACACCTGCCTCAGTATGTTTTGTTTTTACTTTTGTGTAGAGATGGGAAATTGAATTTTTCCTTGAGGGCAGTTTATATTGGCTAAACACAGGAAAAAACACATACACTTTTAATTAGCTTCTTGTTATGCAAGACTGAAGCAAAAATCATTTTCAGGAACCCAGAGACCAGAAACAAAAAAGAGGTCTGTATCATAATGCAAAAGAATCTCTGGGCTGTGGGTGGAGACTGACCTTCTTACTCTCAATTTTCAGCGGCTTTTTTACTAGGAACACCTGCTGTTTCCCCACCTCTGCCTAGCTGAAGGGATCCTGAAATCCCAGTAGGAAAGAGATGGTAAAAGAAGTCCCTTTAAGGAGGGCTGTGATTGCCCTATCTGGGAATGCGGGCTGTATGCTGTGGAGAGAGCTTAGTAGTACATAAGTTTCTGAGAAGAGCCTAGACTATCAACTCACATTAATTTTAAATGTGGAAATGAGTTTCCAAGCCTTCTGTTAAGCTGTGTAAAGCAGCCAATCCTGGATTTAGCTGTATGGGGGACACCTAGGCCGGGCCTGGGCCCACCTTTGCTTGAAGCCCTAGGAAGCCTTCTCAGCCGGAGGGAAACCCTGGCTGACACAGCAAGAGGGGTCCTCAAGGGAGCCAAGCAGAAACCCAGAGCAGGATTTGGGTGGGATTTTACATGTAAATTTCCCAGAAAGCTGAGGAAAAGAGTTCCCTGTGACCAGGGAGCAGCGGGAAGGTGCCCCGAGTACAGGAACATCTGGGTGGGCTGTGGGCAAGCTGCAGCATAACCACAACAAATGTGTCCAGGCCAGCACAACAGATGATGTGATTTTCCAGAAAAATATGGTACTAATGATACCATTGTAATTAACCTAGTTATTAATAATAAGGAGTAAAGAGAAGGCCAGATACTATAGGCATGTCATTTTGATACCATCATAATTTAACCTGCTTATTAATTAACAGGAAGGGAGCACATGGAAGGCCAAATGCTATAGTCATTTGTGCAGCTTTGCCAGCAGGCTGCAGTTTAGATGCATGCCCAGTAAAGACTGGGTGACATAGGGAAGGTACTTGTCTGTCAGTCACACCTGGGAACAGGTCACTGACCAGGATACGAGTAGCCACTGCAAGGGTGCGAAATTGGAGATATTTAATCTAAACAAAGGAGTTTGCGCTGTTGGTTTGCGCTCCTGGCTTGTGTGGCTCTCAGCTCCTGCAGTCGCCCACAAGCCCCTCAGCCATGTGAACTCCACACACAATGGACTAATGGACTGCAAGTAGCCTAAAGCTAACCCAGACCCAACTCCACCATGGAACAGAAACTCTGGACACTGTCTTTGCTTTTAGCTCTGCTTAATCCCCAGGTGCACATCTTCCAGGACGGATTAAGGGAAATGGGACTTTGGAAACAAAGGGATGTAATTCCATAAAAATAAAGCTTTCTACCACATCTCATCCTCCTGTGGGGGCTTCCAGAAAAGCTTATTCCAGTGGTACCCCAAGAACCCCACTCTCACTAGCAATGGAGAAAGACCATCCTCACATTTCTCCGATAATAATTTGGGCAGCTTTGCAGCTTTACACTCCCCAGGGAACCACTGGTCTATTCCCCACAGATCCCTGGGGGAGGGGACTGGTCAAAAGAATATAGATCTCTTCCCAATAACATTGGGGGGGTCTAGTAAAGGTGCTTTATGTCTGGCCAGTGACCTGGAAACAGGTCATTGGCCAGAATAGTCATGGCTTCTGCGAGTGCAGGAAGATTTTGGATATTTAATCCCCTACACCAGGGTAGGAAACTTCCAGGCTGCAGACCATTTAATGCCCACAAAATCATCTGGTCTGGCTCTGCCAAGGTATGAGTTAAATGTCTGACCAAATATAGCAGGCTTATTTTTAGGTTGATAAATTTGTATTGTCCATGAATGATGTTATAAATATCCAAAAGGCTCTTGGCAGAAAGAAGGTTCCCTACCCCTGCAAAGGAGTTCATTCTCTTGGGTTCTGTTGCTCTTGGTCCCTCTCGGTTGACTCCTGGCTTGCTGGGGTTTCACTCTCCTGTTTCCTGCATTTTCCCACGGAGGCCACGGCCATGTGGACCACCACACAATGGACTAATGTACAGTAACTAGCCTGATGGACCCAGCGGAAACACTGAATGGACATTGGCTCTGCTTCTAGCTCTACTGAATCCCCAGCTTCACTTCTTCCAGGACAGGATTAAGGGAAATGGGACTTTAGAAACACAGGGATGTAATTTTAGGCAAATAAAAGTCACTCATCCTCCCCTGTGGGTCTCAGAAAATTCTTTTTTCTCAAGATATCATAAGGAATCCACCCCAGCACTCAGTGAGGAAAGAAATACTCCAAATCCCCCAAAGACACTTTGAGGTTGTGTGTTTAGTACTTCAATTCAATAAAAAATATTAGAGCTAGACGTCTGAGAGCTTATCTAGATAATCTTCTTACTTTAGTGGTAATAATAATACCAGATAACATGTTTACAGTGCTTCTGTGCCAGGCATTGTTCTATTATATTAACATATATTAACTCTCACAATCCAATCAGTAACCTTGTGATATAAGAATTACACTATTTCCACTTAATAGAGAGCAAAATTGAGACACAGAGAGGATGAGTTACTTGCCAAGATTATGCATCTACCAAGTCAAAGGTAAGAGAGTGAGGCAAAAGCAGGTTAAATCACATATTGAAGTATATATAGACAAAAAGAGCTCCATAGGCCATGAATACGATTCTGACTCAAATATCCCATGTAATCTACTGTCACATTATGAAAACCAAATTAATTCACTTCCTAGATGTAAATGCAAAACAATTCACCATGAAATGTTCACACTAGCAAATGTCCATTTCACAAAATCACCATTATTCGGTACTGAAAATGTTTGTCTGAATGAAGACAAGCTGTAATATTGTAGTACAGAAAATTCCAGTGTAATATATAAATTATCAAATTCATCTTTTATTGTGGAAATTTCAAAATGTTTTTGTTCCTTTGGCTAACTAAATTAGCTTACTAAATTAGATGAAAGAGAGGAAGAAATAAAGAAAACTGAAGACAGAAATATGCATTCTATATTGTTCCTGGTTTGCCTAAGAAATTTGTACAGTGGCAAGAGAAAGTCACTTTTTATGTTTTTTTATCCTCACCCAAGGATATGCTTTTATTTGAGAGAGAGAGAGAGAGAGAGAGAGAGAGAGAGAGAGAGAGAGAGAGAGAGATTGCCTCCAGTATGTGCCTGACCTGGAATAAAAACTGAAACCTTTTGTTGTATGGGAGGATGCTCCAACCAACTGAACCACCCGGCCAGGGTGAGAAAGGCACTTCTTTTCTGAGAACAAATGATACAGAGTTTCCCATTTCTTCCTTTTAAAATGAACTGCTAATATAAGTTAGACCTGGTAGTGTGCATCGGTTGACATGTCCCCTCCTAAATTCCCAGTGCCTGTCTTAGACTTCTTTCCCTCCCTTAATGCAGTGAAATAAAATTTAATTTGGAAGTGCTTCCTCAAACTCTTGTAAAGTAATAGGTGCATCTGTGTTTCTTAATCAAGGGTTTCATAAATCTCTTTAGGGGAATTTCCTTAAAGAAACAAAAAATATTAAGGTACAGAAATAAAAGAAATAGCAAAGCCAAAGCCAATATTTACTTCATTATATAGTTTCCTAAGAGGGTGAACGATTGTCTACTGTCTCCACACTTAGCAATGTAATTTTAGCATGTAAACACTGCTGATGTACTGAAATGCCGGGTCAAAATGAAGACTAATTCTTTATGTCTAACTGAATGGCTCCTTTTAAAAATATATATATTTTTATTGATTTCAGAGAGGAAGAGATAGGGAGAAAGATAGAAACATCAATGATGAGAGAGAATCTCTCCTGCATGCCCCTCACAGGTGTTTGAGCCCACAATCTGCACATGTGCCCTGACAGGGAATCAAACCATGACCTCTTGGTTCACAGGTTGATGCTTGACCACTAAACCATGCCAGCCAGGCTGAATGACTCCTTTCTGTCAGGCTGAGAAAATCTTGAAAATTTGCAAGTTTACTTGTCATTACAGAACATCAACGTTGAAGTTTCTTTCCACAACACATACCAGGCAAAGTGAATGTACATTAATATCTTAAACTTCTCTGCAAACCTTTAACCTTATCCATAAAAAGAGATTTTTTTTTTTCCTTAACAGGAGAAAAGTTGAGAGGCAAACTGTCATTTTCTTTTCATGATTTGATTTTAACCACCCTTAAAAATACAAAAAAAAAAAAAAAAAAAAAAAAAAAAAAGGGCTGCCCAAAATGAAAATGTATAGTGGAAGCAAAATCGGGGGGGAGGAGGGGGGTAGTTTTCTTAGCAACATGAACAATTCCTTCCAGAGCTTAGGTGCTAGACTCTGAAATAAAAAATATTTTCATGACATTTCATTTGTTTAATCAAAGTCTGTTAAAGAACTAGGTTAGATTTTAAAGTCTAAACATAAAATGCATTATACTTTGGGTCAATAATTTTCAAGCTTTTTGGTCATGGGACCTCTTTATACTCTTAAAAATTATCAAGAATCTCAGAAAGCTTTCCTGTATCTAGACTATATTGCAACAGAAATTACAACTGGAAAGTATTTAAACAGATAACTGGAAAAGCATACATTCCATTATCCTTCAGAGCGATAATGTCCCACATATCACATGGGTAGCGCCTCTAGAAACTCCACTGTATGTCGTGAGAGGATGAGAATGAGAAAGAGTAAATGGTGTCTTAGAATTAGTATGAAAATAGCTTTGATCTTACAGAAACCCTAAAATGGTCTCTAGCACCTCCAAAGTTCCCTAGAGAAGACTATGAGAACAGGTGGTACAGTATCATATGTCATTTCCACTTTAAAACCGAAGCATTAATGTATTAGTCACCCCACCAAAAAAAAAAAAAAATTCCAACCCCACTCTATCCCACTCAAAATAATCAGTGGCGATAAGTACTGACTCTTGAGAGGAAAGGTCACTGGCTATTGGTTGTCTACTAATATTCATTCTCACCTTTCATAAGAGAACTTCTGAATTTCAGCTCGAGACATGCTCACCCAGCACAAGGCTGTATTTCCAAGAACTCTTTGCAACTTAGTGTGCCCATGGGACTAAGATCTGGACAACTGGATGTTAAACAGATGCATATCACTCCTGAATTGTACCTTTAAAGGGACTGGGAGGCTCTCCTGGCTTTTTTCTCTCACCACTGGTGGAAAGATAGCAATGTGGCAACCAGTTTTAGAATGTCAGAACTACCCCCTCAGTTCTCCACTGCTCACTACTGGGGTTGTTATGTGATAGGGTACTTGGCTCCTACTTTTATTTTAGCCTCTTGTCTCTTAGCTTCTAACTACTATAAGAATGTCCATGGCAAGGCAGGTTTATCTCACACACACACATACACACACACACACACACACACACACACACACACACACGTCCATAATATTTAAAAATTCAGAACCAATAAGAAGGGGATATACACAGAACATTGAGTCCCATAAGAGAGAGGATGAGAGAGGAAAAGCTAGTAGTATACATTTGTTGTTTAGATAGTTAATACCTGAGTTCTCAACATCAGCTTAATAGCAGCAACAAATATTTATTTGGGGTCAGAAATACTGTTGGACACTCTTAATCAGTTTGCTAGGATATTTATCTCTTTAGTACCCTGGGGTACCCTTCCCTATTAAATAAAGCCCCCATTAAGGTGTTTAAAGCCCCATAATACTGCATTAAATACTATTTTCCTGGTCTCTGGGTTCTTTTTTGAACATCTGAACAAATTCAGAAATACACTCCCAGGAAAAGGGCATAGCTCTGTCTACATGTGTACTGGAGCCTCTGTGAGACGGTGGGCTGCCTACCTGCAAGGTTGACAGCAGGTTTGATACCCACTGTTCCTGGACAGTGGACTCTGCCTGCCTGACAGCCACAGCACTGCTGCTCTGCCTCAAGGAAACAGGACCTAGAAGCTCTCCAATAGCGCAGAGCCCGAGGGTTACAGCAGAGCTTCCCAAGCACCAATCCTGCCAACTCACGCCCAGGTGCCCAGCTGCCTTAGTAAAACTGAGCACAATAAAGCAGACAAATGTAGTATTTTATCAAGCTAAATGTTTCATCTCTACGTGTGTTATTTAGTCTGAGATTATGTCCTTCCTATGAGACTTGATGATTAATGTAGTAGCCTTTTTTAAAAAATGTATTTTCTTAAAAAATAATTTTTTTAAAGGGCAGCCCTATGCCAGTTTCCAGATTTTTAAATTGAATCCTTAAGTCTAAACATATGAGAAAGTTCTCTAGGGCCTACAATTTTCTCTTTTTGTTTTCTAATTTTTAATATATGACAGGGATGCCAGCCCATTGTTACAGCAACCTCATAATGAAACAACCTAAGCAAACATGACATTGAGGGAGAGGTAGTAATTAGCAATGCATAGCACTTTATTATTGGCAAAAAATGCTCGCATGTGCCCAGCCAGTGTGGCTAGGAGATTGAGCATAGACCTATGAACAAGGAGTTCACAGTTCAATTCCAGTCAGGGCATGGGACTGGGTTGCCAGCTCCATCACTGGTAGGGGGCGTGCAGGAGGCAGCTGATCAATGATTTTCTCATCATTGATGTTTCTATCTCTCTCTCCCTCTCCCTTCCTCTCTGAAATCAATAAACACATTTTTTAAGAAGAAAAGAAAACAGAGATACCTCTCTCCTCGCATGTGAGGACACAGAGAGAAGGCAGGCATTTACCAGTGAGGAAAAGAACCCTCCTCAGAAACTAGACTCCCTCCACCCAACTTTAATCTTGGACTTGTCAGCCTCTAGACCTGTGAGAAAATATATTTCTGTGGTTTTTTAAAGTCACCCAGTGTATGGTATTTGTTATGGTAGCCCAAGCTGACTAAGACACAAGCCTTCAACAATTTTAAATTGCCTCTGAAAATAATATGAAACTTAACTGTAGACTTCAAAGGTCATAATCAAGTCTCTTTTTTAAGCTATTCCTCCCCAATCATTCTTAAAACTTATACCAGCAAAAATTAAATCACAGAAAGCCCTATATCTGATTGTAATTTCAGTTCTCCATAGAACAGCTTTATAAAGGAAACAAAAATTGGTTTACAAACATCGTAGCACATTATTTCTCCCACTTGAAAAATCTTCTTCTTCTTTCATTACTGTTTTGAATAAAAATGTATGCCCTCCCTCTCCATTAATATAAGTCTCAGACCTCAAAAAACTTGGATCTACCACTGAACAAGTGATCTATTTTGTCAGTAAATTTTTTTCAATTAGTATTATTTAGTCTATGTATTTACTCTGATTATATTACAAATCTAAAGGAGCATCTGTGAGTACACAACACAGGAAATAAGAAGGGCATGCAATGCAGTTGTTCTTCTAGTCAAGCTAGAGATAAAGGATGAAAAGACATATACAAGCAAAGCTAAGTTAATGGCAAGTCTATGATTCCAAGAAAATGTGATTTATTAGTGAGTCAGTAAAACTGTGGCCAACAAGTGTGCATTTAAGCAAATAGGCATCAATCAAGCTTGATGATTGACAAAGAAGAAAAAATTTGCTAGCAATTTTCTGCAGCTTGTGGATCAGCGACTTCCTTAAAATAGGGCAAGTGACTATAATCTCAAGAAGGCGTGCAGTATGGAGATGACATTAAGCTGATGGATTTTAAACTTTATCCTGCAAACCAAAGCTCTGGGGAGATGCAATAGTACACAGAAGGCATGGATGATAATTATCATAACTTAGATGCAGCATTCAAAATATATGTGTACTAGAGGACATCCTAGGTTAAGACACTGAGAAGATGGCAATAATTGATGGGAATAAAAAACAAAAATCCTTAACACTACCAAAAAAATGGCTTTTGGTTGAAGCAATCATTCTCAAAGGATGCTCCATTGACCAGGTGCATCACCTGGAAAGTTTTAGGAATGCAAATCCTCAGGCCCCAGCACAAGCCTACTGAACTCTAAGAATGAGGCCCAACAATCTGCACCTTAACCAATCCTGAGAGAGATTCTGATACATACTCAAATTTGAGAAACAATGAATTAACTAAAGGCATGGAATAATGTCTCCTTAGAGAACCCATTAATAGAGATTTAAGTCCTATCATAACAGACAATTCACATTTCCTTCCAACATTTTCTTGATAGCCAAA
The DNA here is from genome assembly GCF_963455305.1 of Plecotus auritus. Lineage (NCBI taxonomy): Eukaryota > Metazoa > Chordata > Mammalia > Chiroptera > Vespertilionidae > Plecotus > Plecotus auritus. The sequence goes on from NC_137772.1 coordinate 47,722,144, forward strand.
AATGTATATTGAGCACTGCCCAGGGTTTGTCATTTCAAGTAGATTGCCTTGGAGGAAAATTAATTTAATATTAAAAAAATAAAACTGTACCACATGGATGAACCCCCAAAACATTATGCTAATTTAAAGAAACCAGATGCAAAAACACTCTATAGTTTATGATTCTGTTTATAGGAAATGCTCAGAAAAGGAAATCTATGGGGAAGAAAGTGGATTTAGTAGTTGCCTGGAGCTGGGGTTGGAGAGTAACAGGAACTGACTGTGAACAAAAACATGTGGGATCTTTTGGGAGTAACGGAAGTGTTCTAAAATTGGATTGGGATGATGATTGTACAATTCTATAAATTACTAAAAATAACTGAATTGTGTATATAAAACCTAAATTTTACAGTATGTGTGTTAGTTTTTTGGGGCTGCCATAACAAAATGTCACTAACTGGATGGCTTTAAAATACACAAATTTATGGTCTCAATTTTTGAGTCTAGATTCCAAAACCAAGGTGATGGGAGGTCCATGTTCACTTTGAAACAGGAAATCATCCTTCTGTACCTCTTCTTACCTTCTGGTATTTATCTGCAATCCTTGGCATTCCTTCATTGTCACATGCCATCTTTTCTATGTGTGTCATTATGTTTTCTTATAAGGATACTAATCATATTGTATTAAGGGCCCACCCTACTCCATTATGCCCTCATCTTAACTAATTATATTTGCAATGAACTTATTGCCAAATAAGGTCAAATTTGATTTACTGGGGCTTATGACTTCAACATATTTTTTTTGGAGGGGAAACAATTCAACCTAAGCAGTATGCAAAGTATACCTCAATAATTCTGTTGAACATAAAAATTTAAAAGATTTCCACACAAAAGTTAATATGAGGAGAAACCAAGATGGCGGCATAGGTAAACACCTAAACTGCTGCCTCACACAACAATTTCAAAACTACAACTAAAAGACAGAACGGACGCCATCCAGAATCACAGGAAAGCAGGCTGAGTGAAAATTCTACAACTAGAAGGAAGGAGAAAAGCTCACAGAGAATTGGAGGTACGGCAAAGGGGCTTTGTGCGCGCAGAGAGGAAGGGCGGCTGAGAGCCTGGCTGACTTTCTCTGGCGGAAGGGGGAAGGAAGCCTCCGACCGCACTGAACCCCAGTTCTGACTGCACTGAACCCCAGTTCCGGGCGAACCCCTGGGGACCCACGCTCTTACGGGGGGAGTCTGGTCTCTCGGGCTGAGACTCTGGAGCCGGGGAAGGCGGAGGACTGAAAGTGCGCACGCGCGCACGCCAGTGCGCACAAAGGCTGCGGGGGTTGCCACAGGCTTTCCCTAGTGGAGGGGAGTCAGAGGATTCTGACTGCACTGAGCCCCAGTTCTGACTGCAGTGAACCCCAGTTCCAGGCGAGCCCCTGGGGACCCACGCTCTTGTGGGGGGAGTCTGGACTCTCAGGCGGAGACTCGAGCTGGGGAAGGCGGAGGACTGAAAGCGCACATGCGCGCAGGGGCGGGGCTGACAGGAAGCCAAGACTGAGACTCCACCCCATCCAAGCTGAGCACAGAGGCTATTGCAATTTGGCAAGTCTAATCCTATAGGGCTGTCTCCAGCACCGGGCTTCTCCCAGCATAGACACAGCTGATCCTTACAGGCAACTGGCCCGGAGGTCAATTCTTCCCAGTGATACCAACAACAATAAAGACTTAATTACAACAAGGCTGTACACACAGTCCACAAAGGGGTGCACCAAGAGTGTCCACCTCAGGTTAACTGGGGAGGCAGACCCACTGGGCCATATTGGAAACCTAGCACAAATATATACCTTACCAACTCAGGGAATCAATGAAAATGCGGGGTCAAAGAATCAGATCACAAATGAAAGAAATGGAGGAAAACAAACGACTGGATATAGAATTCAAAACCACGGTTATAAGACTTTTTAAGAATATCCTAGAAAAGGCCGATAAATATAACGAGATCCTCGAAGATATGAAAAAGGACCAACTAGAAATTAAACATACACTGACTGAAATAAAAAATATTATACAGAGACCCAGAAACAGAATAGAGGAACACAAGAATCAAGTCAAAGAATTGAAATACAAAGAAGCAAAAAACACTCAACCGAAAAAGCAAAAAGCAAAAAAAAAAATCCAAAAAGTTGAAGATAATGTAAGAAGACTCTGGGACAACTTCAAGCGTACCAACATCAGAATTATGGGGGTGCCAGAAGAAGAGAGAGAGCAAGATACTGAAAACCTATTTGAAGAAATAATGACCGAAAACTTCCCCCACCTTGTGAAAGAAATAGACTTACAAGTCCAGGAAGCCCACAGAACCCCAAACAAAAGGAATCCAAAGAGGACCACACCAAGACACATCATAATTAAAATGCCAAGAGCAAAAGACAAAGAGAGAATATTAAAAGCAGCAAGAGAAAAACAGTTAATTACCTACAAGGGAGCACCCATACGACTGTCAGCTGACTTCTCAACAGAAACTATGCAGGCCAGACGGGAGTGGCAAGAAATTTTCAATGTGATGAATAGCAAGAACCTACAACCAAGATTACTCTACCCAGCAAAGCTATCATTCAGAATTGAAGGGCAGATAAAGAGCTTCACAGATAAGAAAAAGCTGAAGGAGTTCATCACCACCAAACCAGTATTATATGAAATGCTGAAAGGTATTCTTAAAGAAGAGGAAGAAGAAAAAAGTAAAGAGAAAAAGTATGAACAACAAATACATATCTATCAACAAGCGAACCTAAAAATCAAGTGAATTAAAAACCTGAGGAGCAGAATAATCTGGTGAATATAATAGAATCAGGGGCATAGAAAGGGAGTGGGCTGATAATTCTCAAGGGGAAAGGGGTATGGGGGGTTCATGAAGAGAATGGACAAAAATCATACACCTATGGATGAGGACAGTGGGGGGGAGGTAAGGGCAGAAGGTGGGGTGGGAAAGGGGTGGAGGGGAGCTATGGGGGGAAAAAGGAGAAATAATTGTAATAATCTGAATAAAGATTTATTTAAAAATTAAAAAAAAAAGTTAATATGATACTTGAACATGTGCCATTAAAAACATCTTTCATAAAAACAGTATTCTTAACAATCAATTTCTTATTTATTATTCATTTCCTAAAAAAACATACCATGGAGATCCATACCCCTGAACTCAGTATGGCTAGATAAGGACATTTACTACCTGAAGAACAATAGATCAGATATTGTTTTATTCCCACAGTTAGCAGTAGAAAAGAATGAGCAGAGAATAAAGGAAATAGCAAAGAACCCGAGTACTTTTTGGAAATTACTGTTCAGCATCAATTGGTGTCTGTAGGTGTGTTAGGGGGAAGACATTCCTATTAAAACACAGCCACAATTTGCAAGGAGCCAGAAATTACATAAGGAAGCATTTGGCTCTAAACTCTGCTAATGAACTAGGTCAAGGTTGCTCCATTTAAACCAGTCCCTCGCACTTTATTCTCTCATTTCATCCATTTACAAGCTTTCTTGTGTATTTGTTTAATTTTTGTTTTTATTGTAATTCTTCTTTGGTTGGTTTTAAAATTTTCTTCTTTGTAACAGATCTATTCCCATTAAAAGAAAATTTAAATTTGGGATTACTTTTGAAAGTTTTCAAAATAACAAATTCCATCAGGATTGGGGAGTATGGGTAAGTGGAGAACATACCACCATGCCCTACACAAATACAATCATTGCTAAAACTTACTAAATAAATCAATGCTGTTGAAGGAGGGCCTACCTAATGGAACCTAACTCATCATCCATAATATGTCTAGTTACAATTGCAGTACTGTATCCCCTTTAACAGGTTATTTTTAACAATTTCTTTCATAACACTATCCTTTCTAACTTTTTTTATAATTTACTTATGTTTATTGCATACCATCTGTTTCCCTGAACATAATGTAACCTACCAGAGCATCAATCTTTGTCTATTTTTCACTGATGAATATCTGAAGTGCTGAGAAAAGTAAATGGCATACAACATACACTCCAGAAAATCTATTGACATTATTCAATAGCCTTTCTATTATGAGCTGAAATACCCTAACCTTTTCTCCTGCCTCCTCCACCACTTCAGATAACATCTGACTTTGACCTGATAGGCCCAGGACAATTGCATCTTCACTGACCTGCTATTTCTTTAACATTGTAAGCCTTCTTACATGGTTAGAGGTTCAATGCACAACTTACTTTTCCCTCTGTAGTCATGAGGTATAAGGAATTTAACATAAAAGAAAGAGCACAGAACTTTTTTGAGGTCTCATAGTTCAGCACAGAGGAAAACTATTCTGAAAATAAAGAGCTCTGGCTTAACAAAGCTTTTACTGAGATCTAAAGGTTCCTTCTTAAAAACCAAATACAAAAGCATTTCTATTCAACTAATCTTCACAAGCCAATTAGATTTACTTTCTCTTAGAATGTATATCTTTCTATACATGTTATTTCTCTATGAAATAATACTAAGTTTCTAAATACTCTTTGAAGGCTAAGAACATATACCAGTAGTTCTCAAACTGCCACCTGCATGAGACATCAGAAGGGCTTATTAAATAAAACAGAGATTTCCGGGTCTTATCTCCAAAGAATCTCATTGTGTAGGTCTGTAAGTTATCTAGTGATGTTAATGCAGATGAATCTGGAGCCACAGTTTGTGAAGCACTAGTAAACATAATTCCCAAGCTGTCACTTGTTTTTCTTTTACCTCCTAGAGTCTCCTAGATTTCTCATGTGAAAGGGCACATCCATGATGATTCTGAAAGAAGGCCTCCTCAAGTTAAAAAGAAAAAGTACTACAAATGCATAAGAGTCATCAATCCCCACCCAAATCCCTTGAGAGTACACAAAGAACCCCTTAAGGGACTTCTTGAAAGTATGTAGGTATCTCTTCATTCTCTTTTAATGGAACTTGTACCACATTTATGATCAACAAACCAAACATCTGGGACAGCGCTGAGCCAGTGAAAAGAGCCCTAGTAGTTGGTTCTGATTGTGATTCTTGGCCCAGCTTCTGTTTGAAGTCACAATTATCTTGATGCCAAAATGACAGTGATAATGTCAACTCTGCATGGTTATAATTAGAGCATGAAAAAAATGGGGAGGGACTAACTTTTTAAAAAGTAGATGAAAGTGAGACCAGTAAATCAATAATTTAATTTTCTATAGTTTTATTTGTGACTAAACTGAATTATCTGCTGGTTGGTTCCCCAGAAATTATCTTATCACCCAAAACCTTTGTTCCCTTCCCAACTAAGGTAGTAAAAAACTATTGATGAAAAGTTATCATGTAACCCTCAAGTTTTAGTCCACCCAATTAGCTTAACTTAAAAAAAAAAAACAATGATGATCAATAAACTAAATTTTCCAACACTTTCTTTAGATTTCAAAGATAAATTTAAGTCATTTTATTAAATCAAAATAATCAAAGGTTGCTTTATATGCTTATTTTCTCAATGCAAAGTCTAATATAAACTGTAGTATCACATCTTGAAACATTTATTGGAATATCAATAAATTTCTGGAAGTTCTAAATTTGTAAGAGGCATAAAATTGTATAAAACAAGTTCTTAATATTGATTTTCTGGTGTATTAAAATCTTAAGTGAACCAATTTCAACTCCAATAATGAAAACAAGATTTCCCTCCATGCAAATTTACCAGGAATCAAAACATTCTAAATTTAATTCTCATGTATGGATAGCTAATCAGTAGCATTAAAGCTTTTAAACTGGAGCAGCAATAAGATGAGTGTGTGTGTTTTCTGAGTGAACTTGTATGGAGGCAGTGGGGGAGAGGTGGCAGTGATGAGCTAAACTCTGTTTAGCTATTTTTAGTGTTGGGCAGAGCAGTGATCATAAAAGCTTATCATTATACTCCTTCAAAGAGATAGGGTTTCTTTTGCATATTTTAATGCATTAAAATTTACATAAAATAAAATTTGTAAATCTTAAGTATCTGATACTATAACTATAACCATAATCATAATTACATAGATAGATAATAGATAGATATATGATAGATAGATTGATAGATAGATAGATAGATAGATAGATAGATAGATAGAAAATCTCACCTATATATTAAACTTTTAATCACCCCAGAAAGATCTTGAGGGCCTTTTTCCTGTTAATGGCCACTCCTCACAGACACCAGAGGCAAATTATGTCCCTTGTTCAATCTTCCATTCAATAAAGGGCAGGATTTTTTTCTCCAATGCTCATATTAAAACTACTAGAGGCCCAAAGCACGAATTCATGCACAGGTGGGATCCCTCGGCCTGGCCGGCAATTCAGGCCAATTGGGCTGTCTCACCCAGTCTCAATCAGGGCCAGCCGGCCAGGGGGAGGGACCCGGGAGGTTGGCCGGCTGTGGGAGGTTAATTGTGGGTCAGTTCACATCATAGCAACCAGTCGAACAGTCAACCAGTTGACCAGTTGTAATGGTTGCTTAGGCTTTCATATATATAGATATGTCATAGGTTCATAGGTGACTCAAATGCTTGATTCATACTTCACAATTTTTTTTTTAAATCTACAAAGAAACAAACTCTGTAGATATTTAAAATTTGTATATCCCAGATTTTAACATATTGGAGATCAACATCAGGACTCTCATTAAGCCAACAATTTTCACTAATTTAATTATAATGTAAATTTATAGTTAAGTCCTATTGTTTCTTTCTGTTTTCTGTGTTGGTTTTTGTGTGTAATGTTTCTTTTGAAAGAATTGATTCCCATTGTAAATAATTTTAAAACTACTGCTTTACAACATACCTGAAACAAGCAAACAAAAATATTGATCTTCTTTGTAATTATTTCCACCATTGGCAAATTCACACTTCCAAGAAGCAATTCCACTGGGAACAAGTTCTTTATTATATGTAGAAATCTTCCTCCCTATTAATATCGACACATTCAGCTCTGTTTCTACTTCACCTACGCCACAGAGCAATACAGAAAAGAGTTACTTTCCTAATACAGTACCCTAAAATATTTTCTTGCTCTCATAAATTTTCATGTTTTCATGTTCTAAAATTATTATTTATACAATACCTTTGCATTTTGTAAATCAACATAGTAACTGCACAATACAGAAACATCATTGCAGTAACACTGAAGTCTGTCCATGAAGTATTAACCACAAGCAGCAGATTGAATTAATGTGTAGTAGTTACTCACTAATTCTTACTAATGATAATGATGTAATGTTAGTGATAATAATTTAATGACAGTGTAATTAAAATTCAACCGCCATTCCACAACCAAAAATGCCAACTTATACACATTCAACCTTAATTAGGTCCCTAATTAATACAGAATTTCACTTTAAAAATAAATATTTATGTCTCATATTCTACTAGACAGTCCTTTCAAATGTAAAAGTGCATCCAAGATGACATGGCTTATGGCTGGATTTTCCTTGTTGATGAGTTGAAGTGCACTAGAAACTTAAATATGCATGAAAAGCTAGCTTTCCCCTAGAACTCAGCAGCCATTTGACATTTGAACAGCACCATCAACATATTCAGTGACATTAAATAACATGTGATGTTTAAGGAAATAAATCTTCTAGAGACAGCCAAGAGATTAACAATACGTAATAATTAAATCGATTAATATCACTTGAAGCCCTTATTACATCCAATGAATACACAGATGTTTTATGTTTTATAGCTAATTCAAACATTAGGATTTAGACAAAATACCTTCATTTTCATATAAAATCTGAATAACAGATTTTTCTTATAATTAATTTAAATCTTTACTACACCGTATTTTCTTGAAATTAGGCATATGGTCATGCTAAAAAATGTTCAAAGATTAAAACATATTTTCTTTACTTTCTTCTAATTATCAGTAAGTTAAATTTTATGCCAGAGTTAGTAAAGCATTGAATGCTCACCTTTTATAATTCTACTAAGTTATTAAATAACTTGGTTATACCAGGGAAGCACATTCCTCAACTCTAGTATAATAACCTACACCCATGGGTGATATGTTGTTCAGTTAACTCCTAATCACTGCCAACTCTGCTTCCCATGCTTCAAGCATCAGAGAGTAGAGAATGAGGATTTCTGTCTTACCCCTTTCAATTCAATCTTGTGACTTTTCAATGCTCAGTTCAAAAATGGGAAAGGCTAATAAAACTCTATTTAATGTCGGAGACATCAATTAAGTCATCTGTATTAGCATTATACCAATTAGATGAATATAGAAATTGAGGCTCAGAGAAGTTGAATGACTTCTTGGAGTCATATGGCAAGTAAGTACAAGAGCTAAATGACTTACAAATCAAAACTGATGCCCTTTCTACTATATTGCATTGACACCCTTTGTTATAGTTTACTAGTGTTCTATTTCATTAATGATCCCACACTTAATTGTATTGTTATTTATCTTTAGCAATATAGACTCATGATATAATGTTTACATCGTTATTATGGTAGACTCTTCATTCGCTGTACATGAAGATACCAAAATATTGATAACAAAACAAACTTTAGGATCTTAGAAAAAGTCTTGCCTGAGGCTCTCCTTTAATGCTAAAGTGTGCTTTGTAAATGCAGATCAGGATTGGAGGTAGGGACAGGTATGGCCAGACCTGACATGACATCCTTTCTTTATCCTGCCAAGAATAAAATCCAGCAGTTTCCTACAAATACTAGCTTATGATGAACAGGTTTGATTCTGGTCAAGGGCACGTACTTCAGTTGCAGGCTCCCCCGATCTTGGATAGGGTGTGTGCAGGAGGCAACCAATCGATGTGTCTCTCTCACATCAGTGTTTCTCTCTCTCTATGTCTCCCTCTCCCTTTCACTCTCCCTAAAAATCAATGGAAAAATATCCTCAAGTGAAGATTAACAAAAAAGAAAGACATAGAGTATAACATTGCATTGAACATAATGCAAGACAGAGATACCCTCAGGTTACAATAAGTTATAAAAATCTGTTATGAGGGTGCCCATAGTCTCATCTCACTTACCAGCCTAGCTCTCAACACTTAATTTCCTCTATTTTACTCATTGCTTCAACTTCTGTGGTTCATGTCCTTAGTAACTGTCTTCTTTCAAATCCCTCTGACTTCTGGCATTTGTATAGACCAGAGGTAGGGAACATCTGGCCTGAAGGTTGTATCACTTGGTCTGGCCCTTTAAATTCAATATATTTAGGAGCTTTATTCATAGCAACATAATTTTTAAGTTGTATGGCCCAGGAATCTGTATATATAAAAGACTAATATGCTAAGTGTCCCTCCGACCATCCAACTGGTCGCTATAATGCGCACTGACCACCAGGGGGCAGACGTTCAATGCAGGAGCTGCCGTGATGCACACTGGCCATTTACAAAGAAACAGCATCACAGACCTGGCACCGACAAAGCAACACTCTTCTTCCCCCAAGTGTAGCACAGGTCCCACCACCACCTCAGAGCCACTGCCCACCAAATCACAGCCAACACTACCAAGACCCCACAGCCCGGAAACGGTGGCTGTGGGTGCCGGGTAATGATGTCACGTAGCAACGCCCGGCTTCCTCTCCCTAGCAACTAGCCTCCTTGGAGTTTCTTCAGCCCAGGAATATGACTTGCTTTATAGTCAGGTGCAAACATTTTACACTTTAACCAAATGTCTGTGAAGTGTTTTCCTGTGCTTCATCTCATTTAATCCTCACAGAAATTTTGGAGTAGGTAGATAGGAGACTGGGGGGAATCCTGTTTTCTTTTCATTAGCCAGAAAGCAGAGATTTAGAAAGTTCAGAAACTTGACCCGACAGAAAAGAAGTAAGAAATGGTGAACCTTGAACATGACTTCAGGTTTTCTCACTGCGCAGAATATAGTCGAACAATGCTGCAGTTAAATATTTTACCCTTTGTTCTCCTTGCGTGATCTACAATAATAATCTGCTTCATGTCAATATTTACTGCTGTGTTGCTAACAATTACCTGAAAGAGAAGTTGGGGTGCTTCACTGGGCTGGAAAAAGTTTAGCTAAATCAGAAAGCAGGTCTAATTAAGCAAGTTTGTTCTATATATCTAAAAGTCTAAGTTGACTCATGCATGTGCGACATATATAAAGCTCTTGTTGGCACCAATCACATGCATATGGTTCGATCTGTCATTGTGAATCGTGAATTTGGTTGAAACTTCTATTATAGAGAAAGGGCGAATAGCAATATTAAAATATTCCTTCTAATAATTTCCTTTCAATGTGCACGAATCCTTGTACTGAGCCACTAGTGATGTTATAAATATTCAAATGGCCCTTGGCAGAAAAAAGGTTCCCCACCCCTGGTGTAGAACATAGAATTTTATGGATTCTGTCCTTTCATTCTCTTCCACTCCACTCTATACTACTCTTGAAATCAACACATCCAAAAGAGAGAGATCTGTTTACTAGGTTCAACTACAATCACTATCAAGTACAAAAGGTTTTGTTGGGTCAAGCTCATACACAAACTCAACACTTATAAAGAAAGAGATGATCTTTCCCTAGTTAACTAGATTCATATTAATCAAATAATTACAAAAAGGCATAATGAGAATTTCTAAAAGTGGAATTAAAAATGTGGGCAGCAGTTACCCTAACCCAGTGGTCGACAAACTCATTAGTCAACAGAGCCAAATATCAACAGTACAACGATTAAAATTTCTTTTGAGGGCCAAATTTTTTAAACTTAAACTTCTTCTAATGCCACTTCTTCAAAATAGACTCGCCCAGGCTGTGGTATTTTGTGGAAGAGCCACACTCAAGGGGCCAAAGAGCCGCATGTGGCTCGCAAGCCACAGTTTGCTGACCAGTGCTCTAACCGGTTTGGCTCAGTGGATAGAGCGTCGGCTTGTGGACTCAAGTGTCCCAGGTTCGATTCTGGTCAAGGGCATGTACTTGGTTGCAGGCACATACCCAGTAGGGAGTGTGCAGGAGGCAGCTGATCGATTTTTCTCTCTCATCGATGTTTCTAACTCTCAATCCCTCTCCCTTCCTGTCTGTAAAAAATCAATGAAATATATTACAAAAAAAATGTGGGCAGCATATTCGATGGTAAGTGGAGACAACTGCTACATCCTTAGAAGGAAGCTCTGAATCTTTTCAGAGTTTAGAAGATACATCCTGAGACACCTTCTTATTTAAGTTCTTTTCACTCACAGAAAGTTTTCAATGTCTGTCCTAATGCTGAAGAGCTAAAATATCCTATATAATAAAAGCGGAACAACTGGTGGAATGACTGGTCGTCATGACATGCACTGACTGCCAGGGTGTAGATGCTCAATGCAGGAGCTGCCCCCAGCCTGCAGACCCCAGAGGAAGGTTACCTATGGTGGCGGTGGGGGTGGCGCTGGCGAGCGGGCAATGCCAGGCAGGCCAAGGTTGGTGCCAGCAGAGCCACCCCCGCCAGTCGCCCTGACGGTTGCCCCATAGATTTTTCCTGATCGCCAGCCACGTCTAGGAACCCTATCCATGCACAATTTTGTGCACCGGGCCTTTAGCACCATATATAATTAGCACTACCAAGGCATTTGTACTATTTATTGGTTTCTTCATTAACTGGATATTCTTAGCTTCTTTTGGGTTGACCTTATGAGCTCTGCCTGTGGTTTGAAGGTCGTTTCTGTATTGACTGCTAAAAGAACAGTGAGTCTTCCTTAGCATATATGACATGGTGAGCCTCTAAGCAGGCCGAACCACTAATTTCTATAGAGTGACTTTAATTATGTCTAAATAGCCTAAATTCTGAGCTTCTAAAACAAAACACCTCTTGATCAACCCAAGGTAGCAATTTTCTTCTGACAACAAATAGGATAGGATTTAATTAGTCTATCAAGTTCATCTCAGAACACATTGGCTGGAATTGAAACATCTAGTCTAAAAGAAGGCTAGGAGAGTCCTGCCATTGGATGCAGCACTTCCTCAAAAATTTCCCAGTCAGGATATATGATCATATTAAAAGAATATTAAAGAAAAATTTAATTGCAGTCATTAAACCTTGGGGGAATGACGTGGTGGAGGCTAAAATGTTCTTGGTGAAAAGATTACATCAGCCATTTTTAAGTGAAAACTGAAGTCCAATTTGTATGGTACAACAGAATCCTGTAGAATAATAAAATTTTTAGAGCTAAAGGAAATCTCACACATATATTTCTCAAGTTTTTTCATTTTATTTTCCAATAGAACAATAATCTAAGTAGAATATTTTATTTCTCACAAAAAGTCATGGCGTCAAATATATTTAGAACTATTGCATAATTTCTCCCCTTTTTGCTACTTGGAATAATCATTAACTTGCCCTTTGTCCAGTCAATTCCTATTTCTATGCTAAAATTCAAGAGAGTCCATCAACTTTTCTAAGAATTCTTTTCACTCAACAAATGAAGGTAGTCAACTCCATCCTTCTTGCTTCCAGAACATTGCTTGTCTGTTATAGCACATACTAGAGGCCCAGTGCACTAAATTCATGCATGGGGGGAGGGGTCGGCGGGTGGGAGGTCCCTTCAGCCCAGCCTGCACCCTCTCCAACCCGGGACCCCTTGGGGGATGTCCAACTGCTGGTAGAAGAGGAAAATTTGAAAACAGTAAAAGCAATAGTATAAGGTTCAGAAATAGACTTAGGATATTAAGAAGGGATATGAGAATGAGCAACTTCAAAGCCATATCTCCTAGTTAATACCTTGTTTGGTTATGCAAATCTTTAAACATTGAATTGGCCTTTTCCTGGAATTAATGCATATAACATATATAAAAAAGAAACAGTACAACATTCAAATGTTAACGTCATTCACTTCTTAGGAGGTAAAAAGTGTTCTTTAGAAGAGAAAAAAAAAAGCACATTTCATTGAACGTAGAAGTATGTTATCATTGACTTTAACTATTTTGTCCTTAGTTTAAATAGTGATAGTATCGCGAACTACCATTTAATTTATGAGCTACAGTATGAAACATGTAACACATTTTGCATTAAGGACAGAGTATTTTATACAATTGAATAGAGCTCTGGTAACTCACAACCCCATATCCATGCTATTGGGTTTTAAATGATTTCCTAAGAATAAACACAACATGCCTTTGTTGCTGGCAGGATCTGCTTCATTTTTGTTCCCAGTCTCCCACTGGCAGATACAGGAGTCCTCCTTGACACCAGCAAGGAAAGAATCAAGAATTTCTAGACTCAAATGCCATACCTGCCATTATTGGGGTTCAAATCTTGGGCACCAGTTCTAATGGGTAAACAGGGCTCTCTCCTATTTCTGTGTCTGAAATTCCATCTTTATAATGTTTCTCATATGCCAAGTTTTAGCCATGAGTTCTGACTCACTGATTCTTATCAGGGATCTTGTCCCTGTGCCCAGGTCTGGCTCTTCCCAACAATCAGCTGTGTCTGCGTGTGGCTTTACATACACTTGTGCCTGAATCCCCAGTGCCAGCACTCTCCTGTCTGCACAGACACCTCTCTCCTTTGGGAGATGTAGGTTGTTTGGCTGGGTCATTGTAGGTGAGTATGCTTTCTGAATCCTCTTTTGTCCTCCCCTCCCACCATGTTTGACTCATAGCACCTATAAGAGGTCCACCTTGGTGTGGGTGGATCACGTTCCAGGCTAATTGGATCGTACCTCAATTTGTCCAAGTGAGAATGGCAAAGCATAGACTCATTCACAAAATAATGTTTACCACTTAAAATATGAATCCTTCTACTCACCAGATAGAATCTTCTTGAAATGGAAACAGCCACAACATTATGGTAAAGTCACCTGAGCTTCCCATTATTAACATAGAAATTTTCACTTCAGAAACAGAACTCAAATATTTTATTTCAAGGTAATTTGATTTGCTTTCCTTATGGGAGAAGGCACAGCCTGGTAAAGGGTTTGTGCTGGATTAAATCTTAGCTCTGTATTTTACTAGCTATGTGAACTCAGGCAAATTGCGTAAGTCTCCACGCAAGAACTTTCTCACATATAAAATAGGGATAGGAATAATAACAATAACAATAATAATAAATCACTTACATCATAGGATTGTTAAGGCTAAATTGGAGAACACATGAAAAGTTATTAAAATTGTGACTGGCCCCAAGTATTACTTAATACATATTAACTATAATTACTTAAATATATGAGAATTTTCATGTTTATTGAGCAAGAAAATCAATTCTGTGCACAGTAGTGAAGTAAGGAAATGAAGAACTTCTTTACCAGAAAGACCTCATGTAAGTGAGGTGGTGGTGTGGTTAAAATAGTAAAAGCTAACTATATACCATGCATTATAATAAGTATTGTGTGTATATTATCTCATTTTAACACTCTTTGAGGTAGAATTTATTATTCTAACCGCTTGAGATGGAGAAACTGAATTGCCGTCAAACAGTTGCCCAAAGCTATGGAGGTAGAAAGCAGCAGGGCCTGGGTTAGAAGGTCTGACAGCCTGAATACAGAAGCCAAATCACTAGGCTGTGCAGCCTGCGCCTGGCTCTGTACCCATTGCATTCTCTTCCTCTCCAGCCTGGGAAGGGCAGTAAATAAGTCCTTTCCTCATTTTATTGTGCATCAGCGGGGAAAGGCTCTATCACAAACTGAGGTAGGAAAATAAACTTGGATTCAGCAAATTAACTTTCAGCATAGCTTCCAATGACTAGGGTCTCAGACTATTAAATGTGGAATTTCAGAAACACGCTCTAGCGAAGAGCAGCTGCTTCTGGATCCCAATCCACAAAGCCACAGCAGTCGCAGCATCTGGACCAACAGCTACCAGAGCTCCATAGGTAAATAAGGTGAAAGTCCCCTCGCAATCTGACCCTTCCGAATCCTCTCCCCAAGCCTGCTGTGGGTGGTTCAAAGATACCTACACAAGACAGGCACATGGTTTCCTGTGTGCGTGTTTTTTAAATGTCTGTTCAGGCAGGAGGCTGTGACCTTTGCTCTCTATTGGTGGAATGGCTGCTAACATTGCCAGCTGGAAGTAAATGGAGATTTTAATTGAAACACATACAACTGTCTACAATGGCGGGGAGGAGGTGGGAGTAAACCAGAGAGTCTTTCTAAGTTATCTAATGAGCACCCAGCGTGGCTTACATGTCTACAAATGATCCTCCATAGGCTTGTTTTGCAAACAAATACTCAAAAAGAAAACCTTTCAGCTCATGTCCATTTGGCACTGTCTCCCAATAGCAGCTCAATTAGCTAAGGTAAAAGAAAAGTGTGAGTCAGGATGCTGTCCATTTTTGTTTCTTGGGGAAAGTGGAAAAGAAAACAATATTGCAACACAAGAAGTAGTTCCTTTAAATATATATAACAATGGTCACTCCATATGACCTAATGAGCAATTATGGATATAAATATGTATTCGTCTTGTTAAAAAGTATCTTTCAAAGATACATATTTCTCTTTATCCTTAAGACTTTTAGAAATATGGTCTATTTTCTCGGACCTTCTTATTCCAGTAGAAGAAATTAATTACAGGTGTTGCCAAACTTACTATGGTTCAACTTAGGATTTTTCAAATTTACAATGGTGTAAAAGCGATACACGGTCAGTAGAATCCTTACTTTGAGTATTGATCTTTTCCTGCCTAGCAGTAAGTGGCACTATACTCCCATGATGCTTAGCAGCATTGGTGAGCCAGCTCCCCGCCAAGCACATGATCTCAAGGGTAAACAACCAATACTCTACAGTGTAATTAGATTGTTAGATGGTTTTGCCCAACTGTAGGCTAATGTAAGTGTCCTGAGCACACTTAAGGTAGACTAGGCTAAACAAGCTTTGATGGTCAATGTATTAAATGCATTTTTTATTTAGGATATTTTCAATTTATGATGGCTTAGTCAGTCCAGGAGCATCTGTAATAGCCTTGTCATTTAGTATCTTATCACCTAGTAAAAAGGAAGATCTTCATTTAATTTGAAATGCTGGCTACCTAGCAATATGGATTATTCCACTTGTTAATATTTGTTTAGATGGCAAGAAAATTTTTGTGATGAAAAAATATCATTAACCATCATTGCTTAACCTGCCTTTGTAAAGGTTACTGGTGCTTTATTTTTTTTTCATTGTATCAGTTATTTTAAAGAGTCATTGTATGTAAGGTTAAGATATTTGACAACAATGATACATTTATTATTGCTGTTCAAATACATAATAAAGAGGTTTTAAAATGAAGCTAATGGACAATGGGGCAGAGAACAAAGCCATACTTAGAGTTCTACATTAGCAAGAAGAAATACAACTGACCCTTCTACTTTGTTATCAAAGTAGCTTTGATTAAGCTCCCACACAAATCGAAATGCTATGTAATAGAGCAAAATCCTCACAAGGAAGAAAAATATATCGTTGATTTTTAAAAAAAAAAAAACCTATTCCTCAACTTTGCCTAAAGCTGATGGCCCTTAAAATGGATTTATTTGTGTTTTGTTGTTGTTGTTTTCAGATGAGGAATGGAACAGAGCAGAACTGGAGGGCCCTTGATGAACAAACTTGAAAGATTGTCACACTCCCTAAATCGAGTTCTGGCATTTTCTGCGTATACTGAGTAGTGAAGGAACAGCATTACTCCTTGGCAAGAAATCCATTTAGGTGTGCAGGCAGTGCCCAGGTGATGTTTATTCTAAGGAATCTTTATGTCTCGGCCTATTGAAGAGTTTGGCACAAATAAACTTGCTGGAATATTTACCACTGAGTTTATTAGTGAAGCCAAGGATAAAAAAACACCACGAGCCACCCAGCATCACATCTCTCAGTCACCATTGGTAGGAAGCCAGGAGCACACCATGCTCAGTTTATCACTACATTGCTAATAACTTGAAGCAATGGTGATGTTAACTGCCTTAAAAAGTACACATTTTGCCCTAACTGGTTTGGCTCAGTGGATAGAATGTCGGCCTGTGGACTCAAGGGTCCCAGGTTCAATTCCAGTCAAGGGCATGTACCTTGGTTGCGGGCATATACCCAGTAGAGAGTGTGCAGGAGGTGGCTGATCGATGTTTCTCTTTCATCGATGTTTCTAACTCTCTATCCCTCTCCCTTCCTCTCTGTAAAAAATCAATAAAATATATATTTTTTAAAGTACACATTTTAGCCCTAGCTCGTTTGGCTCAGTGGATAGAGCATCAGTCTGCGGAATGAAGGGTCCCAGGTTCGATTCCAGTCAAGAGCACATGCCAGGGTTGTGGGCTCGATCCCCAGTAGGGGGAGTGCAGGAGGCAGCCAATCAATGATTCTTTCTCATCATTGATGTTTCCATCTCTCTCTCCTCCTTTCCTCTCTGAAATCAATAAAAAATATATGTTTTAAAAAGTACACATTTTAAGTGAGAATTTAAGGTTGATGAAAAGCAACTATGAAAAATCAATAGCTATTTCATTAACACTGTATAAATGTGCACTAAGTAAATATGCATATCTTTACATAATGCAGACTTCTTAACAGAGCTGCAGAAGCTCTGGAATGTTCAATGATGAATTTTCAACTCAGTTATGGTAACAGCCATCAAAGTTGTACTAACAAAATGTTTTAAAGTCTGGGGAATATTAGGCCCAGAAAATAGGAAATACTCTAACTCTACAGGGACTAGATTCCACTTTATATTTTACTAGAGGCCCAGTGCATGAATTTCTGCATGGGTGGGGTCCAGCCAGCCCACCCCAATCAGGGTCGATCGGGGCCCAGCGGGCCAGGGGAAGGAGATGCGGGAGGTTGGCCGGCTGGCCCTGCTCCCTATCTGACTGGTTGGCTGGCAGTAGTGCTCGGTCACATCAGCCAGTCTTTCTGGTCTTAGCTGTTATATATATATATATATATATATACATATATATATATATATATATATTCATTTCATATTTATAAACTATTAAACTTAAGGGTTGTAAATTACTTTATTTTTCAGAATTTATTTGAATATACTTTCATAAGAAAGCATACATTGGTTATTACATTTTTATTCATTGTCCTCAGAGATCAGGGTTTTTTCCTCCCAATGAGGCAAAAATTTAAAGTAACTTTAAATGCTTTAAAACTTTAAGTCAAATTATTCAAGTTTTCTACAATAAGCATTTGCTACTTTAGAGTCAGAAAAAAATGTTATGTTATTAAAATGTTATTTGTTATTTTAAATGTTATTAGAAATACTATTTTAAAATGTTATTTATCATTCAAGCCAAAAATGAGAAGAAATTAAAATGAATTTTCTAGATAATAAAAAATAAATACCTATTAAATCCTATAAGCTTGAAAATAAAATGAAAAAAATGAACATAACTTTGTAGTTCACAAATATGAAACATTCAAATAAAGTATAATTTTCATCTGCAAAAGATCAAATGAGTTATGGCTCTTGAGTATAGTTCACTGTCAAAATCAGAAGGAAAAGAGAGAGACTTGCTTAATGTATAAAAGGCATTGTTTAATGATCAATAGGTGCTTGAAATCTAGCATATACAGTGGGGACCTTTATATTAGCAGACCGCAAACTGATCTTAATATGATAGAAGAAAGATTTTTAAATTTGTCATCTTTCTGTGCCCCAACTCCATGTCCTGATTACTGACCTGTCAGCTCCACTTAACCAGTGATACTCAGGTATATCCCAGAGTGCAGCCAAGAAGACAATCTGCTTCAGAAATGTCAAATGCATAAGCTAAATGAAGATTGTGGGGTCCCATCAAGAACAAAGAATCAAAATTTACAGTATTTGAACCCAGGAAGGTGTGTGCTAACTGCTTTTCTAAGTGACTTTTGTGGATCTTAGCCACTCTTTATTCATGTGCACACACACTTGTGCCATTGTGTGTGTGTGTGTGTGTGTGTGTGTGTGTGTGTGTGTGTGAGTTTGATATAGAGAACACACTCATCCTGGTTTTTGAAGTAAGGGCTTCTACTTGCACTCTCAATAAAGACCATCTTTGTTCTGAGAATGTAAATTCAGTTCCATTAAATCCACTGGAGCAAATGCTGCTGAAATCTAATAGGACTTCCAGGTTTATGGACCCTAAGAGTTAATAGATAACTAGAACTCAAAGCTTCCTATTTTCTCCTGTTGTATTTATTACCAGACCTTAAGTAATCCATCTGACTGGTCTGTGCCCTTGGATCTGTGCAAGTCGGTGCCATAGTCAGACAGCACTGCAGCAGAATTAAATATGCTCTCTATTAAGTGAGCTGTAGGAAGACAAAATAGAAATAGGAGACCTAATCCCAATAGTTAATGAGCTTAGACTTCAACAGAGAGGATGCAATAGATCATACTTTTTATCTATTAAGAATGCTATTAAAAGAACACTAAATAAGTGAAAATGATAAGGTGTCAACTACGTAAGTATTGAGGAGAAGGAGCTAGCCTTGATCTGAGTTAATTCAGAGGGCTGAGAGAACTATAACCTATAATGACCAGAGCACTATTCTTCTAAACGAAGAAAAATATGCAAGGGAAATTTAAAAAATAAAAAAAAGTATGTAGAAAAGCACAACTCCTTCCAAAATGGAAAGGCCTGAGCGGCCCAATTTCCTGTTATCTTACTTCAAAGTTTGCTTTTCATTTTCGCAGTTGTTTGGATTCAATCATACCAGCAGGTAAGGAGGAAACAGTATGAAGATCATGTACTGCTATATATAGTCATCCCAAGAATAATATTTGTCCATTTAATGAATACAACAAACCAGTAAAGCACAATAAATGTAAAATTCTGAAATTTGTAATGTGTGATTTTTAAAATTTTCTCTGAGTTCTATGAACCATGCAAGCTTATGAGCTGGTCACTGACCCTACCTCCACAAATGGGGTCAGGGTTCTCCTCCAGTCTAATGGAATGCTTGGAAGCATATGGAATTAATTGCTCAGGCAATCTGTCTCTTCCTTTAGATTTACCACAATGTGAAATTCCAAGAGTTCATTTCTATGTTGTCATTCAACCAAAAATCACTGGGCGACTATGGAGCGATGCAGAAGTGTTATTTATAATGCATTCATAATATATGTTCCATATATTCTTCTGAATCTTGCCAACATTTGTGTTTGAATAGTCTGACTTGGTGTCCATGTAGCTTCTAAATCAGTGTTGAACATTTTTAACTACAACAGGGAGATCTATATGTGAAGCCTCACCTCAACAGTCCTGTCCATATTACTAAACCAGAGATGTCATTTCCAGCAAAACAATAATAAAAAATTTGAACAGAAGCAGACACTAAGCAGCCTTGATCTGAGTCAAATTCCTTATAAGTTGTGTTCCTCTTTGCAACTTGAAAATGTTATGTGATTTACTATTGTTGGGTACACAAAACATAAGCATGGTTTATTCCTATGGACATTGCTCTCTGTCTAGAATGAATTAACTGTATGGAAATCTCGATCCTGTATATGCTCAAGTCAGTTCTCTGTTTTTCAAAACTTTTTATTACAAAATTTAAAAACCATATATAAATGAGGCTATAATAATAAACCCCACTGAAATTATCAACCAGCTTTGAGCATGATCACCTTTCTGCCCATCTTGCTCCTTCTATCCCTCCACCTCAGGGAATCCCTCAGCACAAAGGATGCCATTGAGATAATGTTTCCCCAGAATTATTTTCTTTTGAATCTTGAGGAAGCATGCAAATGCTTTACTTATGCTTTTACCATGTTGTGTTTTTTTGTTTGTTTGTTAGGAAAGGGAAATCTTATATTGTCTCAGTGGAGGAAGATGCACAGATTTTATTCCAATTTTGTATCAAGAAGGAAGATCAAGAATCTCTTGACACAAAATCCCCACTTAAAGAATGAGTGACTTATGCTGCTTCCCACTACATATCACACCTACCTGGAGGTAACGGGTCTCACGTCCTTGACACACACTATGCAAGCAAACCAGTCTACACTGAGTTACTGTGTTCTCAGGTCTGAAGACAAAAAATGTTTCCACTGATCTCTAATTTCAACCACCATTAAATATGTTTCTTAATTTTCATTAAAATAAGAAAATCTGTTTTCTCTATACGGTGGCAGGTCAAATTAACTGAAATAAAAAGTTTCCTGCAATTTACACATACTTACTCAAAGGATTAGTGAGCCACTGTCAGGGAACAGATACGTGTCTGCTCATTAACATTCATGACCAAGAAACCTTCTGGTAAGGCTGGTTTCAGTGTCTGATAGAGCAATACTTAAAAGAAATTGGCTTGTCTGTGAAACAGCTGCTCAGCAAAGCCACCATGCAAGGACGCTGGCGATAAGAAGATGGTAGCATTACAACCACAAGGGAACATAATGTGTTTTAAGGTACTTTGAGGTGTGTGGTAAGATAGCAGTCTATCACTGAGGAAATGAAGCTGCTGATCAGGCATGTGCATCCTTGGTTTTTGAAAAATCTATGCAGAGAGAGAGAGAGAGAGAGAGAGAGAGAGAGAGAGAGAGAGAGAGAGAGAGAGAGAGATGTGAGTTGTACAAAGGTGTGATTTGGTGTGCAATGCATTTAAAGAACACCCAACCATGGATCATATATTCCAAGATTGTGCAAATGCAAGGCATTTGTGATGTATAAATCTGTTCACTAGTTCTGCCAAAGCCAAATCCCTGGTTACTTGATTCTTATTTTTCAAAGGACTGTCCTTTGGGAGAACTGGCAGATTACTTTCCAATGCCAGTGAGACTGTTTCTCAATTTCTGAAACCCAAGTCAGCACATTCTGTTTGCAGAGGAGTGTCCTTCAGACGAAATGCATGTTGTTGAGGTGGTGGCCTAGCAAACTTACAGGTGGCATTCAGCTAATTGCTTGCTATAATGCTTAACATTCTATCCCTTATGAATTACAGTTAACTTGTTATTCTGCACGATGAAGGGGAATAATAACATAAAATAAAAATATCACATCTTATTCTTGAATCACATCATGGAAGTTGTATGTGTGTGTTTATGTGTGTATTTGTCAGTGTGCTAGGATATGGTAGGTAGTAGTTGAACAGGGGTTTCATATCCAAGAAATACTTATTGCTCTTGAGTTCCTAGAGAATCTATCCTCCCCCACCCCACCCCGCTAAAAAAACAAACAAATATGAAACTTAAACATTGCTTGGGAAATAGTGAGAGGCTGTCAGCTGAGGACAATGGTAGATTAACATACAGAAACATTCATTTCTCCCCCCACCTCAACCTTGATGGGAGTCATATACTCCTCTGTCCCACTGATGTTGGTAATGATCATGAAATTTATTCTGGCTAATAGAACTTGAAAAGACAGTGTACCAATTCTAGTTTACGTTTTAAGAAGCATCATGCCTCCAACATGCAACTAAGTCTCCAAACTGCACCACAAATCCTGCCCACGATACAATACCACTTCCAAAAGAACAGGAGACCTCGGGAGCAGAACAAATCAAATCTATACTCGAGAACCGAGCCTCCATGAACATAGACCAAAGCAGCCAAACTCTGGCCAATCCAAAGACACATTAACAAAAAAATAAATGCTTCTTGTTTATGCACTGAAATTTTGTGGTTGTTTGTTACAAAACAATGTCCGATTGATACAAAGCCAAGAAAGTGTCTAAAGAATATTTACGAAATAGATAAATGCTAAATGTCAATAAAGTACTATTGTTTGGAAAAAGTCAATAGTAAATATGTTTACAAGTGCCATTGACTTTGTGAACATGCATACAAAATCTCTGGTACCCTTTGTCTTCTCCTGACACTTCTTTAACTATCATGATCTTAAGTTATTCTTTAAAGACTCTGTCAGCACCTCTTCAAAATCTCTAGCACCTCTAAATAAAATACTTGACTTTCTCTTTTCTGTTTCTATTTTCTGAGATAGTCAATTGCCTTCTGTGTTAGTTTTAAGCTTAGGTCTCCCCAATAAGGTAAACATTGTGACAGATTGTGACCATATTTTTGACATTATTAGTCATTTTAAAATCTATTACAGACTTGGTTAAGTGCCTTCTATATGGTAGGTTATGAATAAATGTTTCCAAATTCAAATTTTACGCGCGCGCGCACACACACACACACACACACACACACGCGCACACACACACACACACACACACCATCCATATGACAGGAAATACATAGAAGATTCTATCACCATATGGAAAACTACTTAGGTTTTCTTGGTTTTCAAATAAGTGTATTGTCTGAGAAAAGTAGACCATACTTTAAAGCTATCATTATATTATTGCTGTCTCTACAGTATATAGATGAAAAATGATATTTTAAAAGAAAATACAGCAGATTTGCAGTGTAAAAATATTATGGTGCTGTGCATAAATTATTTCCGCATTCAGTAAAATGAGAATTCTGAGGGTGTTACTGTAGAATAAGTTCTTCAGAAAGATGGAAATTACTGCTGAACTTTTTTTTTATTTTGCTTTTAAAAATGTACTTGCTGCCAAAATCTCTGGACAAATGTATATCATTAATATACATAAATAAAAACCAAGAAGGAGAGAAAAATAATAAGACCAAGAAGAACACACTAAACAAACAAACAAAAAAACCCTCATATTGAGTTTCAAATGCAAATAAATTTCAGCTCAAATAAAACTGAGGAAAAAATAAACAAAATAAAATGCCCTGTCAACTAAATTTTCCTGTGCCTGAATTATCCATATTCCATACACGTTCCTAAAGAATAGAAAGCAGATGCCTACATCAAGATAGAGGCTACTAGGCTTTGGTACCTAAGGGGAATAAACAATATGCTTTTATTGATTCAATAAAAATTTTCCACAAAACACTCATTTCCTTTTAATTTAGGACAACTTCCAATTGAATAAGATTCTGCCTTCACCAAAAAATGTGGCTAGCTTCTTTACCCACCAACATCACTATTGACTGGTTAAAGAAATATCAGTAATTTTAGGCAGTGTCCACACAAACCAAATAAAAGCTTAGTGAGAATTTCAACCAAATAGTGACTTCCTATCACATCACTCTTTATAATACTGATGTAAGTCAAGAGTATTAGGTTACACTCTTGGTTTCATCATTTTGGTGGAAACTTGGCAAGTCATTTACCCTCTCTAAACTCCAGGTTCCTTGGAGGCTGGACTATATTTAGGTGAGTAATTATATATTTTTTAAATTAAAAAAAAAATCTCCCACTTTTCTCTGAAAGGCATTTCCATTTCATCCCCACAATTACTTGGGGGCAGGGCAGGCAGAGGGAGATAGAGGAATAGATGCTGCTTATCATAAAATCTCCACACATTTCCTAACCGGTTTGGCTCAGTGGATAGAGCATCAGCCTGCGGATTGAAAGGTCCCAGGTTCGATTCCAGTAAAGGGCATGTACCTTGGTTGCAGGCACATCCCCAGTAGGAGGTGTGCAGGAGGCAACTGATCGATGTTTCTCTCTCATCGATGTTTCTAACTCTCTATCCCTCTTCCTTCCTCTCTGTAAAAAATCAATAAAATATATATATTTTTAAAAATATCTCCACACATTCAGGGACTGGAAAGCACTCAAATGATGACAGTAGAAGTGTTTAGGGCAAGGACTCAGGAGTGCTCAGTCCAGAAGGGAGGCTGACTCAGTCACTGACTGGCTGTGTGTCTTGAGAGTGCTGGTCACCCTGGTAAATAGGCAAACATCTAGAAAGGGCAAGGTACAGACCAGGTGCTGTCCATTATTATAATTACTACTATCAGAGTGTTCATTTGTTCTCCATTTTCCTAGGATCCTAACAATTCAGCCACTGACATGCATGACCACCATTGGGATTTAGACACAAATGCCAATTGGACAGGTCAGACAATCACAAGACAAAAAAAGCTAGGCAACTGAGGGAGGGCACAAAGATGTTCCTTCCTTTTTGCTGTAAATTTATATGATTTATTTGTTTTGAGTACTTATGGCTGAGTGTATGGCAGAGTGAGAAAGGTAAGAAGTACAGGAGAAATGTTATGACCACCTGCCACTTGAACCAGGCTGGGTGCTCATCCCCACTGGGGTGTAACAGAGAATCTGGGCTTGGCTCTCAAGCACATTGAAAGTATCTCTATAATTCTGAGGGACCCTTTGCAGCAGTCAGACCCTGGCCAACATGGTGAGGGGCCTGCAGGGATATGTAATGCAAACCAGAGGTGGAGATTTGGCCAGAGAAAGGAAAAAAAAAACATACAAAACGGTGTGGTATAGGGAAAAGCACCAGTGTCAAGAATATATAAACACTAATTTTATATACATTTATCATAACATTTCAATTCTATATTTAAAAAGAAAAAGTGCTACAGAGTGATAAGCAAAATCCTTGCAAAAGAATAAAAATTTCAGCAATTGAGAATATATAATTTTTCAACTAATTGTCTTCAAATACAACCTTGTTTTCAATTTATTGCTTCTCAGCTATATATTTTAGTCTGATGGGTATATGGAGCAAAAGTTGGCCATTTGGGGATGTAGAGAAAAATGCATATTAATTCAGGTTTAGTTTCCAATCACCCAATGAATATTTATAAGTGTATACAATCTTATAAATATTACTCAAGATGATAATAAGAACTAGGAAAGAATATGACAAATAGAATGCTATGTTATGTTAAATATTTTGAATTTTAAAATTTTAAAGTCACCTCTGTCAAATAACAAAAGTTAATGGAATCAAAACATTCCCAGAATAACAAGGAAAGCAACAACTATAGACTAATTTTAACAGTGATTGAATCTGGCCTCTCCATATAGTTTGTACTAAATCACATGTACCAGATATAATTTAAAATGTTATTGTACTTAATGAAAATAGGGAGGAAAGGGGTCACCTCTTCCTATAATATAGTCATCACTCATACTATTTAAAATAAAATAAAACATCTAGCCAATAAGACATGCAAATTACAGATGACAAATCAAGATCTCTAGATAAAAGTGGGACCAGAGGCAGAAATGCAAAAGGCACACTTTGGATCAGGAGACCCCAGCAGAAATGCACAATGACTCACAGAATAGAAATGACTTATATAACTATATTCTTATTCCTACAAAGTGATCCTGCAAAGTCACCTTTTAGGAAAATAAAATTCAAAGTCCTTCAGAGCACCACTGGTTTTATCGTGGAAGACTGGGAAGGTAACATCCTAGAACTCACCCTAGGTAGTTGTTCTGTGCTTACCAGCTGATACTCATCAATAAACACCACCGGGAAGTGTGACGGGGGAAAAACAGCCAGGGGAAAAAATGGAAAGCTACCCACTAGAAGATCCTGAAAGGTGACTTAGGGCATCAATTTCTAGGGATAAGAACATAAGCCTGACTGACCTTCATGAAATTGACAAAAGAAAAAGCAAACATGATAATGGTGACTTTTTAATTGACATTGTTTCTATAATTTTTTTTTAAGACTGAGCTCTACAGAAGCTGTGCTCACCAGGACAAATTCAGATTTTTTTTTTAAGTCTAGCTGAAAGCTTTCTTGGGAAAAATCTTAATTTCTCTCCCATTTCAGCGGAATGTAACTGCAATGAAATGCACTGCTACTAAATAATTCATTATCCTCTATGTCAGATCTAATCTTAATCAAAAGTCAATGTACTGTCAAAGAGATTGACTTAATACCCCTAAATACATTAACATAATTTAAAACACACCAGTAAAAAGGGTGAGAGGGAAAGACGGTGGCAAGAAGGGAGAAAGGAGGAAGGGGAAAGGGAGGGAAGGAGATTTCCTTAATAAAATGAATGAGATGTGGATTAAAAATTATAAATTCAAAGACATTGATATGAGAATACAAGAAGTATCTCGCTCAGCCTTGTTGAATACCTTTACTCAACAACAACAAGTCCCACTAATTCACAATTTAATATCATATATACTACACTAGTGGCCCGGTGCACGAAATTTGTGCACATTAAAAGGGGATTAATTAGAGGAAATAATTTAATATTGCTATTTGCCCTTTCTCTATAATAGAAGTGTCAGAGATGAAAGAAAATTAGTAAAATGTATATGAAAACCTTCCTCCTGTCAGAGTCTGGGGCACACCACAGGACCCAGAGTCAAGTCCCCGTCCACCCACATGCGCCTCAAAATCGCGTGAGACCCATACCCGGCCGCCCGCCCCCGCCTCATTGGGATAGATCCAGACCTGACTAGTCCCACCCTTATCAAGCCCTGCAGGACAGGGAATGTAGCCTCAGGTCCCCTGGCCCTGGCACCAGGATGGGGGGGGCATGGCCTGAGGTCCCCCAGCCCAGACCGGGGTGAGGGGGAGTGCCTTGAGGTCCCCTGTCAAGCCCTGCCAGGTGTGGGACATGGCCTGAGATGCCCTGTCAAGCCCTGCTGGGTGGGGGGCATGGCCTGAGGTCCCCTGACCCAGCACTGGGGGTGCACCTTGAGGTCCCCTGTCAAACCCCGCTAGGCAGGGGGGCGCAGCATCAGGTCCCCTGGCTTGGTCCTGGGGTGGAGGGTGCAGCCTGAGGTCCCCCCGCCTGGTGCCAGGGTGGGGAGTGTGGCCTGAAGTCTCCTGTCAAGCCCCACCTAGTGGGGGGAATGGCCTGAGGTCCCCTGGCCTGGCCGGGGGAGCAGCCTGAGGTCCCCTAGCCCAGCACCAGGACTGGAAGTGCACCTTGAGGTCCCCTGTCAAGCCCTACCAGTGGGGGATGTGGCCTGAAGTCCCCTGTCAAGCCCCACCTGGTGGGGGGCGCAGCCTGAGGTTCCCTGGCCTGGCCCTGGGGTAGGGGGAGCAGCCTGAGGTCCCCTAGCCCAGCACCAGGACGGGAAGTGCACCTTGAGGTCCCCTGTCAAGCCCTGCCGGGTGTGGAAGGCGTGCTAAGGTCCCCTGTCAAGCTCCATGGGGGCAGGGGAGGGTGTAGCCTCAGGTCCCTGCTGATTGCTTGTTAAGACTCCTTATGGGACCTTGGCCTCAGTTGTGGGTGCATCCATCTTTGTGATGGAGTGATGGTTAATTAGCATATTCCCTCTTTATTAGATAGGATAATCAAATTTTCTTTTTTGTGTGTTTTTTTTTTCATTTCTTTATTGATTAAAGTATCACATATTTGTCCTCATCCCCCCATTCCCTCCCCACTCATGCCCCCATGCCCCTGTTGTCTGTGACCACTGGTTAGGCTTATATGCATGCGCACAAGTCCTTTGGTTGATTTCACCCCCTTACCCCCACCCTCCCCTACCTTCCCTCTGAGGTTTGACAGTCTGATCGATGCTTCCCTGTTTCTGGGTCTGTTTTTGTTCATCAGTTTATGTTGTTCATTATTTCCCCTAGATGAGTGAGATCATGTGATATTAGAAATCCTATATAATAAAAGCCTAATATACTAAGTGTCTGACCATTCATTTGACCATCTGACCAGTCGCTATGATGTGCACTGACCACCATGGGGCAGACACTTCGACTGGTAGGTTAGCTTTTTGCTGGGGTCCAACTGATTGGGACTGGACGAGACGGGCCGGACACACCCTGGAGCCCTCCTGTGGTCCCTCCCCGGCTCCAGTTGTGCACCAGTGGGGTCCCTCGGCCTGGCCTGTGCCCTCTCATAATCTGGGACCCCTCAGAGGATGTCCACAGGCCAGCCCGAGGGACCCCCCAAATCCGTACACCGGGCCTCTGGTTTAAAAATAAATAACACCATAGACCTGGCGCTGACAAACCAATACTCGGCTTCCCCCAAGTGGAAGACAGGCCCCACCACCACCCCAGAGCGACACTCCACCAAATCACAACCAACATTGCCAAGACCCCACGGCACAAAATGCGGCCAACAACTCAGCCCAGCCCAGAAATGGTCGCTGTGGGTGCCGGGTAATGATGTCACATAGCAACGCCTGGTTTCCTCTCCTTACTGACTAGCCTTCTTGAAGTTTGTTCAGCTCAGGGACCTGACTTGCTTTATAGCCAGGTGCAAACATTTTACAGTTTAACCAAATGTTTGTGAAGCATTTTCCCATGCCTCATCTCATTTGTTCCTCACAGAAGTCCTGGAGTAGGTAGATAGGAGACTTGGTGGAATACTATTTTCTTTTCATTAGCAAGATGCAAATAGCGATATTAAAATATTTCTTCTAATTAATTTCCTTTTAATGTGCACAAATCTGTGCACTGGGACACTAGTACACTTATAAAGCCGAAAATGAGACAAGCAATAATGGTTATGCTGAGAGGCAAATGAATCAGTCTGTAGTGAGTTTCTTTCTGGGCCAACAGTTCTTTTGAGTCCCAATTTGATATAACCAGGGTATCAACATTTGAAGATATTGGTACTTGATACTCTATTAAGGAAAGTTAGCCTCTAAATTTTAAGCTGGAAAGTCACTGGAATAACTATTTAGAAAAGAATCACAATTACATGACTTTACATTTTTGGTACGTATGTTACGAATTGTGTACAAATTGAAATGTCTGTGTACTGATCCTCAAAACAATAAAATCTCAGTTATGAAAGAAAAAAATGACAACAACAAGAAAACAACAACAACAAAACAAAAAACTCTCCATAAAGCTACCTTACATCTACTATTTTTATTAAAAGAGATATATATTATGTACTGTGAATACTGCCCTGGAACTATTGCAACCTAATTTTAGAGCACAGTTTTATAAAAGCACTAGAACAGTTTTCCAAAGACTTAGGTAGAAATCAGCAGCAGCAGGTCCCTCCCACCTGCTTTCTGTCACAAAAGATAGAGTGTCTCAAGTGGCCTTCACATGAACTGATACATTATAGTTCCTCAAACACAGAGCCCCTGCAGGGGCTCCTGAATGTCACTGGATTGGTAATCTGTCAATCAAGGGTAACTCCCAAGTACTCCCAGGGTGCATTCAAGAGAACAAACAACATTCACAGTAACATTTCAAAACTAGGAATTATTTTCATATACATCTACATAATAAAGTCAAACACAGAGTGAGAGGCAGCAGAAGAATGTGAAGATGATGAAAAATACTTGCAGGAAATACAAGTCCCATTCGCTTAGGTGGAAAATTTCACATCCTCTTGAATACTGAAACCACTGCCGGGTGGACCTGCCTTTTAGAACTTGGAGGACTGATTTGAAAGAAATTGGTGTTGTTATACTCATTTAAAGCAGCAATGAAGCAGAACGCTTTACCTACTACAGAGGAAAACAAAGAAAGAAAAAGAAAAGGTTTGGCAGGCCTTTCTATACTGGCTCTGTTGTGCATTGACTGGAGAGCCGGAAGAAAATGAATGGCAGTTCTGTTGCCTTAGGCAACTTAATATGACTAAGGGCACAAGGAAGGTTCGCCACGATTTGCAAGTCTGCTTTACAATGAGTCATATAGTAAGGTACATTCATTTCTTAGAGCCCTAAGACTACACACCACTTAAGAATATTAACTTTATCCTTATTAATTCAGTTTATAAATATCAGACTGCTTTAAAATATTTCTCTGAGGCTCGGATGAGAAAATTCAATGCTGGAATTCTAGTTATAATTGCTTTCACACTTTGCACTTTCTAATACAAACGGTTTATTTAACAAATAGAATTTAAAAGTGAAGTCAATTGCATATAATCAGGAAATCAATAGGGGACTTAAACCTTATGCAGAAAGCACTGCAACTGAAAAGGGAAAACTGGCTCTGTTATCGGGAGGAGGAACTCTAAAATAAAGGAGACCATGTCATTGGCACTTCAAACATGCCTGTCTTTTTCAAAGTGTTGTATTTCAAATCATTTTAAATGGCATTCAATTCTTTTAAGGAAAAACTGAAGACACACTACAAAACCTGAATTAGAATCACTTCTAATAATAAAACTTGAGCTTACGTCTTTCAGAAATCTCACAGGCAAACTGCAAGTGCAAAACAGCATTTTAAATCAGGTTTTTCCAAGATACTATCTAAATTGTCAAGAAAGCACATGCTTTAAGAAAAAGTTATAAATATTTAAGAGGGAAAGAAAAGCTCCTACTTAAAAACAAAAAACAAAACAAAAAAACAACACCTGTTTTTCCCATAAGACCATGGCGTTTCTCATAGAAAGGCACACGTAGAACAAAGTGAAAGTGGGGCTGTTTCACCTACCGTCGAACTTCTTGTGCCTGGACACGAACGTGGTGCGCACAAAGTGACTCGTCTCTTCCACGAGGTTTTCAAACTCCAGTTTGCTCTGCTGGCTTAGCTTGTCCTCCATTTCTGTGGTGCAGCAGGTGTATTCTTGAGGACAGATTCTTAAGTGCTCCCCTGCAAAGACAAGCTAAATGTTAGTATGAAACAATAAAGACTTAAGGGAATTCGTGTCTCTCACATTGCCCTCAAATCTGGGGGTGTTTGTCCCCTCAACCCCTCCAGCCATCCCCATGAACTTGATCTGCACCTGGGTGTACTTAGCATTGAAAACATTCCGGACTTTTGGTGAACCAGATGCTATGGTGTGAATGTCTGTGCCGCCCGCTCCCCCTACCCATAATTCATATGTGTAAAACCCTAGTGGTTAGGTCATGAATCGAATTAGTGCCTTAGGAAAAGGGACCCCAAATAACTAATTAATCCATCCCTTCTTTCAGCAAAAAGATGGCACTTGTGGACCAGGGAGCAGGCGGCAGTCACCAGACACTGAATCTGCAGTGTCGTGACCTTGAAGTTCCCAGCCTCCAGAACTGGGAGAAATGACTATGTGCTGTTGATAATCCACCCAGTTGATGGTATTCCTGTTAGAGCAGCCCGATATTTAGTTCCTGTCCCTGTCACATAAAGAACTCGGAAGACCACGGCGATTTTCTGCTTTTATTTGAAATGTACCAAGTAACATCCAATGACAAGAGATGCATAAGGGTAATTCTTTGGAAACCTCAAGTAAGGCAAAGAGAATCAGTCCCATCACCGTAGTCTCAGACAGCTAGGTCGAGAAAAGATGGGAATGGGTCCTGAGTTCTCTGTCTGCCTGTCCATCTGCCAGAATGCATCAGCTTTTTGTTGGGTGAAAGTGAGTGTGTTTTTAATGGCAGGTCCCAGGTCCCACACATTCTCTCAGCTGACATTTCTTGTCAGAGAGAAAATGTTCGCCTACAAGGAGGAAGGCGCTGATGGGTTTAATTAACGGTTATAGTATATAGAAATGTGAAGTAAAAGGTAATGAAAGTCTTGTATTCGATTCAACAGATTTATCGCTGGGTATACCAGGCCACTTGTTTTGATGTTATGTTATTTGCAAGTAGAAGCCAAACCTTGGCTTCATGAAATTAAAATGGCCTGAAATGAAAATGTGAGTTTCCAATTGGTGCAGCTCCTTTAGTGTCAAAAACGTTTAGCAGAAGCTGTGTAGGGAAGAAGAAAAATCCACCCAGCACCTTGCTAAGTAAAAACAACACATTGAAAACTGCATATACTTGATGGGATCGTTAAAATTCATTTCTAATGTTTATCAATAGTTATATAATATTATGCCCTGTGACCTTGTGTGATGGACAGGGGGCCCCATGATTCCTCATGTAGTTCGAGGTTTCAGTACCTACTTAAAGCAACCCCAGAATTAAAAATTATCTCAGTGTGTATTAATGTTAGATCTCACAGAATTCCTAGAAGAGGAGACCATAAAATATCATGTGTATATGTTTTAAGTGGGAATGAAAATACTTGTACTTGAGAATGTTTAACACCAAATTCAAGATAACAGTTCCCTCGCAGGAGGAATTAAGATTTGAGAGACATATTCAAATACTTGTATCTATAATCTTTTATTAAGTTGTTTGATGGATACATGATGATTATTATATTATTATTTTTAGTTTCTCTGTACATTTACACTATTTTGTAATAAAAACTTGGAAATATGCCACTAAAATGAAGTAGCCACTACAGTTGTGGGAGAGAGGAGAGCAGAGGGTAGATATTAAAAAAGAAAAGCAAACTGTCCTTGGCATTCAGAAGCCAGCCTGGCACTCACAGCTAGGTCACCACAGTCCACTAAGTCTAAACAGACTCACAGAACACCAACCTCAGACAAGATCCTCTAAGGCCATAATAAAATGCAACAAAACAAGGCCACTTCAAAATTGTGTCTAAGCACAGACAAAAACAAGGTCACCGTGCCATCTAAAAATGCCTCCTGTCTGTGGCAAAATAAATGTCTGCTAGGTCTTTACCATTTACAGATTGGTCTTCACACGAGGCTCCCTCCTTGTAGATCTGATTTACTGAGATGCCTTATTTTAGAACTGGCTCTGCTTTCTGACAGCACCCAATGTAGTTTGAAGCCCTGCTTCTTTGAAACCTCCCCCAAATCACTCAGCCACAATCCAAATCCTGTAACAGACTCCTTTGAGAAACCCATGGTCCTCCATGGTGTATTCTCACTTGCTGCAGTAAGAGATAACCCAGATGGTTAACCTGCAAATGTGTTCCTGATAGGTTCTGATTTGAAGGTGCTGGTTTACCAAAATGGGGACAGATAGAATAACATAAATTGTGAAACAATGTCCCCAAATGATTTGGATACTCTGATATAGTCTATTGAGAAGCATAGTTCTAAAGTTTAAGATACTGAGAATGGAATAAGTTATCAAAAGCAAATGCTTCACAATCACTAATTTTCTTTATAGAGAGAGGAAGGGAGAGGGAGATAGAGAAAAACATTTTAATGTAAGAGCAGAACATGGATTGGCTGCCTCCTGCATGCCCCCTACAGGGAATCGAGCCTGAAACCCAGGTATCAGGCTCTGTACCTGGTATATGGCCTGACTGGGAATCTGACGGGCAACCTTTTGGTGCACAGGACAACACCCAACCAACTGAGCAACACCGGCCAAGGCTCACTAATTTTCTCTTTATAAGTATTAAATCTAACCAATAAAGACAAAACTCTATTCAGACCGAATGGATATTTAGTATTAACCACTTTGCAGTGTGTTGCCTTTTCTGACCTGCTTATAAACTGTTTTTGTAAATGCCCCTGTACTATTTCTTATTTTCCCATGTTCCATTTCCCACTCTGTATGAACAAATGAAATGTCTATTTCTCAAGATTTAGAACATCAGGCTGCATTCCACTTCTGAATCATTACAACTGAGTTTACAACAAAATGCACAGGGCATTTTGGTTTAAAAAAGAAACTGACCAAAAGAATATAAATATTTTATGACCCAATATATATTTTGGATATCTGTGGAAGAAACCCTATGGATCAACAGTCATAAAATTAGGTTGGAGACATAATCTCTAATCAGCCAAAAGAAAATCAGTATTTTATGTTTTGATGAATAAAAACCTAAAGATACTTACTTCTTAATGAGACAGCTTTAACCCAAAATTATTTCATTTATGTGTGTGTGTGTGTGTGTGTGTGTGTGTGTGTGTGTGTGTAGGGTAATGGAAGTATATGTAAGATGTTGCCTTACTAATTCAAAGCAGTTTTAGCCTTTTTATAGAACTAAAAGTGTCCCCAACAAGTCAATTTCTTTCTCCTCCTCTATATGGGTCCTTGGCAGGGAGAAAACTAGGGAGACTGAGAGACAGACATGGACAAGCTTGGAGACAGACAGTGAATGGATGGGTAGATCATATGAATGTTGAAGAATCCTGCTACAGAAAGATATGTTCTGCAATGTTCATCAATGTTCCCTAGCACACAGGATTAGGACACATGAAAGGTGTGGCTGATTTTAGGCTGAGCCTTCCTTTCTTTTTTCACCTATCCTAGATAATCCTATATAATAAAAGCCTAATATGCTAAGTGTCCTGTTGTTCAGTTGTCTGTTCAACCAATCAAAGTGTAATATGCATGCCAGATGTTCATTTTCACTCCAAGATACTGAGGTGACAGCAGAAATGTGATTCTGCCACGCCACACTCCCTCCAAGGCTGGCCCTTGGTCTGAAAGTTGCCGGGAACAGGCTTCGTGAGTGGCATGGTGGGAAAGAGCAGGGGACAGGAGGGCCTCATTAACCAGAGAAGCCAGCCTCTGTGGGTCTGCTACAGCAGAGACTGCCCTTGGCAGTGACATGCGAGGACCTTGGAATATACATTCCAAACAAACTAGCAGCACTGAAGTGTCCATCATGAGTCACATGTCATAGACTATAGCCAGCCAAACTCTTGGCTCTCATAGAGCTTTGGAGTGTGGAGGAAAGTTCCTACCCTTGTACTTCCTAGAAGGTAGGTAGGAAACCAAAAAATAAAAAGTGAAAAGAAGATGGCAAGATCTCAAAAAAGAGCACATCAATTTCTGAATCTCCAAATTCCATTTGATTGGAATGCAATATGTATTTCAGACTTAGCCTGCTTCAGAGTGTATGGTCCTTGCCAGAGTTCTCTCATCCTGGGACTATTAAATTTCTCACAGTCGATTGGCTGTGTCGGGTACCAAGCTTGAATCTCCTCATCTCTTCACACATTGTCTTAAATAACCATTCAGTTTGTTCACCTGGTACCTAGAAAGTTGACTGGAGCAAATAATCTAAGGTAACAGATTTAGGGAAGTAAAATATTCTAGAATGAGTTAACTTTTACCTGGAGTTTCTGATAGCCAAGATAATTTAAATTGTGGTTAATAGTCCTGGATTGTTTTCAGTTTCGTAAAGTTCCTCTGCAGGCTAATCTGGAGTGCCAGATCAGAGGAAAGCAGCATTTTTTAAATGCTATGTTCCAGTTCATTTCTTTAAGTTCAAATTCCCAAACCCTCTAAAGTAGCAGTTCTTCCAGATGTTTCAGTGTGAAGCTGTGTTAGGAATAATCCTTTTATATCTGTGAGGGCTGCTCTTCTCTGGTCATGTTGCTTACTACCATAGTTAGAAATGTTCAAGCTCTCACATAAGTTTTAAAAAATTCAGTGAATGTTCTACTTCAATGTATCTTATCACTCTAATAACCTATATTAGTGTCATCCTTTGATGTTGTCAATTTCCTAATAAAGATTTTGAATACTAATTATTTTAGTTAGAAAATGTTCGCTCTGCTTTTGCAAAAATAATTCCTTTGAAAGGACCAATAGGTTAAATGTCTAACTGTGTTCCAACAGTTGCATGAACAGGATTTCAAACATGCTTCTCTAAATGGTAGAGATCGCAGCTCCATAGCTTTTCTAGTCTTTAAATTTCCTTGCCTTTTTTTTTTTATTATTACAAAGAAGCTGATAGTTAGGGGGTGGAGAAGGGCAGAGAAGAAGGTGTGGTCAGAATTAATAAGGCATGAGGATTATGTGGGATAGGGAGTGAGAAGAAGACAAGGATATCATAAGGCAAGTGGAGTGAGAAAAGTTGCCTATCTTTTTTCTCACATCTAATCTGGCTCTAATGAAAAATTATTTAACTTGTAAAAACTGATAATTTTTAAATAGAAGGGGTTCTCCTTGTCTTAAAATGAATATATCTTATTTAATTCAATAAAATGAATATATCTTATTTAATTCAAGTAACATTTTGAGACACTTAATAAAAGCAATGCCTTAAAAATTATTATCAGTAATTTGTATGTGCAGATATACACACACATATACACACATACATACACACAAGAATGCATAGAATTTTCCCCAGTAAAAAATAGGAAGATCTCAGAAGAATATTTGAATTGCTACAATTTTTCTTCTTCTACATAAGAAACAGCCTAAAACATTTGTTGTTAAATGTCACAGGAACAATACCAAATCTTAAGAACAATGTGATTCCATGATTTAAAGTATGCCACAAATTGGCCACTCAACTTATTAAAATATTTTTAAGAATCAATGAAAAACCAATGTAAAACATCACAATCTATATCATAAAGCTAACTGATAAATCTAGTAGTGCAATTGATTATTCTACATCCATAAAAGAAAGAGTGCTTAGGATAGGAAAATATTTTGCACCTAGGTCATGGCCAAAGATAAGAAATTATTGTTATCCCTTGAGTTTTCCCAGCCTCTTCACCCCATACCTCTGCACTCCTTGTTAAAGGTTTAATAGAGTCTGCAAACAGAGTGAAAAGTGAACAAAGCCTGTCTGGTGCCATGTATTACACCCCAGAGGTACACTGAAATTGGATTGGGGCGGATGGAGAGGGGAGAATTAATGGGCATGCTTTTCCAAGAGATTTACCTACAGCTATTCTGATAAACTCAGCAATCTCCCAAAGGGACCATTTCTTTCCTAGTCTTTTGAAGATTACACTAACCAAGTGGTATGCCCAATATAAAATTTTCACATAAGAAGTAGTTCAAGGATAATAAAATCTCATCAATATCCAAAATGTTAATATGTTGGTTCCTCAAGACAGTTCTCTGAGAATTAAGATTAATCTTGGTCTCATTATTTCTGTATTTCAAAATCAAACTAAAGGCTACGCTAATACGGAAACTATAGTTATAATCTATAGGAATCAGAGGAGCAGATAAGCAAAACACCAAGGCAAGGACCTCTGCTTTCATCGTAATGTACACCTACTTGCCCAACACTTTTTGAGTACTTCCTAAATGCTAGCAACTGTGAAGTAGGTATTTGTATCATTTTTCATTTTACAAACTAGAAAACTGAATCTTAGGAAGATTAACTTAATCTGTCTCCAAAGCTCATCCTTGTAACCACTGTAAGTTGTGACGAAACTGACTGGAGCACTGCAACAAATGTATGGGAGGAGGCGTGTCATGGGGTATTTTAAATTTTCAAGGGAAATTCCACATCTGCGGGAAACCGCACAAACTAATTGTTGGAGGTAGTTCAACATGAGATTGTGATACATTCCTTCAATTATATATCTTTGCAAAGCTGGGTTTTCCCTAAATTTTCATTTTACTAGTATCATTTTACCGTAGCCATCATCTCATACCCCTGTTGTTATACCCCAAACCTAAATTATGAGTGCTAGCTTATTTACCTTTGTGGGACTCCGTGCCTTAGCACAGCTCATGACACATGGGTGGTTCTGTAATAAATATTGAATGGAATGCATCTGACTCTTTTTGCCTTCTCACTTATTCAAGAATCATTCAATAACACCCAAGCCACAGCTTAATTTTACGTTTGGTGCTAAGGGATAAAAACAGATTCTGTGCTTAAGAAGCTCAGATTCCAGCATGGAAAGATGCATCTATGTGTTACAGTCCACCTTATAGATAAGCACACATACTACAAAAGTACATAGTTCTAACCATCCACCCACTTCCCCAGACTCTAATAACTCTTACAGAAACAGCATTAATTATAGGGGCTCTTTGATTATAGCTTTGTCTACTTCATTTACAGGCAAGTAGCAGTAATATTGCTTATCTTTTTAAATTTCAATAACAAGCAGGAACATCCAGAGAATGGTTTCACCTGTTTCTTTCACTTTGCCCTGGTTCAAGTATCTTTCAAACTGTGGGACCTTAAAATGCTTAGCAGGCATTTGACTTTAATAGAATAGAGTTTTCAGAGCTTACATGAGTTGAGGATACGAGTTTCTTGTGAAAGTTTTGCCTGCCACCATTGTATATATTATGTATGCATTGGGTTGCAATGAACAACTTTATTTCATATTGTGGGCACAAAGTTTGGAAGCCAAATTTCAATATGATGTGCGAGTGATGACAGAAAGGTCAAAGAGTCCACTTACTAATGCATAGTTGGAAACCATCAACAGCCAATGCTCTATCAGGTAAGTTGGACTGCATTAAGGTATGTTTTTCTTCAATAATATTAAGATGTCCTCCCTGGAAGTTTATTTGAGATGTCTAATCTTTACAATGCTCCCTAAAAATTTTTATACAGGCTTATTTTCCACTTGTATTTCATCAATACATTGTTTTGGGACCCATAAGAAAGACTAACTGCTAACCGAGAAGAGAGAGATTAAGCAGAATTCATAAGTATGTTGTGAATTTCATGCCTGCTCACATTTCCTTTGCCATGCTTGTCTTAGGAATTGCCAAAATCTTCATATTCAAATGTTCAAAGATGTCTATAATCCTATAGTCTG
The DNA here is from genome assembly GCF_963455305.1 of Plecotus auritus. Classification (NCBI taxonomy): domain Eukaryota; kingdom Metazoa; phylum Chordata; class Mammalia; order Chiroptera; family Vespertilionidae; genus Plecotus; species Plecotus auritus. The sequence goes on from NC_137772.1 coordinate 47,760,972, forward strand.
AATGGCATCTTTATGGGCATGCTTGGTTAGATCTAGTTAAGCTGCTCCAACAGTGCTTGCCAATTCCAGGCAAACAGTAATTCACCAGTTCCCAGTGACCTTCTGCAAGTCATCTGAGCAGAGATGACTTACATCTTTCTCTTTCTGGGGCCCATATTGCATAAATCAAACCAATGGCCTCCTACAAATTCCCTCACAGATGATGATCAATTTCAAGTTTAATGCTGTTATAATCCCACACCCATCTTTGCTTACTAAAAATTAGCCATTTTCACAATTGAATGTGATGCTCCTGTGGTGATATACAATAAACTAATTTAAAAAGTGGTTGTTTTTGACCTTGATATAGCAGATCAGCATTCATACTCAATTATATGACAGCTCACCTGAGAATTTAGGATTTACTGTCCAAAGGCTGTAAACTAGTTCAGACCAATTCAGTAAAGGAGCTGGGGCTGGGTGAGAATGATTCAGAACTTAATCAACTTGAACTGCATGTGAGCCTTTGTGAAAAATTATTTTTCTTCTCCACAAAATACTGCAGTTTTAGTAGGCATCTGTACAACCATGGTTACAACACTGATGGTTCATATAGAGTAAAGTAATAAAAAAGCAAAGTGGACAGAAATGTTACAAGATCTATGGTATAGTCTGTGAGTGTATATTTCTTAAATTGTCTGCCTCCATGACAATGAAACTCCATAATATCTAATCTTTCACAACTCATGGAGCCATTAATTTATAATAATTACCTTAATTCCCACTAATCACTTAAGATGGATGCCCATAGGTAAATATCACTCAGTCTCTATTTCACAGGTGAGTGATGGGAGGCCTACAAAAGGAAGGTAGTCCTTTCCCCTTGGCATCGCTTTTGCAATTAATAAAGGGCAAGAGGTCTCTTTCTAGAATTTGTGTATGGGGACCTGGGTTTTAAGATGACACTATTTCAAATGCTATAATAAATTCTAGCATCCCTTCCAACCTGGGGCTTTAAAAAGTCAGTGTTCAGGTGACAGCAGCATAGTCAAGCATTTATCATTCAAAATTACCTATAATTAAAGCTCAGCTATGATTTCAAACCAAGAGGAGAGCAGAACCTCAGAAGAGAAAGGAATAAAATCTCCCCTGAAATTAAAGCACATACCCTTATATATTTAAAGGAGAAATGAGGGGCCAAATTGAATTTTACAAAATATACTGCATCAAAAAAATTGAAAAATGCCTTGAGCCCTAGCGCATTTGGCTCAGTGGACAAAGCATTGGCCTGCAGACCAGAGGGTTCTGGGTTTGATTCTGATCAAGGGCATGCACCTTGATTGCAGGCTCCTTCCCAGCCCTAGCCCTGGTCCAGGCTCCTGCAGGAGGCATCCAAATGATGTGTTTCTCTCACATCGGTGTTTCTCTCTGTCTTTCCCTCTCTCTTCCACTCACCCTAAAAATCAACGGAAAAATATCCTTGGGCGAGCATTAACCAAAAGAAAAGAAAATGTCTTGACAAAGAACAAAATGCTTTAAAGAAATACCTATTTCTAACTTAAAACAAACTATACTTGGGGATTCTAGGAACAATCACAACATTTTCTTCCTTATAATCTCTTAGAGATATTTTTCTTAGACTTGCCTCAAAGGAGGCAAAATCCACAGCTACCTATGTCCTTTAATGAAGATGAAAACTACATGTAGCTTTGCTTTTACCCAGCATTAAAAATCCAAATATGTAAAATAACTGATTAAGTAGCTATCATTTAACCTAAGGAAATACTGAATTTATGAGTTTGGCCCTTGCAGAGTAAGATATTAATAGAAAAAAGATTTCAAACCAGGTCCTAGTTTTGATGAAAAGACTAGAGTGAGATGACATTTGATCTTTGGGAGGCATATGTTGCTTCAGAAATTAAACTTTAGCCTATGTGTATGCATCTCCACATGGTTATTTCTCATTGCAAATTACTTCCTCTGTGGTTAGACTTCCTATATTAAACATTGCTGTAGTGGGGGGAAGAGAAAATATAAATAGCTAATTAATAGTTCACATGAAAGCTAAAGATCCAACTTAGCTCAATTTATAATAAATGCATAACTCCTTTGATCTAAATTACTGAGTTTATCTTCTCAGGACTTCTGCCTAGTTCCTTGGGTAATAAGTATTTGGGGAGTGCACTATTAATCCTTAAAAAATTCCCCAAATTTAAATAATTTCTTCTCCAAGAAACTTACTAGTAAACGCATCACCTTGTAGAGGTTAATGTACTTGTCCCACATAACTGCATTACTTTTGGTCTATGCATTTATTATAGTGCTCATTTCAATGCATCTGAGTTGTAGTTATTTATAGAGAAGGCTATATTTCCATTCATCTCTTGCCACTCTCCTTCTTAAGTTCTGTGCCAAACAGAACTATTGGCAGCAAAAACATATCATGCACAATTATACTTTGGACCATGGCAATGCTATTCTCTCAACATAGAAAGATATGTGCTTCTCTTTTTCACCTCCTCATCTCCCCTCCATCCCCTCTCACCTACCTGGTCTCAGCTTAAACACCACTTCTGAGTCGTCCCTTATCTGGAGTCTAGGTGAGGTGTTACTCTGCTTCTTAGTAACCCACTAGAGGCCAAGTGCACAAAACTTGTACACTTGGCCGGGGGGTGGGGGGTGGTGTCTCAGCCCTGCCTATGCCCTCTCACAGTCCTGGAGTCCTTGGGGGATATCCAACTGCTGCGGAGGCAGGAGAGGGTCCCGCCACCACCACTGTGCTCGCCAGCCATAAGCCCAGCTCAGGGCTTCTGGCTGAGCGGGCTCCCCCTGTGGGAGTGCACTGGCTACCAGGGGGCAGTTCCTGCATTGAGCGTCTGCCCTCCCTGGTGGTCAGTGCACATCATAGCGACGTTCAGTTGATTTGCAATTAGCCTTTTATTATACAATATTATCTCTGCACATGGCCCCGTGTTATACCTATGACTGCACTATAATGTCCAGTCTATCCATCCATGTCCCTTGCAGAAGCATGGCCTGCTTAAGGGATAGGACTGTCATTTCATCAATTACACCACTATTACACAGCTCAGTGCATGGCCCAAAATGATACTTTATACATTTTGGTTCAGCAAATAAATAAAAATAAAAATGAATTGATGCAACAATGCAAGTAGTGGGCTTTGCATTAACAAGAATAGTAGTTTCACTCAAAAATAACTAATTTAAGAGAAACTTTGTTGACTCTTGGTTTATTCAGGAGACATAGCATATCCAGGGGAAGAGAGCAAAGCTGGTAAAAACACCAGTAACTCAGTCATAGAAATACGAAGTCTGTACTGATTTTCAAACCGATTGAAACTCAAACTAGCTTTTTAAAATAATTTGAACTCCCACTTACATTACTTTAAAAAATTTTATTGGTAATATAACTAACACTTGGGTCATGGTTAAACCCGAGGCAAAAAAAAGAAATCTTTTGACTATAGATGTTTGACCTGTATGTGCCATCACCATGATCACAACAGTGACACATACAGATATAGAGGTGTGCTGGATGGGCATGGCAAGTGTTAGAAATGGCATAACTCTCAGTAATGAGATTGTGTGAAAAATGAACAAGTCTTGGTAAAAATCTCCAAATCAAACAAATACAATATTCTTTTTAATTTACTCCATAGTAATATTCTTAGAAGAATCAGAGTATAATACTTTATGTTTACAGTAAAATGGAGTTAAGTTTCAGGCTTATCCTATATAATCAAGAGGTAATATGCAAATTGACCCTCACACGGTTGCACAAGATGGCCGCCCCCATGTGGTCAAAGATGGCCACCACAAGATGGCCAGCAGGGGAGGGTAGTTGTGGGTGATCAGGCCAGCAGGGGAGGGTAGTTGGGGAGGACCAGGCCAGCAGGGGAGGGCAGTTAGGGGTAACCAGGCTGGCAGGGAAGGGCAGTTGGGGGCAATCAGGCCGGCAAGGGAGCAGTTAGGCATCAATCAGGCTGGCAGGGGAGTGGTTAGGGGGTGATCAGGCTGGCAGGGAGGTGAGTAGTTGGGAGCCAGCAGTCCCGAATTGTGAAAGGGATGCCCAACCGCCTGTGAGATCGGGCCTAAACTGGCAGTCGGACATCCCCCGAGGGGTCCCAGATTGGAGAGGGTGCAGGCTGGGCTGAGGGACACCCCCAAGTACACAAAGTTCTGCACTGGGCCTCTAGTCTATATTATAAAAGGCCAGTGGCCATAACACTGTAATGCTGGAACAACCAAACAACCGCTCACCAGGAGGTTCATGGAGCACCTCTCGGTCCCTCCCCACCAGCCTGCGAACTGCTCGCAGTGGCAGGCAGGGCTCGTGGCATGGTGGCTCACAGTGGTGAGCTACTTGCACATGGTGGGTCTGGGATACCACCAGCGTGGCGAATCTGGGGTCCTGCTAGTGCAGCAGGTCTGGGTCTTGCATGATTTCGCACACTGAATCTCTAGTTTTATTACAAACAATATGTTTTACCCACCAGAGAATCCAACAGGATGTTTAAAAGTTATATAGAATGCTGGACAATACTTCATTTTAGAAGATCTGACTCATGGCAGGATATCTTAAATCATTGGTAACTGACTACCTACCAGTTGCAAGGCTAGAATGTTACAGAAGAGATACCTGCCCTTGAGAGAGTTGGACTACAAAGTTAAACTTTTTACCTCTAGGACTCTACAGTATCATACCTAAGATATTTATAGAAAATATATGTGATATGTGAGAGTAGAGAACTGAACTGAAACTAGTGGTGTGTGTGTGTGTGTGTGTGTATGTGTGTGTGTGTGTGTGTGTGTGTGTGTTTAGTCATTGATTCATCTACCCATTCTTCAGTCTTGTACTGAATGCCTACTGTTATAAGGAGGTCCCTCTGGCACTTCCAAATAACTAACCAGCTTGAAATTTTCTACAGAAACCATCCTTGCACTCCTATTTGAAAATCGCATTGATTGATGTCAAACTCATCCATCCTCCAAGGTGTCTTTCTATTGAATACTATGAGGTGGATGGTGAAAAACAGGCCAAAAATTACTTCACTTTTCCCTTTAAAGTGCCAAGGAAAGTCCAATCTTTCATACTTCATAATACTAACTTCCTGGAGAAGTACTCAGAAGTATGTGAAACTCTACAAACCTATTCGAAGAACATCAGACTTTTTCCCAAACTCCTAGAAGCTCTATTTTGCTGACTCTTGGGTTCATTTCCTTTTCCAAACCCATGCTCTTAGACAATTGGTTTTTGATAGCACATTTTGTGAGAAGAATCTTTAGCTACCTCTTGGGGAACATGTTCCTGACACTTTGCCCAATACACCGTGGAGAGCAAATGATATGGCAAGGATTTGTCTCATCACCTCACTGTGCAAATGGCTATAATTTACAAGTTTGGAAGCATACATCCTCTTGGGATTGACAGTAAATTCTCCTTCATTCTTTCTCTAAATTAATTTTGTTTTTCACGATTGCCCTGCCATAGGAGAGACTCGTTGTATGTACAAGAAATAATGGAATCAAGCCAGGCTTGCAGCTTCCATAGGATTCATCCCTAAACAAACCCTGCTGGGAGACTACAGCTTAGTTTGAGCCAGCAACAAGATAGGAATTTTGCCATTAAGAATGTTCTAAGTCATTTACTACAAAAATAAATGAGCTTCAAATGCTCATTTCTAGCTCCTTTGAAGCAGGTCTTCTGCAGAACTAGCACCTTTTGCAAAATTATTTTAAGTAGAATTGCATCAAGACATAGTGAGGAACATGCACACACTCAGGGCTGGTCTGAGGAAGGATGTCCTATTGCTTCATACTGTGGCAAAGACTTAAAGACACAGGGCTTTGGTGCTTGAAAAGTTGTAATGGCTTTAGCCCAACTACATTTCACGGAAGTCTACATGGAGCCACGCTCATTGTGTCTTCCAGTTTCAAACATAATGGCCCCTTTCTCTAAAATAATCTTTGGGTGTAAAAGAAGTCTCAGTGTTTAAAAGACTGTCTCAGAAGTTAAGAATAATGACTTAAGTGACTTGAATAAAAGGTGTGCACAAGTAGGAGAAAGGCAAGCATGGATCTCAATCTCCATAATAAGGGGTAGACTATGTAAACTTGTCCAAGGCTATGGTCCCTGCAGACAGGATGACATCAGGACGGAGGCCGTCAAAGGAAATATTACCCACAGTCTGTGCTTCTCACCCTGCAAGCTCCTCTCATTTAATCCTCAACCCACACTTCACAGTAGTTTTAATTGCACCTGTTTATTCATCTGTAGAGGTGAAGCAACTTACTGCCAATGCCCACCCCATCTAGAAACTGCCTTCATTTAGCAAGCATACTATTTTTTTTTCTTTGATTGCATGCTTATTTCTGGCAATTTGTGGTTAAGAATGCGGGTGGAGATACTGGGTCCAGGGCAGGGTAAAGCTGCCTGAAGTTACCCATTAGTGCTGTCACTGGTTATTTCAATCCCTCTTTGCCTAAAAGAGTTGGGTATTTTTACCTTTAATTTTTTTACTAGATGAAGAAAGTGAGGCTTCAGCTCACATAACTCATTGGTAGAGAGGCCAGAATTGAAACGAAATTGGTTTGCACTCGCATGTGTTCTCTGTCATTTGTGACTTCTCTTTCTCTTCAACCAAGACTAATAGAAGGGCCTCTCTCTCTCTCTGTTGGGAACCCACATTGTTTTTGCCCAGATTGTGAAAGGCTTATTTCTTCAATAAATCTGCATTCTGGTCTCTCCCTCCCAAATCCCGCAGTATACCTGGTCTCTGGGAACACATGGATCCCTGTATTAATTCTGAAAAAAAGATAGTCAAAGTAAGACAAAAACAGAAAGTTTCAAAAGTTCATCCTTATAAGAAGTAAAAAGGAACAAAGAAAGAATACTCAAGAAATGGAAAAGTTTTAGCATATCAGCATTAAGACTTTCGGTCTTTGGGACGAAGGTATGAGTTGGAATGCTTGTACTTCAACTTAGTAGCTATGTGACGTGTAAAATTGGGCATGACAAAGTACCCACAATGACAGCATTGCAGAGAAGATGAAAAGGAATAGCCTTTAGGAAAGTACCTAACTAGTGTATATATTAGAGGCTCAGTGCACAAAATCCATGCACTCGGGGGTCCCTCAGCCCCGCCTGCACCCTCTCACAGTCTGGGATCTCTCAGGGGATGTCTGACATCCTTAGCACTGTGGTGGCGGCAGGAGAGGCTCTCGCCACTGCCGCTGCGCTCACCAGCCTTGAGCCAGGCTTCTGGCTGAGCAGTGCTCCCCCTGTGGGAGCACCCTGACCACCAGTGGACAGCTCCTGTGTTGAGCGTCGGTGCACGTCATAGTGACCAGTCATTCCACTGTTTGGTCAATTTGCATATTAGCCTTTTATTATATAGGACTAGTGGCCCAGTGCACGAAATTCGTGCACATTAATAGGTGATTAATTAGAGGAAATAATTTAATATTGCTATTTGCCCTTTCTCTATAATAGAAGTGTCAGAGATGAAAGAAAATTAGTAAAATGTTTATGAAAACCTTCCTCCTGTCAGAGTCTGGGGTGCACCATGGGACCCAGAGTCAAGTACCCGCCCACCTGCATGTGCCTCAAAATCATGTGAGACCCAGACCCGGCCGGCCCCCACTCCCATTGGGCTAGATCCAGACTTGGCCAGTCCCACCCTTGTCAAGCCCCGCTGAGCAGGGCATGTAGCCTCAGGTCCCCTGTCCCGGCGCCAGGACCGGAGACATGGCCTGAGGTCCCCCAGCCCAGTCCGGGACGGGGGTATGCCTTGAGGTCCTCCAGCCCAGACCAGGGTAGGGGGGATGCCTTGAGGTCCCCCATCAAGCCCTGCCAGGTGGGGGGGGAGGGCGCAGCCTCAGGTCCCCCGGCCCAGCACCAGGAGTGGGGCGCAGCCTCAGATCCTCCATCAAGCCCCACCAGCAGGGAGGCACAGCCTCAGGTCCCGCGTCAAGCCCCACTGGGCGGGGGGCGTGGCCTGAGTTCCCCTGACCCAGTGCTGGGGGTGCACCTTGAGGTCCCCTGTCAAGCCCTGCTGGGTGGGAGGCATGGCCTGAGGTCCCCTGTCAAGCCCAGCCAGGCAGGGGGGTGCAGCCTCAGGTCTCCTGGCCCAGTGCTGTGGCAGGGGGCGTGGCCTGAGGTCCCCCAGCCTGGCGCTGCGTTGGGGAAAGCAGCCTGAGGTCCCCTAGCCCAGCACCAGGACGGGAAGTGTACCTTGAGGTCCCCCATCAAGCCCCGCTGAGTGGGGGGCGTGGCCTGAGGTCCCCTGGCCTGGTGCCAAGGCAGGAGGCGCAGCCTGAGGTCCCCTGTCAAGCCCCGCCGGGTGGGGGGTGTGGTCTGAGGTCCCCTGTCAAGCCCCACCGGGTGGGGGGTGTGGTCTGAGGTCCCCTGTCAAGCCCAGCCAGGCAGGAGGGCACAGCCTCAGGTCCCCTGGCCCAGTGCTGGGGTGGGGGGCACGGCCTGAGGTCCCTGTAAAGTGCCGCCAGGTGGGGAGTGCGGTCTGAGGTCCCCCGGCCTGGTGCTGGGGTGGAGGGCATGGCCTGAGTTCCCCCGACCCAGCACTGGGGGGTGCACCCTGAGGTCCCCTGTCAAACCCTGCCAGGCAGGGGGCATGGCTTCAGGTCCCCTGGCCTGGCACCAGGGAAGGGGGCATGGCCTGAGGTCCCCCAGCCTGACGTCAGGGTGGGGGGTGTGGCCTGAGGTCTGCTGTCAAGCCCTACAGGGGTGGAGGAGGGCGTAGCCTCAGGTCCCTGCTGATTGCTCGTTAAGGCTCCTTATGGGAACTTGGCTTCAGCTATGGGTGCAGCCATCTTTGTGATGGAGTGATGGTCAATTAGCATATTCCTCTTTATTAGATAGGATGATTATGGAAACACACACATTCACTCTTTTCTTTTTGATCAAAATCCATAGAAGTAATAGAAATATAATCTTCTCAACATCAAATCCTTTGTCCCTTTCTCTTCCTTCAACCCTGATATTCAAAGAAACCACTGGAATACTCCAAGTAGCCATCAGGATGCAAACCTCCAATTCCTCTTGTTCTAGGCTCCTACATATGGGCTTCCACCTTGTTTCATGCATGGCAAGCACAGACTTGCTTCAGATCTGCTAAATTCACATTTGATAGCCATGAACTGACTCCAGGTTTCAGCCTATTTGCAGAGGACAAAGAAAGGAAAGGAAAGATGAGAACTGAATTATCCACACCACCTATATCCACAGATTTCCTGATGACTTAGTACTTATTATCCCGGAGCATGCTCTTCCTGAAAGCCAGATCTCATCATTTACCTAGAACCACCAGAACACAATAAAGACACAGTGAAACGCATATCCAAAATTCCTGCCATAAAGAAAATATTGTCCAAGGATTACATTTAAAAGAGGGTATAACCATGATTCCTACAAATGCAAGATAAACATCAAAGATCTTAACTAATTTATTAATGGGAGAAGCGGTGAGATATTATAATTGGTTGAAAAGTGAATTTGAAGAACCACACACATGTAACAATAATAAACACTGGAGCCACTTTAAAATGGAATCGAGTGGCCTTCCTTATCTCTCCCAGAGGAACTGCCTTGCAGGCCTTACTCCTGGGAGATAAGAAATCAGGTATTATGACTAATCAAATGATGACTACCAGAATGAAAATTAAAACACTGTTTAGGGTTACCTTCACTCTGTTAGCTTATCTGCACAATAGACATGCCTTTCTTCTACTGATGTCATTGCCCCCTTTCTTTTCTCATAGATGCCCCTTGCCTTTGTCTTCTAATAAGAACAGTACTTGGGTTTCTGCCTGAATCAGTGCTTCCCAAATAGCTATTCTTTTAATTTCAAATAGATGCTTGTTGTCTCTTACTTCAGCCTTTTATTTTTAGATTAACACAGATATTAACAAAAAATAATACTGAAATGATTAAAAATAAATATATTTATTCCAGAAAGATGAGTAGCAGTAGGAATAAAAGCTGAAAATCAATTGTACTTCATTCCACAAGATAAAATTAATTTGTGTGTCTACGGACAGGAATCATTTGCATTGTTATCAATTATTTATAACATATGGAGTTGCAAAATAGCTTGAAGATGATGATTATAGAAGAGACCCTGAAGAATCAGATAACCCAGAAGCCTGACTGCTTTTCCAGTGAAGACCCCCAAGAACCCTTCTGATTCACTTCAACGTTTTTTACAATGTTTCCTAAAATATAAATTGAAATAAAATTAAGCAAGAAAGAGGAACACAATTGAGAATTATTTTTAAAGGAATGTTAAAAGTAAAGATGACATAAGTAAAATGTAGTCAGTCTTGGGAATATTGTACAGATTAAGAAATGAAAAGGAAAGTCTATACCAAAAACCTAACAGGTGATAAAATAAACTGCACTTCCTGTCTTCTGCCCATCTTTTGGAATTATTCCACCATTAATAACTGCCTGAAAACACATCCTCCTATATGTCATTATTATTTTTAACGTGTAGCTAGTCAATGAGCTCAACATCACTGGAGAACTGACAGAGAAGCTTATTAAATAATGTGTGCCACCAATCACCCAACATAACCACATTTTCATGTATTATCTTAGTATGTGTCACAATTTATAACATTATCCAGGGGTGACTGTGCTGTGTTAAGAGCCACGGTGGCCCATGGGACTCCCTGCAGAAGTTGTCAAATAGAAGTGAGAACTGTAAAAGCAATAGCTAATCATTCCCCAACATTGTCCACTGGAATACACGGGCACCTGCCAACTTAGAACAAGTAAGTCCTGAAACATCAACAAGCCCAAAATACATCACTGCAGTAACACCCAATGGCAATCTCATTTAAGCAACTGGAATTAGTGTACTGGGTAGCTATACTAAGTAGACTCATTTATTAGCATCAAGACAATTCTACTTAGAATATACATTTTCACCTTAAAAATAAAAATCTCCCTTAGACTTCTTTATCTCTCTTTGATAGGAAATGCAATATTATTCAAGTTTAGGACATAAAAAAGATTTAAATTCGTCAAACCTTTTCAGAAAGATGCTTTATAGGAGATTGTTTTCAGAGAGTTTTATTCTAAAAAAAGATTTCCTTAAATTACCTGACACTTCAAGTCCTAATGAAACTATTTCTCAATTACAAAATATAATACATATATAAACAGATACTCATGTTATATCCATTAAAATCACAATTAGATTATTAAAATTCTGATATTTTAATGTAAAATGTAGAGATTTCTTCATGTTACCTCCACATTATATGAATAAACTCTGATGTCCAATTAATTAGTTCCTGGCCAGAGGCAGACAGGTGTGGGTCCCTGCCCCCTGCCCTGCCCCATCTTACAATATGGCACTCTCCATGTCTGCATCCTTTGTCTCATCCACATAAATCACCTACTATGAAAGATGCTCCAAATTAATGACATGTTTTCTACTTTGTGTGTGTATTACATTTATTCTACTCATTTACAGAAAAGCACATGCTATTAAGAATTAAAACACAAAGAGCCTTTATATATTAAGTCAATATTTTTAAAGATTTTTCCCAATTTTTTCAAATATTTTTCATCCTCAAATTTTTAAAAAGCATATTTCAGCAAATTCACTTGTTGGAATACTTACTGATTCTTCAAAGCAAGATTGGTACTTATTAAAATGTTATTCACCTGCAACTGGTCTTTTGATTAAAAAGAATTAATGAATTTTTTGAGAAAGTGACCTGTTAACAGGTCAATCTGTCATCGATAAAGACTTTAAGGAATCTGTAACTCAGAAGCTAACAGTAAAAAAAAACAGCCTAGGGCAGAAAGTAAAATTTGTAGCCAACCAGTGTTTTTCAAATCAAGAGATATGGACCATCTATCTGGTTATGGAATTGGACAATGTCATAATTCTACACAGTCATAGTAATATATCAGCTGTGCTCTGCAAGTTGGTGGTATTCTGTTAATACTTTAACTTGCTTCTAAAAGCTGCAAGCCAAAACTTTTCTTGGTTCTTGAAAATGAACATTAGAGCCTTCCCAATTGGCCTGGTGTGTCTTAAGCATTCACTGTAAAGCTTACATACTAAAGTTTGGTAAAAAGCTATATAATGAATAAAGCCTGATACTTTCTATGTTAGAATAGGCAAGAAAATTAAGATGTCAAATATGTCTTGCAGAGGATGGTTACATTGTTTCATTACAAAATTCAATTTAATACATTTCCTCCGTTTCAGCTGATGACAAGATACATTTCAGTTTTAAACTCTACAGAAATGTGTTCTTTTAAAGTCTTTGAATTTTCACATGTTTTCTGTATTTCACAAGAAATACTGAGTGACTCAGTGATATAAATTTTTTCTTTTTCTTTTAATTACAATCCAAATAAGTTGTGAAAGGGCCTCATCTGTTACTTGTCTGTCTCACTAAGGAGCGGATGCCATCCCCTCTGAGAATCCATCAGACGAGAATGCAATTAAACTAAAACACTGACTATAATATTTAGATGCACTTTGGTATATGCATCCTTTTAACTTTCCTAATCATACCAGAGAAATAATCTACTTAAGTGCAAATTAAAGTATTTCCATTTTATTTTTTTCCCTCCATCAACTAAGAGATCATTATGTAGAAAGTAATTTTGAGGTTGAAGATTAAAATTTTGTTTAGTGTTTATGGCTTGTCCTTGGACTATGATATATAATTTAAGCCCTTGTTATATTGATAATGTGTGGAAACTGCCCTACTTTTACAGAGGAATGCTGGAGGAGGGGGTGCGTATGTAGAACACATGAATGTACATGGGTGCATGTGTAAGGAATTATAAAGAGAAACAGAAAATGTTTATTAAACTCATTACAGTTAAAATAGATCAAATCCAAAACTTGCAAATTTATTTTACTTTTTTAATTGTATCTTTATTGTTGAAAGTATTGCAGATGTCCTCTTTGTGATTTGTATTTTTCCCATTGACCCCAGGCCCCCTGCACCTCCCAGGCCTTCACCACACCATTGTCTGTGTCTATGGGCTATGGACATATGCATGTAAATTCCCTGGTTAATCTCTCCCCACCCACCAGCACCCACCCCTGCTTTCCCTCTGAAATTCATCACAAAACTTACATAATTTAAATTGGAGAATAGTGAATAAGAATTACTTTTTTAAAAATATATTCTTTAGGTAAAAGTCAGCAAACTTTACAAAAGGCCTGATAGTAATGATTTTAGGCTTTGTGGTCTCCCTCACAATTACTCAACTCTAACATTATAACCTATATGAGTGCAATATGTAAACAAATGAGTGTTGCTATGTTCCAATAAAACTTTAGGCACTAATACAGGGGGCAGGTTAGATTTGGCCCACTGGGTGTAATTTGCCAATCCTGGTTAAACATAGAAATCTGCTTATTTTAAAGTGATGCCCCATACTACATCATCAATCAATATGATCCTTAATAAATATAATTTACATCACTACTCAGAAAGCAAAGTACTTTAACATCTTTTATCTTGTTTCAGCATCACAGTGACATACTGTGAGAAAGGCCCTATTATTATATTCCCCATTTGCAGATGAGGAAACCGAGGTTCACAGAAGCTTAACTTTAGTACCAGAGAGTCCATACCGAGTCCTAGGTCCTCTCTGTCAACATTATTTTGCAGGCACTGTTAGGAAACTCTGCTTACTAAGATACTTGTTAGGAAATTTTCAATTATACATATTTTAAATATTAGATTGTGATTTAATCAGGCTACAAAGGCTTTCTTCTCAAGAAGCAAAGCTGAGGTGAGAGAAATGCCAAAGATGGTAGTGGGGTTTACCTCAAGGTGGCCAACAGTGGTGTCAACAATAGATTGGAAATACAGAGGAGGGGCAAGAAAAGATGACGCGATGGCTTATCTGTGTTCTGGGGAAGGGACAGGCTTAGATGTATAAATTGGAAGGTAGACACATAAAGGGAATAAAGAAGCCCCGAAGCTTCTAAAAAGCATACATAAAGTAATGATGGAAATTCTGTCTTGGGAAGTCTTCATAAAGGAAGTGGCATTTAACCACCACCATTTTCCCTCTCACAAGCATAACACTCAGAAATGTATGGGCTCCTTGTCTTTGGACTCCCTTAAAAGAATCTTTGTTTCTCAGACAGAACTGAAAAAAACGGTTTTATAAATGAAAAGATATGACATTTAAAAAAACCATGAATCTGCCACCTAGATGTAACAGACAACATCTTATGGTTTTACCTCATATCTCTCAAAAGTTCTCTCTCTCTCTCACACACACACACACACACACACACACACACACACACAATGGTCACTATGTGAGGTGATGGACATGGTAATTAGCTTGATTATGGTAATCATTTCACAATGTATATGTATAACAAATCATCATATTGTACACCTTCACTATTTACAATTTGTATTTCTCAATTATAGCCTCCATAAATATTTATAAATATATAACCTGAATAAAGCAGGGGAAAAACAGTACAATAAAAGCATCCCTCAACTGAATCCCTGAGTATTTTTGAAAACTAAAAGTAAAAAGGGGCATCTGCTAAAAATGAAAGTACCCACTGCTTTTTAAGCATTAAGTAGATAAAAATTGCTGATTTGTGTCTTTTTTAAAGATGAACCTTCCCTAACTTTGAGGCATTTTCATGCCACATTTTTATCACTCTCTCCAAGAAAAGTTGTTTGTTTACTCATCTGAGTTATCAAGAGCTCTTTTTCAAGTACAGCAACAGGTGAAAACCCACAATAAGTTAGGTAGGACACATATATGACATGGTCATTTTTTAAAGTGAAATTCTGGGCTAATGTGTTAAACTAAAAATGAATGAATGTATGAATGAATGAATGAATTAATTAATTAATTAAATAACAACAGCCTCTGAAGTCTAGTTGGAGTTAGTGTTTCTCCAAATTCCCCAAAGTAACCGATAAAGAACATAAAAATGAAGAGTACCAAATGTGAATGAATTAATTACAGCAAATGGAAAAGAATCTATTTCCAAACAAATGACTAACAAAGCCTCCACAAAGTGATTCATATCATGCAAATTATAGCCATGAACTTCAAAATTATAAATCCTAAGCAATTACAACCCAAAAGAAATTAATTTTTCCAAATAGAGGACATGAAAACTTTGCACCTCTTATCATGGTGCCTAAAAGGAGAGTGAGCCTTGAAAACACATTGCCTTCAAAGTTCCATGGAAAGTAAATATCAACCAGGGAATAACATTATCCTACATTTGTTCCACCAAAGACTATGCACAGACTTCTTTGGATACCCCATCATTCTTTTAATGAAAAAAGAATTTTCTAGGATATAAGGAACAGTAGGATAAGTAGTAGGTGACTTGCAGTGCCTTATTAAAGCTCATATTCCCTTTTAGAATTTGGTGACAATAGTATATAAGAATTCTCTCTGACTATAAATGCAGCTAAAAATAATGGCTGAGCTCAAAGTGCTAATAATTTAAAATCCACATCTTGTTTTGCAAGTGAGGGAGAGCCATGCATTGTCTGGAATAGCAGATTTATTTCAAAGTCCCGTGTATTAATGGGTGGCTTTGGTCCCTGATTGATCTCTTGATGGTGATGACCCTCCTCTTCCAATGAGATTGAAATACCTATCTACCCACTTCATATGTAAAAAATAACAATTAAAAAAATTTTAAAAATGATAAAAAAATAAAATAAAATAAAAATAAAATATTAAATCTAATCCATACTAGTGGTCACCATAACCTTAAGAGAAATTGTTTCATGTGACAAAGATTTTTAAATGAAACTCTCTGTAGCCCGAAAATTATTTTGGAAGGAAACAAAGAGAAGTTTCCTTCAAAAGTCGTAAGGATTGTAATTCAAAGTCAATATATTTGGCCTCTTGAACTAAAGTAAGTAATTTGTGTTTTTGCCTCCCTGACAAAGTTTATATAAAGTTACAAAAAGAAATTGACAGCCAGTTTGAAATTGAATTGCCATGGCCTAGAGCAAAGAATATCCTTACATGATATTATTCTACAATGTCATTATAATTTTAGATATATTACAACAGCATATTGTACAATTATCCCAAACAAACTTACAAACTAATTCTTTGAATGCAGGTGATTTTATAATTTAAACATTCAGAGGGCTCAGAGACAGCTAAGTTACTAATTCTTCCATTCCATATATCAGGTCCCTTTCCACCTGCTGTTCTTAGAGTGTAAGGAAATGTAACAATGCAAAATAAATACCTATTTTGCTTCACTTTGTTTGGTGCAGGACAACATCTTTTTTTCTATCCTGAAAGCACGCTTCTCTTCCTAACGCTGTAACTAAATTTGTTCTTATTTCCCAGCACCGGTTCCTCCCTGTTGTTTTCTGGCTTTGTTCAGAAACCTTTTACAGTTGTTGACAGCCTATAACTGCCCCTTGGAAAATGTATTCAGGATGTTTCCAATTACCTTTGCCCCACTTCCTGGCCAAAGGCTCTTGGTAATTTGGCAGAACAAGAACCTCACTACCCAGGGCACTTCTCCCTGCATATTCCAGAGTGTTTTGACTCCATGATCAGATATGATGAATAGATTGAGCTCAGTGACTTCATTACCAGGGTCTTTGCTCTAGTATTTGATGTTAAGTGTAAGCCACGAGGTTGCTAATGAAACATGAAAAAGTGGGTGTAATGAAGAAAAGCACGCATCTGGAGAGGGTGGATAGCATGAGAGTGCTGTGAAGATTTCCCCTTTGATGTGAGGTTTTCAGTCTACTCTCTGCATTGCTGGGCTGGCCACTCTTCTTAAAATCGTAAGACTTTTAAGATTTCAAACTGGGTGCTGATGAATTTTTCACATGGCAAGCTTTGAGAGCAGCAGCATTCTGAAAGAGCTTTTGCCAATGTTGAAAGGAAGTAAAACTGTTTGGACAAATTTTGATGAAACCAGCTCAAAATATAGCCTTGGATTTATAGAGGAAATGACTTACTTGAGCCACTGAGTTATGTTATTCAATCTTTGCCTTAGTTTCTTTTATGGATGCTTCCAGCTTACAGTGATTTCTATGTAATTTTTCTATAGATATATCATCATGAGAGAATTCAGTACTTATTTTGTGCTTTCCTAATAGTGAGTTTTACACTGTATTATATGTACGGTTGTTTGTGTGTTCATATCTTCTACTAGATACTCTAGGACAAGAGCATTTATTGCACATGATACCTGAACCTATTACTAACTAACATAGAAAAGGGTAGGGATGAACATATATTAAGTACTTATTGCCTTGGAAATTCTGCTAGGTGATTTATGCACAATGAGTCATTTATCCTCAGAAAAATACCTATAAGTGGTATTGCCCTCATTTGCAATTAAAGATATATGGGGCTCAAAAAGTTTAAATAATTTGCCCAAGTTTCTGAACCTAGTAATTCGTAGAGCTAGATTCCCAACCCACCTCCAAAATGTTGGTAGATATATGTTTATTAAATTTATTATAGAAATAAATTTAAGCTTCTTTGGTAGCATGTGTTATTTCATGCCATTTTAAAAAGCTATAAAAATTGTAACAGTCAGAATAAGAAATGTCATGTTCATATAAAAAATAGCCCCAAAAGCAAGCACACTAAAACTATATGTCTAACGTGGGTTCATAGGGGGCTCTGCCCTTCATAGCCACTCAAAAATTCAGGCTGACCATTTCCATTCTCAAGGCCAATGGCACTCTGGCTCTTAAAACTCCCATCTGGAAGCAAGACACTTCATTTAAATTGGCATTTCATAGAGAAATAACTCATATAACCCTACCCAACTTAAAAGAAAACAGTGAAATAAAATCCTACCATGTGCCCATAAAGAAGAGAATCAGTATACTTATGAGCAGCTCTAATGACCACTGCATATGTCTATCTGTGACATGAAATACAATGGAAAGCTAAACGGTACTCATCGTGCGTTCACATTTCCTGCCTAGAAAGGTATTTGTATCAAGCAGCTGCTGGCTTCTTGTAGATACTTGCCCTAAGATATTTAGAGTTTATTTATTCTTGGTCAATGAGGTTATGGAGTGGTTGTGGGCCTCATTTGCTTTGGGAGTATATTTTAGAAAAGGGTGAAACACACCTTGAGACTTTCAACAGCTGACCCTTTTCTGTATTCTGTGATTCAGTGCACTAAGTATCTCTAAACCCACAGAAAGTCTCTGGCTTTCAGCACACAGACCTCAGCTAGACCAATCCACTCAAAGAATCCAGGTCTCTGAGGTTACTATTTGAAAGATAAATGTGCCATCATTCTGCCAAGGACTCATTTCCTATTTTTGTCACGGGATTTCAAGCCTCTGAGTGTTTGGCTAAATCATCAGTGAGTTTGATTCTTAACACATTGAAGGCCTTTACTCTTAACTACAAAATATTAAGATTGCATGAAGTACAGGTTTAATCAGACAAGCTTAGCAACACACAAACCACACAACTGTGCTCTCTGAATGACTTTGGAGATGACAAAAGGGCAGGAGGAGCTATTGAATAATTACATAAATCCCAAATCTGGGCTTTTATTTCAGAATCTCTTTGCTGCATTTTAATGAACAAAGCAAAGCAGAACATGGTAAGATTCACTTTGTAAACACCAACATTTACTAATTACAAGCCACAAAGGAAAAACATGGAATCCCAGCATTATATGATGACAATGGTAAAATTGCAATTAATTTTCAAGGCAAAGAACACCAATGTGGTTTGGTTAGATTTATGTTGAACACATGCATTTTACAATCATACAATTGAAGGAAGGCAGAAGGTGAAGAGAACACAAAAGCTCAAAGGTAAATGTAATTGGTTTATAATCCCAGGGACATTTGGGGACTGGGGTTAAGTGGCAAGAATTCTATTGAGGAAAGTATAACATAGACTAAAAGCTCAGCTTCATTAGAAAAAAGGAGGATACTACACAAAGTGATAATCTTGCCCTTGTTAATTCCCAGTACAGTCTACATTGAAGAGAGAAGCAGGGACAAGAAAAGATTTGTTATTACTCTAGGGAATCAAGTTCTTAATCTAGTCTAAAACAATGGCTCCGTTTTCCCCAGGATAATAGCTAACAAAGTCAAGTCCTCCTGGCATCTGATGTAGGTCATCCATGAGTGTCTAACCAAGCTAATTTACTCAAGGTAAGTGGACACTTTGTATTGTAAGTTTTATGAATTTGCTTTTCAAATATCCTTAGAAAAGGTAGCTCACTGTCCTATAATATATGTGTAATATAACAGACACCTGCTTTTTCATGTATAGGAAATCCTTCCAGCATATTATTGTCTACCATCTGGATAATGCCAATTTTTTAAACAACCTACCATTTAGCTACAAATTTAATTTCCTCCTAAAATTGATCCACTTACGGTAACCACATAACCTCAGAAATAACTAGCATGTACTTCCTTTTCCTAACCAAAATTTTGCCAAAATAGATTTAAGGGAAAGGAAAAGAGGGGGCAGAGCTGAAAGAAAAAAAAAAAGCATTCAAAAGAATCCAGTGTGTTAACAAAAATATGCCTTAAAGTGTAAATTACTTTCTCATGAAAAAATTCAATTTATGAGTCAACAGAAAAATCTGTGTGCTGGGCAATCTGAGAAGTCTGCATCCGCATCTGCACAGGCTCCTCAGAATCCGACAGGAACCCGTCCTAACTATTATGCAAAGCAAAAAGGGATAACAAAATAGGCAATTTCCTAGAGCAAATTAAAATGCAATTGCAGGCATTTCATGAATATTTGAGAGTTCTCTTTTTCTCAATGACAAGCACCTGCATGTCTTTAGCTACTTTTGCTGTTCAAAACACATTGAATAAATGGTGCTAAAGCTTTACTCCAGAGGTGCCTGTGAAACACAACGAGGACACTCATGTTGGAGGCAAGGTGCCTTGCTATTCCCACAGATATTTAGAGAGCAGCTTTGAGAATATAATAATATTTATGGGCAAGCACATATTCTCCCAGGACATTCTAATAACATCGAAGGAAGGCATTATGTTTTACAATGGGCTGGCTCTCAGATCCTGTCATGAGTTAAATGAAGGTACATCCTTTCTTCTGTACTCAATGGCAATTTGGGTCCAAACACACACACACACACACACACACACACACACACACACACTCAAAAGATCAGTGTGTGGGTCCATGTTAACTACATATGTTATTTAGAGAGGCCAAGGTAACCAGATCTCATAGTTTTAAAGCATAACTACAGCATTCAGGAAGGGGATTCATTCCATACCTCTCTGCCACTTCTGCTGGGCTCTCTGTATTGTATACTCTACATACAACACCTTCTCAACACAGTCATCAAATCATGTCTTTCTCTCAAAACCTTCAAAAGTATCCCATCTCTCAGCATAAAATCCAGGTGTTGTGACCCAGTGTGATTCAGCCTCTGCTTTCTCTCCAATTTCATCTTGTATTATGTGCCTCCCTCTCTCTACTCTCTATATCCTTTGGCCACACCGGCCTCCTTGCCATTGCTTACCCATGCTCAGCACGCCTGGCCCACTCGGGGACTTTACATCCTATACTTCCTTTCCTGGAATGCTCTCCTCTCAGATTCTGACTGAATGGCTTGCTCTCCACTTATCTGTTTACTGCTCACATGTTTCCTAGCAGTGAGGTCTTCCTTAGTCTAAATCACAAAGCATACATTTCCATTCCCATCAATCCCTATTTCCCTGTCCGGTATTTTTCACAAGTGTACATATTACCAACTGATTTCATATTGTCCACTATTGACTGTCCCTTCTAAAATCACACGTTCCATCACTTTTCCCTTTACACTGCTTATTTTTCTTCATAGTATTTATCGCCAGCTGACAATCTATATGACTCAATTTGTTTAATTTCTTTCTCCACCTGCTAGAATATAAGCCTTCAAATCCAGAAACTATATTCCTAGCTTGTTAAAACAGTGCCTGGCATAGAGCTGCTCAATTAATATTGTTGAAAGAATAAATTCTATATTTAAGTTTGCTGTCTTCTCTAATAAGTCTCTTAGACATTTAACTTACGGAGGATTATTTTTAAATGAAGAATGGTAAGCAGAGTACTTGATAGAGAGAAACTATTTAATCAGTGGATTACTAAACAGAAAAACATTTAAGATCCTAACTCCACTAAGAAGGAAAATTTTCCACATAGTTTTAAAAGCATTCTATTTGCCAAAGTAGAAAAAAAAAAAAAAAAAAAACAATCTTTTGAGATTATAAATTCAATTCATACTAGGAATATCTTATACTCTACTAGTCCTTGTAAATATTGGCTAACCAAACAGAAAACAAGAGACCAACTATAACATAGATATATGATGTCTGTCACACTTAGGTATTTATTATCTTCTAGAGGCCCGGTGCATGAAAATTCGTGCACTCAGGGGCATCCCTCAGCCTGGCCTGCACCCTCTCACAGTCGAGGACCCCTTAGGGGATGTCCAACTGATGGCTTAGGCCCACTCTCTGGGGGATTGGGCCTAAACTGATAGTCAAACATTCCTCTGGCAGCCTGGGAACCCTCAGATGATGTCCGACTAATGGCTTAAGCAGGCCTAAGCCATTAGTTGGACATCCTTAGCGCTGCCGCGGAGGTGGGAGAGGCTCCTGCCACTGCCACTGTGCTGGCCAACCATGAGCCAGCTTCTGACTGAGCAGCACTCCCCCTGTGGAATCGCACTGACCACCAGGGGGCAGCTCCTGCGTTGAGCATCTGCCCCCTGGTGGTCAGTGCACATCATAGCAACTGGTCATTCCTGGTAGTTCTGCCATTAGGGTCAATTTGCATATTACCCTTTTATTATATAGGATTATTATATACAATAGCACTGTTCATAATCTTGAAGATACACAGACTAAAGCTACTCATTGGGAGGAAAAAGCAGTCAGTTGGCTTATAGAATCTTTTCATAGCTACTTTAAAATGGTGTTCATAATAATATCAAGTATCTGGCTGGATTTGGGGAAATGAGGAGTTGTACCTTATTTGGTTAAAGGACAGGAAGATTTGATGTATCCTATCTAAGCTCTGATGTGTGACAAGAAAAATTAAAGAAACTGTCATCAAATTAAGAAACAATCAATGGAGAGAAAGGAAAGTGGAGTAGACTCCAGCCTAAGCCTGACCCCTCAGATGTGACAGAAAGTTTGAGTGATGTGGTCAACGCTTCCAGGTAGATAATGGCAGAGCTGCTCTTAGAATCCCTTTTTCCACCTTCTCACTTTGCATTCTGTCCTTCTCTGGGGTGCTTCACACAGAGGGATGTAAACTGACCAGGCCTGAACACACTGCAGGTAAAAATACATTCTTTACGGTATGCATGAAGAGAAAGTTAGAGCCAGTGTACTTAAATGAAACCACCATGCTTATAAAATGGGCTACCGAACCATTAATTGTCTACAGAGAGCCTCAATTTTAAAACCTCTAGGGTACCATTTCAAAAATCAAAGCTTATAAGATGCACTGGTGGCCTGGGAGCGTTGTTATTATGGCCTCCAGAAATGCCGAACCTTCCATAGGTAAGGAGAGAGTGCACATGGGGCAGTGGCCTCAGATAGAACAGTCACTTTTACTTCTTTCTTCCCTCTGGACATGCCAGTTTTGTGATGCTTTAAGTAACCTCCTAATTGCTACCTGCTTAGCAAACTCTTGGTTTTTCCTATAGAAACAAAGCAAGGGCAATATGTCTTCCCAAAAGAAAACAAATTATTTCTTACTGGCTAGCTGAAAGTCTTTAAAACAAGCTAGGAACTACACACTTAACAAATTTTGCAAATCCTCAAAATGAATGGACTCATTTTACAACACATTCTTAACTGAGAGCTCCTAGCCTTTGCCTAACCCCATTAGATCTCTCCAGGCCCTGGAGTGGGCTATGGCACATGCAAATAAGCAAGTGCACCAAATCACTGCCAATAAATAGGTTTCTCCCCTCTGAATAAACAGACTATTGCAAAGCTTACTGGCCACAGGAAGTAAACTAGACAATAATGGCTGTATCCAATAAGGACAAAAAAAAAAAAAAAGATAAAGGAGAGTAACCATGTGGCCCAAATCTCAGTAATATAAATAATGAGGCTATTTTACAATGGAAATATGGTGGATTCTCATTAGTTGCAGATTGTTGTTGTTTGCAAATTTGCCAAATGGCTTAAATTTATTTGCAAAGCCCAAGTCAATACATGCGCCACTGTGCACCACTTTGAGACATTCACAGACTTGCAAGAGCAGCAAAACCACTTGAGTCACCTGACACACATGTTCCCAGCCTTGTTCAGGTCTCATATTGAAAAAAGTGTCCTTTTAGTGTTCTAGTTAGTGCCACTGTTCGTTTTTCGTATTTGTAAGTTTTTGGTTGGTGATCTAGCTTTTTAACATGGCCCTCAATTGTAGTGCTGAAGTGCTGTTGTCTGGTGTCCCTTACTGCAAGAAGGCTTGCACTATTGAGAAAATATGTGTTAGGTAAGCTGTGCATGGTGCTGTTGGCCATGGGAAGATCAGTGTTAATGAACCATATATACATATGGTATCTATAAACAGGAACACACATAAAACAAGGTTATGTATTAATGGTTGATGAAAATGTTAAGAAGAGACTCACAGGAACCTAACCCTGCATTTCCCCTAGAAGCAGTGATTCTGTATTCACTAATTCAGTGTGTACAACTACTTTATAGAATATAACTACAGCAAATAATGAGACTGAATCAAGATCAAAGGATTCTTTTAGGCCACAGCTAATATGAAATGGTAGCTAGTATGCTACTGTATTAAAGGTATCACTATAATATTGTTATAATTACATTACTTCTCTTCTTAAAGAAATCTTAATTCCAGCTCAACTACCTTTGAATTCCTTTCATATCCATTTCCATAAAATGTGTCAGGCTATAGGATTATCACTAATGACACATTGGTGAATAACATCACGTTTTCAACCCCCAAGAAAGTTATAACCCAGTTAGGGAAAACAGAAAAATTATAAGTGTTATTTTTTACAATTAAGTGTCATAATGTTATGGCAGGGATATAGAGAATTCAACCAATCACACAGAAGGGGGAGAAGGGACTAGGGGAATGTAGTTAAAAAAAAAAGTCTTCCTGTAAAAAGTTACCTTTAACATTTTTTGATGTGGAAGTAGAAAAATAGGAAAAGTCAATAGGCATTTCATACAAAGGTGGTACCTACACAAAGACCAGGGAGCAAGAAAATAAAAAAATGAGTTTGGAGTCTTACAAGAACTTCACTATGGTTGTAAAAGAGTTAAAAAATGAGGAAGAAGGAGGCTTAAAATCCACATGGCACCAGCATTGTCTGAATCAGTTCTTCTATTTGCATAGTAAAAAAGAAATGAATTAAGTGAAATAAGGTGGAGGGGGGAGGATTCGTTAAAAAGTGCTCCATTAATATTCTCTAGTTCAGTGGATGGCAAACTCATTAGTCAACAGAACCAAATATCAACAGTACAACGATTGAAATTTCTTTTGAGAGCCAAATTTTTTAAACTTAAACTTCTTCTAACGCCACTTCAAAATAGACTCGCCCAGGCCGTGGTATTTTGTGGAAGAGCCACACTCAAGGGACCAAAGAGCCGCATGTGGCTCGCGAGCCGTGGTTTGCCGACCACGGCTCTAGTTTAATGACATTGGCAACTTAAAAAGATCCAGAACTTCCAACAGGCCATGTTGCACTTAGAGTAAAAGGCACTTGGTGAGGGGACTGTAAGAAGGGTGCTGTCAGGGGTGCTGCAATGGGCCACTGCCCTGGAATTAGCCTGAGGATTCCAGATTCCTAAGGCATGAGGATGGTTCCAGAAATGCTCATCTAAAATTATCATCATTGACTTCAAAAGTGACTCAGACCTAACTCTGAATATCAAATGGTCTTTTGCTGCTCTCAGGAAACTTTCAAACTGGTGATCAAACTGTTTCTCTCAACTGCACTGTTCATAATAATAGGATCACAGTCTGTGTAACAAAACAAACTAAAGTAAAAAAAAACTGTGATTTTATACAGTATATCTTACCTGCAAAAATCTTAAGGAGTAGAGTTGATGTGCATTTTATTGGTTCATTGATACTATTCAGGTTCATCACATCTATAACATATCCAAGTACAGCCAATCTGCTGGGCCAGCCAGGCAAGAAAGCTATTCTGATAAGTAAAGTGTCTAATTTATAGGAAAGTAAGAATATCTGATTGCACCATAAACTAAACATAGGGTAGAAAAGAGTTGATGCTATAAAACTCAACTAGACATAGTTTGGAATTTCTTCTGGCTCTCCTTCATGATTATTCATTTGGCCCTTTCAAGATTGAGCATTTCCTTTGTGTTATCATTTCTATAAAATACAGTAATTTTTTTTATTGCGCAGAGGGGCTAGTAAAAGTGAATTCAGGTCTACTTTGAGATAGTCATACAGTTAAAATAGATCTGAAATCTTAAGGACTAAAATTAAAATCCTGTGTTGGTTCAGTTTGTACACAGTCCGCCCATTACTTGCTCATTTGGAAAACAGCTATAGTAACTGATTGGTTTGTTACCATTTTACATTACTTCGAAGAAATTAAATAAAAAGCTATCAGCCTCAAAATGAAAGTGGTGGTTGTGAAGCAAATGCTTGGCAAAATTTACATTGGGCAAAGTTCCAAGGGACAAATTACAGGAGCCATTCATGATCACAGATAGTAGGGGCAAATCATATGCAGAATCTGAATATCAGGAAGAATAACTGAAGTAAGGTAGTCCTCTCTTATCCATGGGAAAACATTCCAAGACCCCCAGAGGATCCCCAAACTGTAGATAGCACCAACCTCTAGATATAATATGATTTTTCCTATACATACATTCCTACCAAGTTTAATTTATAAATTAGGCTCAGTAAGAGATTAACAATAATAACTAATAATACAATAGAACAGAATCATAACTATACTAAGATAAAAAATTATGTAAATGTGGTCTCTCTCTTTAAAAATATCTATTGAACTATACTCACCTTTTCACTTTCTTGTTTCTCTTTGGCTTATCTAAACTACCAATATCACTACTCTTGCACTTTGGGGCCATTATTAAATAAAATAAGGGTCACTTGAACACAAGCACTGTGATACCTTGACAGTCAATCTGTTAACCAAGAACTAAGTGACTAAGTGACTAAGAGCCAGAAGTGTCTACAGTGTGGAGACGCTGGACAAAAGGGTGATTCATGTTCCAGGCTAGACAGAGTGGGACTCTCAAGATTTCATCACACTGCTCAAGAAGAAGTGCCATTTAAAACCAATGAATTGTTTATTTCTGGAATTTCCGTTTAATATTTTGCGATGAAGTTTCACTAGCGATAACTGAAACCATGGAAAGTGAAACCACAGATATGGGGGAACCACTGTAGAAGCAAGCTAACTCCAAAAACAGAGCAATTATAAAACAAAGAGAAAACATGTATTTCTTTCAAAAATCAACTGCTTGTTTAAGAATCATTGAATAACACATTAGCACATATTTTTCAAATGCTGAACTGTTTCACACCTACTCAATGAACTTACTGAATGTCAAGGAGATCTGAAATTCTTATTGCTTGAATAACTCTTATTATAAAAAAGATTCTTATTAATTGAAGCTAATAATGAAAGCAAAATACCTCTTAATCATTTTAATACAGGATTAAGAACTAATTTGGAAGTCACTAAATTGTCTACTCTGAGCAGATGCATATATTATCAGTAGCTCTTCCTTTGGAAAATTTTGGAACTAACATCCTGCTTTTACAATAGGAACAAAATGACAAAAGGCCACAAATATGACTCTAACCTTAAGGATAAACTCAAACATTAAATACACGCATTTGCAAATTACTAGCTTAACAGAGGCAAGTGTACTACTTGACACTAGAAATTCTTTGTGGTATAAGGATTAAATTTTTAATAATATTACATCAATAATTAAAAAGATCCTCTATTTTTATGTATTGTGTATACAGCAAGAGCAAAATATTAAGATTATATGATTCTTAACTTCTAGTTACTTTATTATCAGGATAAATACTCTAAATTTTTAATTTTCATTTAAATTTAGAAGAAATTTTGGGATGAATAGGTTAGCAAATTCCTTAGGAACATGGTAGAGAATAACTAGATTATAGTTGTAAAACACTATATGTATCGTACAATAAAAGCTGTACAAGTCCATCATGATTTTCACTATGGATGTGCTTTTAAGTAATCCATTTTTATGCCAGTTATTTTATGTAATAGTCCACACTTGATAACCAAACAAGAATCATAATATTTTTAGTTCTAAAGAAATAACTTGTATGTAGATTCTCCACCTAAAAGAACAAAATAGAAAGTGAATGAGTCTAGCAAGAGCCATTATTTGTAATCACAACCAGAAAAGGGGTTTCCTTATCTCCTTGTTTGGGGGATTTTATAGAGAGAACAAAGAGGGAATAAAGCATTACACAGAAAAAGGAGATGATAAAATATAACTCAAGCTAAAAAATAGTGAAAGGCTCAAACAATTTTAGACTACCTTTTATTTAAAAATATTTTACCTAAGACTCATATTTTCTATATGTGCTATCCTCCCCTTCTCATCATTACCTGCATATTTGCATGAAAACAGACTCCATTTTTCAATATTTATCTAGCTCCTGGGGCTTAGTCTCTACCTGAACTCTTAATCCTCCCTTTGTGACATAAATCCAGTCCTGTGGAAATCATGCCAATGCCACTGACAGAGGATTATAGCTTCATGTGGGCAACAGGCAGCCAGAATAGCAGATGAATACTTAGCAACCCAAAGTCTATAGCAGAAAGTACTGTGAAAAGATATCACAGAATGGTGAAGTCACAGCTACAACAGAATAATAGTAATACTATTGTTAGCATATTTTGAGGCTGATATATAACAAATGGTTTCTTTATTAACTTTTCCTTAAACTAAAGTTGGTGGTTAACATCAAATTACCACTAAGATATATATAGGCATATCATAATTATTACAAGGATACCAAGTGTGGTAAATGACCCTGTTTTGAGTATTCCTTGGCATGGGTAAGAATTCAAACTCTTTCACAAGCTATGAGATCTTGAACCAATGAAAACAACAGCATTCATTTTACAGGACTGCTGAGTCAAAATAAGGCTGCAATTCAATAACTTGTGTTAAGTACCCAGCTCTTGACCCAAAATATAGTGAGGATTCTAATCTGGTAGTATGATTATTCATGGAACACTTAAGGCATCTATCATTTATCCAGGAAACTGCCCATTCTTCCTAAGTTATTCTTGTTAAGTTTGTCTTCATATGTTAATTTAGGCATCAAAGGCAGTTGTTCTTAATTATCCATGGATTCCATAATGTGAATTTGTCACTTTGCTAAACTGTATTTGTAACCTCAATACCAATACAAATAGCACTCTCATGCTCATATGTGGACATGGAGAAAGGGTTGACAAATTTCTCACCTGCTGCCCGTCTTCTGAACTGAAATCAAACCAGGCAACACTCATACTATAAACAAGGGTTCTTTGGCTATATATTTAGTGCCATATTTTTTTTTTTCATCTTTGCTTTCTTGTTAGTCATTTCACTGTATAAAAGGTAGTTCTTAAGTGCTGTCTCGTGGTCCCAAGCACAAGAAAGCTGTGATGTGCCTTATGGAGAAAATATGTGTTAGATAAGTTTCACTGAGACATGAGTTACAGTGTTGTCCCTGTCAGTGATAATGAATCAACAATAGGGTACATCATGAAAAGGGAGAGCAAATTCTCAGATCTGTATGTGAGGCTAGTTTAGAAAGTGCTAAAGTAACAACAATAGTGGCTAAATATGTGGATTCCTGAAATCACAACTGATTAAAAAAGTATAAGTAACAACTTTGTGGTGTGAGAACATTTGAAAAGCCAAAAAAAAAGTATGGCCATGTTTCTGAAGGTCAAAAAAATGTTAAATCCATATTGACTAGGGCAGTGGTCGGCAAACTCATTAGTCCACAGAGCCAAATATCAACAGTACAATGATTGAAATTTCTTTTGAGAGCCAAATTTTTTAAACTTAAACTTCTTCCAATGCCACTTCTTCAAAATAGACTCGCCCAGGCCGTGGTATTTTGTGGAAGAGACACACTCAAGGGGCCAAAGAGCTGCATGTGGCTCGCGAGCCACAGTTTGCCGACCACGGGACTAAGGTATAAAGAAATACTATATGTAATTAATTAAGGAAACTTTAGAGAGAAATACACATAAAATAAGGTTATTTACTGAACAGCTGACAAAAATGTTGTCACCAGAGACTCACAGGAACCCAACCTTCTATTTCCCTTAGGAACAATCAGTGGCTCAGTACTCACTAACTTAGTGTTTGTGGTGACTTTATACAACAAAAGTACCACATATAATGAGAAGCGACTATATGTAAAATCTATAAAAACCATGCACAATTCAATTCTCTACTACAGGAATACCTCAGACACTGTGGGTTGGGTTCTTAACCATACAATAAAGCAAGTATTGCAGTAAAAAGAGTCAGAATTTTTTAAAATTTTCCAGTTCATATATATGTTACGTACTCTAGTAAGTGTGCAATAACATTGTGTGTTTAAAAAACTATGCACATACTTTAATTTTCAAAAAAAATACTTTATTGCTTAAAAGTGCTAACCATGATCTGAGCTTTCAGTGACTCATAATCTTGTTACTGGTGGAGGAGGGTCTTGCCCTAGTAACATCAAAGATCACTGATCAAGAGGAGAACCAAAATGGTGGCATAGGTAAACACCTGTACTTGCAGCCTCTCACAGCCACATCAAAATTAGAACTAAAAGACAGAATAACTATCATCCAGAACCATGGGAAAGCTGGCTGAGTGGAAGTACTACAACCAGAGAGGTAAAGAAGAAAGCACATTGAGACTGGTAGGGGGTGCAGAGATGCGAAATGGGCTGGCACCCGGGTGCACTGCTTTTTTAATCGGGAGGGAGATACAAGCTCCCGCTTGCTCTGATCTCCAGTGCCGGGCGAGACTCGGGGGGACCCAGACACATACAGGGAGAAACTGGACTGTCTGGCATCGGGGCAGGAATGCAAAGGCGGCTTTCTTTCAGATGGAGGTGCTCACAGCGATCATTGTTCCTGCGCTGGGACCTGTCCGGTGCAGGGCTAAATGGCAGCCATTGCTGTTGGCTCCACCCTGGTGAGTCCCTGAGACCCCACCCCACCCAATTTACAACCCCACCCAAGCTGTGCACAGCGGCTTTTGCATATGAATGGCCTGTCCTCTCTCAGCCTAAAACCTGTCAAACAGGCAGCATCTGGGTCAGGGACCCCCAAAGCCATCAAAAGAAGGCCTGCCTTGCTTCACAGCTGGGCCTCATCTGGGCATTTCCAAACCCCATACAAAGAGGAGGAATCTGCAGATCTCGTTGTAGCTCCTGCTGGGTGGCCCCAGGCAGTGGCTGACTTTGCACCTCCTTGGAGATCCAAGAGCCAGTGTAACCAGTGGTCAGTGTGAGACCATACCAGATTACAACTCTAAACATCCAGAAGTGACACACTCAAGAGGCAGACTCAGTGAGCACCAAAGCCCCACTGAAACAAGTCCTGCCCCATAAGGGTGTCTCCTCCACAGCAGCTCTTCCATTGTAGACACAGCTGGTCCTCACAGCCAATTGGCATGGAAGTCAATTCCTCCCAGTGATGCCAACAGCAATCAAAGCTCAACTACACCAAGACTGTGCACACAGCCCACAAAGGGGTGCACCAAGAGTGTCCACCTCAGGTGATTGGAGATGCTGAGCCACTGGGCCCTATAGGACACCTACCACACAAGGCCACTCTATCAACTCAAGGAGACATAGAAGCTACCCAATACATAAAAACAAACACGGGGAAGCAACCAAAATGCAGAGACAAAGAAACATAACACAAATGAAAGAAATAGAAGACAGCAAACTACTAGATATAGAGTTCAAAACCATCGTTATAAGGTTACTCAAGAATCTTCTAGAACTCTGGGGAACTTAGTGAGACCTTCAAGGATCTTAGTGAGAATGCCAAAAAAATGGGAAAGGATCAGTCAGAAATTAAGCATACACTGACCAAAATAAAGAATAATATACAGAGATTCAACAGTAGATTAGAGGATCCCGAGAATCAAGTCAACGATCTGAAATATGAGGAAGCAAAAAAAACCCAACTGGAAGAGCAAAAAGAAAAAAGAATAAAAAAATATGAAGATAGTGTAAGGATCCTCTGGGACAACTTCAAGCGTACCAACATCGAATTATGGGGGTGCCAAGAAGAAAAGAGAGAGCAAAATATTGAAAACCTATTTGAAGAAATGATGACAGAAAACTTCCCCAACCTGGTGGAAGAAATAGACTTACAAGTCCAGGAAGCGCAGAGAACCCCAAACAAGAGGAACCCAAAAAGGACCACACCAAGGCACATCATAATTAAAATTCCAAGGGCTAAAGTCAAAGAGAGAATCTTAAAAGCGGCAAGAGAAAAGCAGTTAGTTACCTACAAGGGTAACCTGCATATCTTAACCTGCATATCCATACGACTGTCAGCTGATTTCTCAACAGAAACTATGCAGGCCAGAAGGGAGTGGCAAGAAATATTCAAAGTGATGAATAGCAAGATCCTACAACCAAGATTATTCTACCCAGCAAAGCTATAATTTAGAATTGTAGGTCAGATAAAGAGCATCACAGACAAGAAAAAGTTAAAGGAGTTCATCACCACCAAATCAGTATTATATGAAATGCTGAAGGGTATTCTTTAAGAAGAGGAAGAGGAAGAAAAAGGTAAAGATAAAAAATTATGAACAACAAAGTAACAACAAATACATATGTATCAACAAGTGAATCTAAAAATCAAATGAATAAAAAATCTGATGAACAGAATAAACTGGTGAATGTAATAGAATCAGGGGCATGGAAAGGGAGTGGACTGACAATTCTCAGGGGGAAGGGAGTGTGGGGGGTGCGGGAAGAGATTGGACAAAGATCTTACACCTATGGACGAGGACAGTGAGGGGGCAAGGGCATGGGGTGGGGTGGGAACCGGGTGGAGGGGAGCTATGGGGGAAAAAAGAGGAACATCTGTAATAATCTGAACAATAAAGATTAAAAAATAAATAAAAATTTAAAAAAAGATCACTGATCACACATCACCATAACAAATAATAATTTAAAAGTTTGAAATATTGCAAAATTAGCAAAATGTGACACAGACAGTAAACGCTATTGGAAAAATGGCACCAATAGACTCGCTAGATGCAGGGTTGCCACAAATCTTCAATTTGTAAAAAAAAAACAACATAGTAACTGGGAAGCACGCTAAAGCAAAGCACAATAAAATGAGGTTTGCCCCCATAGGGCATAGATTTTCTGGATACAGATATACACATAGAGCTAAATTTGAATTTCAGATGAACAATAAATATTTTTTAGTATAATTATGCCCTGATCAATATTTGAAATTCAAATGTAACCAGGCATTCTGTTATTTTTATTTGCTCAACCTGGCAACCTACTAGGGCAAAACCAACTCTTAACCTGCATATCTCAATAACAACTGCCCCTGCTTTCACCACTTTCTGCATCTTTAATTTTTAATACAATATAATTTTCAAGTTAAAGGTAATATTTATATGCTATTGGATTGACCAGTTTTGTAGGTTTGTTTTCCTTAAGAATTTAACCTCCCTAAAATGCAAAATACAAATTTCCTTCCTGGGGAGACAGTATATTTCAAAGATAGGTGTTAAATCTAAACAGTTAATCTTACTTTTCAGAAATCATAAGTGATTATAGATACTATATTTCATTATCCTATATAATAAAAGGCTAATATGCAAATTGACTGAACGGCTGAACGACTGGTCGCTATGACATGCACTGACCACAAGGGGGCAGACGCTCAATTCAAGAGCTGCCCCCTGGTGGTCAGTGCACTCCCACAGGGGGAGCACTACTCAGCCAGAAGCAGGGCTCACAGCTGGCAAGCACAGTGGCAGTGGCGGGAGCTTCTCCATCCTCCACGGCAGTACTAAGGATGTCCAATTAAGCCATCAGTCGGACATCCCCTGTGAGCTCCTGGACTGCAAGAGTGCACAGGCCGGGCTGAGGGACTCCCCGCTCCCCGAGTGCAAGAATTTTGTGTGCCGGGCCTCTAGACTTAAATATAAAAATGTCACCATTGTCTACCAAGAAAATGTAGCAACTGGTCTACAGAATAATTTATTCTATTTAAAAACATGACACAGAACACATAGTCACTGAACTTATAGCTAATAAGTTCCACTTGCTGATTCTGGTAGAGATGCGAGCTTATTTCACTAGCTTTATGACTCAAGCCTTAGAATTCTTATTAGGCTCTTCTCTGGTCTGAAAGTGCTTTTCCACAAGATTCCATTGCTATTGCCTCCAGAACGAGGGTCTGATATACACACAAAATGAATAGGCAATTATAATAGGCAGTATAACCATTCACCAATATCCTTTTTGCCTCTACTTCCTGGCATGTGGGAGGTTCTTCTCCCACCCCTGTTGAATTATACATGCACATATGACTCTCTGCAGCCATTGCAATCAGCGTGGAAGTGATGATCTGTGTCATTTCTGGATGCAAGCATTTAATTGCTGGTGCTCAACTCTCCAGCCCACTCTTTCACTGCCAATAGCAATTACAAAACCAGGTTTTCTTATAGGGAAGTCCGGACATGGAAGTGCCTGGGAAGCTGAGCCAGCACATGGAAGACTGCTGTCCAAGAGCAGGGGTCAGCGAACTATGACCCATGGGCAAAATACCACTTGCAGACTGTTTTTATGTGGCTCATTAGCTAAAATAGATTTTTATGCTTTCAAATGTAAAAGATGAAAACGACTCATCCTTTTAGCAGGATCAGTTAGTCAAATTTGAGCCTTGGTTACAATGCTTGAAATATTGACTCTCTGACCTTTTAAATAAAATTTTGCTACACTCAGCCCTATAGATTCTCCCACCTCCACAGCAACTTTTGTGTGAGAAAGAAATAAGAAGCAACAGAGATTTGGTATTTGTCATAGCAACAGTAGGGACTTCAGTTCCAGTATTGTCACTCAGTAGTGATAAAATTCTCTGAGGTTCAGGTGCCCCATTGTCAAATGGATGCAAATTAAAGATAAAATATATGCAGATACAACTAGAACTCATAAATGATCTAGCAAGTGAGACCAGTAGACCACGTTGAGCTATGCTGAAGGGAGATAAAATAATGCATTGATTAATTATAAAAATATATTCTACCTGCTTCACAATTTTATCCAAGTCCAGCCTTATCTACAGTATGTCAGTACATGTTTAAACTCTTCTCTTTAAGTGACACTTTTTAATTTTTCTAACACATCTTTCAGTTTAATATTTAGTAGGCATCACTATATCAGTCTTATGATCCAACACAAACATATCCAAATGAATCAAGTCATGCAAAATTTAAAAGGCAAAACAAACAACCACTCATTTTTCATGTCACCTTTGACAGTCTGAAAACTCAGAGATTTCATGTGAAAATGCTGCAAACAGCTTCTGTCCTATAAATGAATCTATGGGAACTCAAGCCCTGATTCATTTAGAAAAGGTATTTTTCTCACCACTTCTGGTTCTCTGTGATTTAAGAAGAGAGTTTTGTTTTGTTTTGTTTTGTTTTGTTTTGTTTTGTTTTGTTTTTGTTTTTGTTTTTTGCTGGGTATAGTTCCTGGGGCTAATTAGTCCCTGGGTGGCTATTTCTCTTGAGAGGAGTCTACATCAAATTATTGCCCAGAATTTTGGGATTTATATGCCTTGTAGAAAATACCCTCTGTGAATTCAATGGCCAATGTATCTATCTTTACATTTTCAGGTTTAACAATCCTATCTATTTAAGCAATGTGTTGGTCACAGAAAATAATGTGGAGTGGATTTCATTGTAGTTCTCATACATCACTGATTATAGGTAGAAAATGTAAAAATATACAGAATTAAGTCCTCATTTAAGGAAAGGACATTGGCATCTCAAACAGTGCAGAGAATGTGCATAAAGTAAGGAAAGGTTCTCGTTCATGAGAATGCATCACAGACTCATGAGGTAATCACTGTCTTCTGGTGTAATCTCTAACACATCCAGATGGATTAGTTCCTTCTGTGAGACATTCTGTATGAGGTTTTTCTGTGGGAGGAGATTGGTCAACAGTATTAGGAGAAACTGGTTAGAATGCTGTTGCAAACTTAATGTTCATAGTGCTTACTATCTATTATTAAGCATAATACTGCTTATGCTCTTTAAAAAGTGATTATGTGGAAACTCTCCCACTGTGCATAAGTGAGATTTTCATTATGGAAAAATGAAGTTTAACCAGAACTTTGAAAAACTTGTGAAAATACCAGCAATTCCAGGATGTATCCCCTAATTTACATGTTATTCCAACTAAAACATATAAGTTAAAATGCTGAAGATGAGTTCTGATGATGCAAAATAGATATATGCCCATGGAATATTGAGTAATATACAATTATTCCTTACAGTTTAGATGATTTTCCTGTAGAAATGAGTTTTCTCACTACTTCACAGGAGCACAAATTGAAATGTTCTCCACCCTGCAGGCCCTGTTGCTCAAATGCTTCCTTATCTCAATGTCTGAAGCTCTGAATTTATTCACTCACCACAACCTTCACTCCCTTTCTCCAAACTTTCAATGTTTTACATTCTGATTCTTCTCCAAGTTCTTTCCAACCCCAGCCCATCATCAGAAAAATCTCTTAGTCCCACAGCTACTCTCCATCAGCACCTGTCATTCCTCTCTCCGGTGCCCTTCCTCCCTGCATCTCACACCAGATATCACAATGGAAATCATTTGCTTCCGATATCTTATCTGCTCGTGGTAGTCTAAAGCATGTCAAAGAATGCCAAGGAATTAGAGGATCTGGCATGGAGAATCGAAGAAAGGAATGAGAAGCACAAAGAGCAGTGAGCACTGAGGAGCAATGACTTCCCGCGGAAGAAGTAGGTCAAGGCTTCATCAGGGCGCTCAGCCTGAAGAGTGGATAAGAGCTTTACAGTCGAGATAAAGTTGGGAAGATACTGGCAAAATTCAGTGCAGGCACTTCTCTTTGTACATACTGTAACATTCAAAACAGTTATAATGGATCCTACTGAAATCTCAAATTAATTTATTAATACCAGAAAGATGATCTGGGGCTGTAATAGCCAAACAGGAACAAAGCTAGAATAAGAATCATAAGCAATGAGTGATTTATTTTTGTTCTGTTTTTGTTACTCGGGTTCTGGAAAGCTAGACCCTAGTCCACCCATAGCCTCTTCTATTACTGACTTAGATCAAAGAGGACATGTGTCCTAACCCAATCTTGTTTCACAATGTGCTCAGAAGCCAGGAGGAGCAGCCCATTCTAATTAACTAAATGCATATAAGGAAGGAGAAAACCCCAATGGCAGTTGAAGGTGACCTATGACCTTGACAGAACATTCAAGTGCTGTCTAAGAAATGTGCCTTTGCCCTAACAAATTCCCTTTTGCTACAACAGGAACTTTTAATTAAGAGTGGATTTGGGTCTCTGATAACATAAACCTGTAAACAAATTGTTTTCTTATATTTGAACCAATAAGTCACATTATTAAGAAATCCATAAGAATCACTTGGAATAATCAGCTAAACTTGCTCATTAATAGGCATTGTTGGATATTGTAACAGCCTCTGCCCTCAAAATGTGTGTGTGTGTGTGTGTGTGTGTGTGTGTGTGTGTGTGGTGTGTGTGTGTGAGTGTAAAGAGATTAAGGATTGTGGACAGCATCGTGTTAACTGTTGGCACCCTACTGTAAATACATTTCCAGGATCAATAAACAAATGCTGAATGAATAAATACATGAATGAATACAAAATAAAATTAAACACAGGCCTTTCTACATAGAGAGTTTAGATCATCAGCCCTAAATTCTAACAAATAACAAGAATGCTGACAAATAATTCAGCCTAAATGAGCATCTTGAGGAGAAAAGGCCCTTGATCAGGTTTTTGAGGCACAGACTCAAAATCAAAGCAATGAACAAGTCAATGCCATAAAGAAGGTGGCACATACACTTCTACTAATGGAAAGAAACAATAAGACATTTTAAAGTGCATACTCAGGGACAAAAGCAGCCCATGTGACTACCCGGGAAAAAATCAGAAGCTGGGCAAGTCACACAAAGTCCAGTGCTAGACAACAGTTGATCAGTAACTGCACACACTGCCTAGCAACTTCATAAAACTCACACAGGATAGAAGCAGCAGCAAATTACCAAATTTAGAAAACCATGGCAACCAGCAGAAGG
The DNA here is from genome assembly GCF_963455305.1 of Plecotus auritus. NCBI lineage: Eukaryota > Metazoa > Chordata > Mammalia > Chiroptera > Vespertilionidae > Plecotus > Plecotus auritus. Next base: position 47,798,367 of record NC_137772.1, read on the forward strand.
AATTCCACAGCATGGAGCTAACCTAAAGCATGACCAACTGGGGTAAATGACCCAAGGAAGCAATGGTAACATAGAAGGAGATGGCACCCTTCTTCCTAACCAGAATTAAAAAATTAGCAACTGTTTTTGAAAATTATTTTTCTTGAATTCAGAGAGGAAAGGAGAGGGAGAGAAGCATCAATGATGAGAGAGAATCATTGATTGGCTACCTCCTCCATGCCCCCCACTGGGGATTGAGCCTGCAACCCAGACATGTGCCCTGACAGGGAATCAAACCCTGACCTCCTGGTTCATAGTCAACGCTTAACCGCTGAGCCACACTGGATGCACGAAAGTTAGCCAACATCTATGAGCCTACATTTAACTTCCCCTAACCCCTCTGATACAACTTCTCTGGGCAGACATTGATTAGAACTTCTTTGGGCAGAATTCCCTATGAATAGTCCTGGCTCTCTGAGACATTAAAAAGATTTCTTCAAATGACCTTTGGTTCACCCATTTGTCATGATCATCATTACTGGTTCTCTAGCTCAGAGAGTGCCAACAACAAATTAAGTTCATATAGATTTATTCTTCAGTCAAAGATGCTGGCTCTGTTTCCCAACAATTTTCACATAAATAATTTAAGGATCTGATATGGTGTTAATTGCCCTTCAACCTCTAACTATGTCAACATTGTGTTCTTTAACATACAAGTTTCATTTTTAGTCTTTTATTTTCCGTGATAAATGGCCATACATCTCTGTTAACTGACCAGGATTACACAGCATATGGAATGCCAAACCTTCTCTCTGTGAAATACAATTTCCTTTTGGCTTTTTGCCTAAATGCAGTTAAGCAGTATTAGCTCCCCAGGCAGACCTCATCGTCTTCGAGTTAAATACAGTAAGAAGTGCTGATGCTTCTATTTCACTAATATCTTTGCTCTATAATCCTTTATTTTATGACCTGCCCCTGGCTGCTCCCTGAGCTAAGAATTTGCTGTTCATAAAGGAGGTGACAAGTCTCATCATATAATGATAAACAAAACGGTGTTACTTTAGCTTGCACATGAGCAAGAAGAACACACTGTGTGCATGTAGATGCTCTAGGCTAATATCTGATCCAATGTGAAAAGTAAAATATTATGCTTTCATCTGACATGCAAACAATCTAACTTTTTCTTGTTTTAGTCTTTTATTCATAAAAGAGACACTGACAGAATCCATAGCAGAGAGTCATGTTGAACAGATGATGGCTTCTGTGTCATCCTTTCATAAGCCTTTAGAGCCTTTCTTGGATTAGCACTCCAAAAGCACATCAAACAGAAATTCAGTTTGGATTGGTGTTAATTCTCAAATTGCTTAGCAGTGTTCAAATCAGGAAGGAAGAAAGTGATAATTCTGAATGCTTCTCTCTAACAGACCCATCTTTTATTTATTATATTTAGCACATACTGCTTGTAGAAGAAATCCTCTGTGCCGGGCACACTTAAGTGCTGTACAAATATTAGCTTATTAAATCTTTATAACAATTGCACAGAGTAGATTCTAAATTACCACCAATTTTTACAGATGAGGCTGAGGCACAGAGAGGTTAGGTAAGTGGCTCAAGGACACAGAGCTTGTAAGGGTCAGAGCCAGACAATCTGGATCCAAAATCTATATACTCCCCCACTATAATAGGTTTCCTCTCTATATAAATCAATGTTGAATATAAACATCAGCCTTTGTAACCAATGATTAACACTAGTTAAATTTTGTTAAGAGAGAATAATAGTGGACCAACTCAAAACATGGATAAAGAAAAAAATGGTATATAGTTTTTACTTTAAAAAAAAAACACAATTTAGCAATGTGATGAAGTGAAGAAGACAGATTACAGATTGTTGTCTCTAAAATCTTCAATAAATGAAACAGGTTCAAATCTAAATTTAATTTAAATTTAAATTTGGTTTTGATAAGTTTCTTAAATGACTACTGTTGTTTCCCCTGGGACATATTGATTTCACATCTCACTGTCTGTTTCTAGAAAACAAAGAAAGAGGAGTATCTGGTTTTTAAATGACTATCCTACTTCTCTCCTGATAATAGTGCTGGGTTCAAATAAAAATGATATAGTAAAAGAAAAGAAGCAAAAAGGTTTTGGATGGGTAAGATAAATGATCAGTATAAACTCTCTTAAATCAAGAACTTTGTTGTCCCTCAACTTTCTATCTCTTCCCAAACCCCTCACTCCTCCAAGCTTTGTTCTACACCCACTTTACCCATCTCTACTGTCCTCAGATATCAAACACCGTTTTCACATTTAATTGGGGGGCATTCAGCAACTGACACCTTTTAATCATTCCTTCTCTCTTTTATCCTCTCTACTGCCTTTCCCCCTTTAAACTAAAGAAGGGTTTTTACATGTATGTATTCCTTTTGATGATAGCAACAATGATATTTAATTGATTCATAACAACAAAATATTACTACCTGGCATTATGCTAAGTGTCTTGCATAATGACTTCTTTTAAACTCGCTAATAGTACTGCAAGGTTAGGTGGGATGACAGTCAAGATATTTAACACCAGTTAGAACAGCCACTGGCCATAAAGAACAGGGCAGGTCTAGAAGTGTGCAAAATGCTGAATATCAACCTTGCAGTAAGTATGTAGATTATTTTCATTTCACAGAAGAAGTAACTCAGCTCAGCAAGTTTAACTAATGTGTCTACGATCATACAACTAGATAATTCCATACCTCGAAATCACACCAGGGTGTGTTTGACTTGGAGATGACCTCCAGTACTATGGAGCTAATACATCTTTGAAGAGAGCCGTCAGTTGTCAAATATGTTTGTGAAACACTGCATATAAAAATATTTCTTGTTTTAGACATGAGTATTAGCACATTAAAAGCTCTGAGGTGCCCAGCATAGAAATATGCTTTACTTCACTGAATCCAGAGTTTTTCAAACTTTATTGGTTAGGAAACCATTTCTTTCTGCAACACCTATTAAAGTATTCCAAAAACACAGAGTGTGTCTAGAAGTGTGAGTCTAAAAACATAGTTTCTTGGCCTTTGAAAGCCGCTAACTATAGGTGGATGCCATAACTCTCTTTTCCTTCTAATATGCAATAAATTATGTTTTGTTTCTTTTCCTTTTTTGTAATGTGTGGTTTTGTTTTATATTCCTAAGCAAGTGATTTCTCAGCCACTAATTTAGGCTAATTAATCAGGGATATGAAAACTTCTAAATTTAAGAGTATTTCCTAATGATAGAGATTACTTTTTTTAAATAAATCTTTATTGTTCAGATTATTACAGGTGTTCCTCTTTTTCCCCCCAATAGCTCCCCTCCACCTGATTCCCCCATCCCCACCCCATGCCCTTAACCCCCGCCACTGTCTTCATCCATAGGTATAAGATTTTTATCAAATCTCTTCCTGCACCCCTCACACCTCCTTCCCCCTGAGAATTGTCAGTCCACTCCCTTTCTATGCCCCTGATTCTATTATATTCACCAGTTTATTCTGTTCATCAGATTTTTTATTCACTTGATTTTTAGATTCACTTGTTGATAGGTATGTATTTGTTGTCACTTCGTTGTTCATAATTTTTATCTTTACCTTTTTCTTCTTCTTCCTCTTCTTAAAGAATATCCTTCAGCATTTCATATAATCTTGGTTTGGTGGTGATGAACTCCTTTAGCTTTTTCTTGTCTGTAAAGCTCTTTATCTGACCTTCAATTCTAAATGATAGCTTTGCTGGGTAGAGTAATCTTGGTTGTAGGTTCTTGCTTTTCATCACTTTGAATATTTCTTGCCACTCACTTCTGACCTGCATAGTTTCTGTTGAGAAATCAGCTGACAGTCTCATGGGTACTCCCTTGTAGGTAACTAACTGTTTTTCTCTTGCTGCTTTCAAGATTCTCTTTGTCTTTTGCCCTTGGCATTTTAATTATGATGTGTCTTGGTGTGGTCCTTTTTGGATTCCTCTCGTTTTGGGTTCTCTGCACTTCCTGAACATGTAAGTCTATTTCTTCCACCAGGTAGGGAAAGTTTTCTATCATTTATTTCTTCTAATAGGTTTTCAATATTTTGCTCTCTCTCTTCTTCTGGCACCCCCATACTTCGATGTTGGTATGCTTGAAGTTGTCCCAGAGGCTCCTTACACTATCTTCATATTTTTGGATTCTTTTTTCTTTTTGTTTTTCTGATTGGGTGTTTTTTGTTTCCTCATATTTCAAATCTTTGGTTTGATTCTTGGGGTCCTTTGGTTGAATTTCTGTATATTCTTTATTTCAGACAGTGTATGCTTAATTTCTGACTGGTCCTTTTCCATTTTTTTGGCATTCTCATTAAGATCCTTGAAGGTCTCACTAAGTTCCTTGGAGGTTTCTAGATTCTTGAGTAACCTTGTAACTGTGGTTTTGAACTCTATGTCCAGTAGTTTGCTTTCCTCCATTTCTTTCATTTGTGACATGTTTCTTTGTCTCTGCATTTTGGCTGCTTCCCTGTGTTGATGGAGTGGCTTTGTGTGGTAGGTGACCTATAGGGCCCAGTGGTTCAGCCTCCCCAATCACCTGAGGTGGACACGTGGTGCACTCCTTTGTGGGCTGAGTGCACAGTCTTGTTGTAGTTAGCCTTGATTGTTGTTGGTACACTGGGAGGAATTGACTTCCAAGCCAATTGGCTGTGAGGACCCGCTGTGTCTATAATGGAAGAACTACTGTGATAGAGACACGCTTATGGGGCAGGACTTGTTTCAGTGGGGTTTTGGTGCTCACTGAGTCTGTCTCTTGAGTGTGTCACTTATGGATGTGAGGAGTTGAAATCTGGTGTCGTCTCACACTGACCACTAGGTACACTGGCTCCTGGATCTCCAAAGGGGTGCAGGTCTGAGGCTACCCAGCAGTAGGTACAGCGAGATCTGCTGATTTCTCCTCTTTGCTTGGGGTTTGGACGTTTTGGAGCTGTCTGACCGAGCTGCTGTTTGTCATGTTAAGCTGCGATAGGGCAGGCCATTCACATGCAAAAGCCGCTGCGCACAGTCTGGGTGGGTTTGTAAATTGGGTGGGGTGGGGTCTCAGGGAATCACTAGGGTGTGGCAAACAGCAATGGCTGCCAGTCAGCCCTCTCTGCATCTCCGCGTTTCCGCGTCCCACACCCCAGCACAGTAAACAATGATTCCTGCGTGCATCCTCTGCAAGAAAGCCACCCTCACTTTCCGACCAATGGCAGACAGTCCAACTTCTCCCCGTAGGAGTCTGGGTCCCCAGAGTCTCTCCTGAAACTGGAATTCAGAGCAGTCGGGAGCTTGTGTCTCCCTTTGGAATGAAAAAAACAGCACACCCAGTCGCCAACCGCCAGCCCGATTTGTGTGCCTCCGTACCTCTGCTTTTCCGCGCTTGTGCACATCCTACCCGGTCTCAATGCTCTTTTCTCTTTCCTTCTAGTTGTAGAACTTCTACTCAGCCAGCTTTCCCGTGGTTCTGGTTGACAGATGTTTTGTCTTTTAGTTGCAGTTTTGGTGTGGTTGTGAGAGGCAGCACGTACAGGCATATATCTTATGCCACCATCTTCGTTTGTTCGATAGAGATTACTCTTGATTTGATTCATATAAATTCTATTGTGTTATCTGTTAGTGTCCTCCATTAATATATTTTCAAATTAATGGTAGTAGGATGCAACCAATTAGTTGATATCTTACCTTTGGTAAATTATTTTTTTTAAGTCACACTCTCACAAGGGCAATTGAACAAGGAAAAGAACAAAAGAAATCTAGATTAGAATGGAAGAAATAAAACAAATTTATTTGCAGATATGTGATCCTGTATCTAGAAAATCCTAATGAATCCATTAAAAACAAATAAAACTAATAAATGAGTTGAACAAGGTTGCAGAAGACAAAACTGACATACAGAAAGCACTTGTATTTATAGACACTAACAATTATGAACAATCTTAACATTAAAATAAGATAATTCTGCTTACAATAGCATCAAAAAAAATTAAATACAATAATATAAATGTAACAAAAGAATGTAAGACTTGGACATGAAAACTATCAATGATCATTGAAAGAAATTTAAGAACATCTAAATAAATGGAAATGTATTTAATGGATGACAAGACTTAATATTCTTAAGATGGCAATTGATCTAACAATCCCTAAATGGATCTATAAATGCAATGTAATATGTACCAAAATCCCAGCTGCCTTTGTGGCAGAAATTGACAAGCTGTTTCTAAAATTCATATGGAAATTCAAGGGACCCCAAAGAGCCAAAATAATCTTGAAAAAGAAGAAACAAGATAAGGGACTCACATTTTCCAATTTCATTTCTTACTACAAAACTATAGTAACCAAGACAATGTGGTAGTGGCAAAAGGACACAAAGGAAAATGGAATAGACTTCAGAATCCATAAAAGTGCTTGCAGTATGGTCAATTGATTTTTAACAAGGATACTAATATCATTCAATGAGGTAACAACAGTCTTTTCAACAAATTATAGCAGCACAACTGGATATCCTGAAACAAAAGCATAAAGTCGGACCCCTAACTAATATAACATATAAAAAGTCATTCCAAAAAATATAGCTAAGAAGGCCGAGACCTAAATGTTAAGTGTTAAAATATAAAACTCAGAAGAATACATAAGAGTACGTACTCATGATCCTAGAGTAGGCAGTAGTTTCTTAGATGTAACATAAAAGCACAAATGAAAAAAGAAAAATAGATAAAGACTTCATCAGAAATTTAAAATGTTTATATCAAAGAATATCATCTAGAAAGGGAACAATTGACAGAATGGGAGAAATCATATATCTTTTAAGGGGCATGTATTAAGAAATATATAAATATATAAAGAATTCTTAAACCTCAAAAATTAAAAAAAAATCACCTAAACACACACACACACACACACACACACACACACACACACACACAAAAAAAAAAAAAAAAAAAAAAAAAAAAAAAACGGGCAACGGATCCTAACATACATTTGTCCAAAGGAGAAGTACAACTGGTCAACAAACACCTGAAAAGTGTTACTAACACTTGCTAACCATCAGGGAAACACAAACCAATACCACAATTAGGTGCCACTTAATAACCACTAGGATGGCTATATCCCAAAGGAAAAATGATAACAGTGCTGTCAAAGATGGAGAAAATTGGGATCCTTGTACATTGCTGGTGGAAATATAAAGTGACACAGCTGCTTTGGAAGATAATTTGGCCGTTTCTCAAATGGTTAACCATGGAGTTCTCAGATGACCCCGCAATTTCACTCTTACATACATGTTCACACAAGTAGTTATGTATAAATGTTCAAAGCACCATTATTCATAATAGGCAAAGAATGGAAACAACCCAACTGATGAATGGATAAGCAAATGGAGTATCCATACAATGAAATATTATTCAGCAATAAAAAGAATGAAATTCAGGTGTGTGCTACAACATGGATGAACCTTGAACATAAGTAAAAGAAAACAATACATTTATATGAAATATCCATAATAGACAAGTCCATAGAGACAGAAAGCAGATTAGTGGTTGTCAGGTATTGGGGGTAAGTGGCAGTGGGCGTGATTGCTAATGGGTGTGGGGTTTCTTTTGAGGGTGATTAAAATGCTCTGGAAAGAGTTAGTTGTGATCAGTGCAAAACCTTGAAAATATACTAAAAACAGACTGTTTCCTTTAAGATGGTGACTTCATTGTGTGTGAATTACATCTCCATAAAGTTGTTATTTTTAAAATTAATCACATACTCTTCCCCATATGCCTGTTTTTTTTAAAGTCACCAGTTTAATATAGCTTGACAACAAAATAAATAATTGTGCTACAAAACCCTAGTTTATATTATCCAGCTCAAATTTCTATAATTTCAGCCACTGGGAACAGAAAATATAACCAAGATAACAAGAATCATTGTACTGATTAAACATTTCAAAGCTACACCCTTTAAGGCAGTGGTTCTCAACCTTCCTAATGCCGCGACCCTTTAATACAGTTCCTCATGTTGTGGTGACCCCCAACCATAAAATTATTTTCATTGCTACTTCATAACTGTAATTTTGCTACTGTTATGAATTATAACACAGGTTGAGAACCGCTAGCAGGGTCGCCTAAGACCATCGGAAAACACAGATATTTACATTACGATTCATAACAGTAGCAAAATTACAGTTATGAAGTAGCAATGAAAATAATTTTATGGTTGGGGGTCACCACAACATGAGGAACTGTATTAAAGGGTCGCGGCATTAGGAAGGTTGAGAACCACTGCTTTAAGGAAATGTAAGTAAAGAAATCACCATGATGTCTTTCCATGTTGTGCTGAGAGTACTATTAAGGAAACAAACTCCAAGTCGATGGATATATATTACAGTTTAAAATGTTAATTAGTTTTTATCTAAGCATTAATGTCCCTTGGAGACATACTGACAAAAGCCACAGGTGGGAATGAAAGGAACACCGCTTATCAGAAATGAGGAATAATGTCTAAGTTGCCAAAATAACCAAATTGTCTCATAAGAAATGCATGATTTGACATTCACTATCAATATTTCTAAAATGCAACTCTTATCTTGCCTTTGTTGTAAATTTCATTTCCTTGTAATGACTTCACAGATTCCCCTCTTTATATGCATGTCTCATTTATTTCTGCTTCCAGGAGGGATTAAACGAGAGAAACTTGGCCCAGGCGCTCTCTCTCCCTCACTTTCCATGGGGAATAAATCATTGTTTTCATCCAGAACACCATGTTATATGATAATTGCTCTCTCAATTTTCAGTCTTCCACCTGAACCTCTCTTATAATGATTCCCAACTCACAGAATTGCTGATGGCAAAGGATCCTAGCGATAATCTAGCTCAGAGTACAAAGTAGATAGATGATCAATATATATTTGCTGAACTAAATCCTTTGCTTTTTAGTACTAATCATGCCCAACCTCCCAGTGCAGTGATGGTTTAAACGCCAATGATGGGAAACACACCGCCTTAGGATATTCTACAGCCCATTTTGAAGAGCTCTAGTTATTAGAAAGTAGCTTCCTATGCACTTTTAACCTCCAAATCCTACTGTCTTCTGTAGCCACATACAATCCTGCTTTTGTGCTTCCCCTGTAAACATTTAGATATGTTTACGTCTGATGTTGCTTAGATCTTTTTTGTTTGTTTGTTTGCCTGTTTCCAAGATCAGAACTTTACAGTTCCTCTTGCTGCAATTCGCAAATTGAGCTCACCAATCAAGTTTGAACAGATGATTTTTGGAATCCGATTCTTGGATCCTTTTTTTGGAAATATACATGGGCTTCTCACCTCACATTTCTTGAATTTATGACAGATTCTTGACACATAATGTTATTCCACCTTTCTTTTAAGCAGGTGTGCTCCTTTTAAGCAGAATGTGGCTTTATTCTGGTTGCAAGGTCTATCCTTCAGGCTAGATGTCATCTGGTTCAACTGGCCTCTAGGCAAATAATTCTTTATGGTTCACTTGCTCCAATAGGTTGAGGTCCAGGCCTGCAAGGTAAAATCTCCCTTTCTGATTACATCTATGTATCCAACTGTAGAACTTTTTTATAACTCCCTCTCCTTAAAAGGCCCAACATACCTAGGATTTAGGAGTCTGCAGAGATATGTCCAAGGTTACTCTGATAGTGTCATTAGTCCTTTTAAGTACCAGTGAAACAGATTGGGATGTACAGTTTTGACAAGTTTCGGAGAGTTTTCCTCCATATTTCAGCTACTTTCATGGAAACATATCATGTTCTGACTGGCCATTTCACAGAGATGTAACATGATTTCCCTGTATTTTTTAGCAACCTCCCCCTACCACCACCATCACCATGTCTCTCTCAGCCAATCCTAGGTGATCTCACTCTGAAATTCTCCTTATTGTACTGTGGATCTAGAAGACATGGATAAACACAGTTATTCTGAGTAACTGTGCCACATCTCCAAAATTCACTTATTCAGTCATAATCACTTACGATTTCTCCTGTAAACTATATCCATGTTGATGTAATCCTGACAAAATGATTCATCCTCCTCTATTTCAGACTGATATGTAAATGGGGATCTCAGGAAGTCATTCATTCAACATGTTCTTCTTAAACACCTTTTGCATAACAAGCTCTGTCTTAGGTTTAGAGAAAAGGACTCAAGAATAAATGCCTTCAGGGCATGGATTATTTTTTATTGACTTTTATCACTGAAGACTAGAACAGTGACATGAATCATTGATTAAAACTGAGTCTAGGCATCAAACATACTTAAAAGTTTAATTCATTGATTGCTAAGCTAAATTTTCTAATAAATGAAATCATTTCTTAGCCAGGTTTAATGGTTTCCAATACCTAGTACATAATAAATGTCCCCAAAATGTTAAATAAATGAACTCTAGTTATTCTAAAATTCCCCATTTTGTAAGTTGTAATAAGAAACATGTATATATTTATAAATAGACCATCCAAATGCCATTAAATATCTTAAATATTAACAACTCTAAATAAGTAGCTCACCTACAGTAGCATGTTAAGATTAAAAGTTTTCTTTTTTTCTTCTTATATTAAAAAGAACATCTGCTTTAGTTAAGGCTGTACTTACTCTGTACATAAGAAACACATAGTTAAGGATGAAGTAATTAAAGGAACTTTTGAAATCTCGGCATCCTAGGATACACATAATTTTCTTCAGAAAATAAGTCAGACTTTACTCACACTTCTATTCCTAACTCAATACGTGAAAATTCTCCTTAAAAGTGTACTGACTCTCGGCTCTATAAATTATATGCACATTTTCAAATGCTTCTCTGATTAGATCCTTTTTTATTTCAAAGTAAATAAACAATTTCCTTGTGCAGTGTTTGCTTATGATAGTTGTGTTAACTGGGTTTTGATGGTTCTCTAACATGCTTCAGAAACTTACCCAGTCATTCTCTTTAGTTTTCTTTGGAAGCATGAAAACTTGTTTAAACATCATAAAAATATGCCATTATCAGCCAAAACCAGAGGGGAGTTGCAAAATCAAAACTGTAGAGAAATGCCTCTAGCATGGGAATGCCACATGAAACACCATAAAGTCAAGATGTGTCTTTATTTCTCCCATTCATGGAAATAATAGTTCATGTGCTTTAAGAATTAAGGTAATTAGATTCTCTGAATTAACCCAAATTGTCTTTAATTCTGTGAGCTTATTAAAACTTGGGTTTTCTTCTCTCAAACAAAATTAAACTAATATTTTAAAATCTGGGATGCTTTAAAATATCATTTTTGTTTTTCATAAATAAGAAGTTTTTAATATAAGTAATATTAAATATGAAACCACTGGGGTAATGGGTCACACATTCATTCCTCAACAATTTTTATAGCTAGTCAGAAAAAAGTAAGATGTCATTCAGCAAAATTTTACTCAGAATATCTAGATGTAGTTCTTATAGATACTATGTAATAATAAACATTGATTTCAGTTCATTTAGAAACCCACGTGGATCATAATTTTTCTCCTACATTAACATGATAGGCCTCAGGAAAATAATCGTGTTTCATAGTCACATGTTCATATTATGATATACTTTATTTTTTAATGTTCTATATTTATATAACCTAACCTTTTATTCACACAGTATAAGTGAACAAAAACTTGCTGTATTTTTAAAATACAGATGTGTTTAGTATTGAGTAACTGGCTATAAAGGCACACCATGATGAAGAAAAAAAACAAAAACATTTACCAACATGCCTTGAAAATGTATTTTTATTTTTCCTAAGTTATAGCAATGTAGTGATAAAGGTACACAGACTTTGTAAAAGCACTTCCACTAGTAGATACTTGTGTATTTAGAACTTGCTCCGCCATGATAACTCAAGTGAGATGGAGCTAAAACATATAGATAACTTTAATATAAACTGATGTTCTTTCTGAACTAATGCAGCACAAAAACACTAAAGTTCGACAGTTATTTGACAGAGCTTAGTCAACTGCACTTTGCTTGTTATTACCATAAAAAGCTGCAAATATGCCAACGGATGACTGTACATTGAGAGAAATAGAAGTCAGGAGCATTTTTTAAGACCAATGCCTATATTTACATAATTTCGTTGCTTTTAAAAAAAAGAAAAAAGTGTCATATTCATTTCCATTTCAAAAAATCATAAATATAAGTGTTCCAATGGACATCTTTCAACATTTATTTTCCTATTACATCAATGTTTGAGAATGTTGAGTTATGATAATGTTCACGGTGGCAAAAAATCACATCAATACTCTTATTTGGTTAGATTTTTCCAATAATACATGGAGAAACCTATTAATAAGACAAAATCTGCCATGTGAGTATCACTTATAGTATAACAGTACTCATATATATTTAATAGGATATGAATAAGGGAATATTCTCTTGTAAAAGAAACTTTAGGCATTCTCAAAAGCATAAAAAATAATTCTCCCAGACTATCTTATTAGCAACATCATGAATTATACAACAGAAATGCTTGTTCAAACTGTTTTTTTTCTGATAAGAAACACTGCATTTTAAAAAGCAACCTCTATTTTAATATTTAATATCTCCGCATATCTAGATCTCCAATAGTAGCAAGCTATTTAAGAAAGAAGTGCACTTCTTATAATGTTAAAAGCATTGCTGGCATTTTATATTATCTGCTTTTTAATGACTATGTTTTCTTAGCATTAAAAATGAATTAATCTCTTTCTTCCTAAATACTCTTGAACATGGTGAGAGAAATAGTTCAACAGGTTACTTTCCCTTGTAGAAGCCATAGAGGTTGTTGCCTCTCTTTGCATATGTGTATTAAAAGCAAAACATCTGACTGTACATCCAATTCAAAGTTCATCATCTTTTGTAGGGTTTTCAGGACACAAGATTTTCTTATTTCCCATTGAATCATATTGATTCTAGGGTAGAGTACTGAACAACAAATAAAACATGATTAAGATACTGTCTATACAGTTTTATCCAGCAAAAAAGTCAAAATTTTACTCTATAGTCATATAGTAAAAGTACTGTAAATAAATTAATATTAATAATTTGAAGAAGGCTATAAGAAATGCAAATAATTGTCACATCAATTTTCCATAGGCACATTGGAGTTACTAAGTAAAAATGCTCATCCTTTTGTATTCTGACATGTTTCAATCATCACAGTATTAGCTCTATATTAATTTAAATCACACTGACTGAACAATAGCATCTTGATGGATGATTGTTTTAAAAATAAAAAAAAAGTGTCACCCTAACCTGTTTGGTTTGGTGGATAGAGCGTCGGCCTGCGGACTGAAGGGTCCCAGGTTCGATTCTGGTCAAGGGCATGTACCTTGGTTGCAGGCACATGGGCACATCCCCAGTAGAGGGTGTGCAGGAGGCAGCTGATCAATGTTTCTCTCTCATTGATGTTTCTAACTCTCTATCCCTCTCCCCCCCTCTCTGTAAAAAATCAATAAAATATATTTTTTTAAAGTGTGAAAAGTTCCAGTTCTGAGTGAGGTGGTAATAAACAGTGACCTCTATGTTTCCCACTGAATGCAGATGGACAGAATGCAAGGAGCAGCTATCTAAGGACTCTGAATACCATCAGGCAGAGTAAAGAACTCCAGGATTTGAAATACCAACAATCCAATGATGAGTTTACTATTTTTCCCCCTGGCCTGAACACAACACACTGGCAGTAGGCACCAGAATACAACTGGAGCAAACTCCAGGGGAAGCCCTAAAGTTTTGGCTCAAGGATATGAAAGCGTACTCCAAATGGACAGAGAGGGTACAGAAATATACCATGTTCCCTCCATTCTCCATTGTCCTGCACCTCAGCCCATAGCAATCTGCCATGTCAGCCACAGCCAGCAGCAATGAGACCTTATAGAAGCCAAACCTCTGAGGGAGAACTGTCCCCTTCATTTGATGAACTATGGTTACAAAGGGGTGGGACCAAGATCTGTTTGTTTCTATCTGCCCTCCCACAGCTTGGCCTGGGATGCTGCCCCAGTTGTGGAAGTGCATGGCTGAGAAGGGTAACTAAAGCCACAGTATTCTGTATGGAGAAAGGGAAGCATCAACCAAAAGGAAATGTCTGGGAAAATAACAGAATGAGAGGAGCTTGAAGAAGTGACTTCTAAAGTCTTTTGATGAACACCTGGGCTCATCCCCAACTGCACATGTGTAGATTTGATCCTATTCAGCTTGCCAAAATATTTGAGAACTGAGTTCACCAGATACACCCACACACAGTCTCAAGTTGGCCACTGGGTGGTGCACACATGGGACAGATTCAAGTAATAGGAAAAGACTTTAAAACTAAGGTGATGCTGGAACTATAACCCACAGAAGGTTGAGTTAAAATCATGTCCTAAACCTAACCAACTTAAATTATCATAAAAAACTGACATATAAACTGTTTTTACAGAATTTAAACTAGATCCAGGGCCTCATATAATATTCAAAAACATCCGGAAAAAAAATCCAAAATTGCTCAGCACAGGGAGAACAACAAACATTTCAAGTGCACAGGAAAAGATATTAAAGAGACACCCTTCCATAATGATAAAGAGTCAAGTCACCAAGTTAATTGCTTCCCCATCCCAAATAAAAGGAGCCACATACATGAAGCCAACACCGAAAATACTGACAAGAGAAACAGACAAATCTACAAATGTAGTTAAACATTTCAATACTTCTCTCTCAGTAATAAATAAATTATAGAAAGTCAGCAAGGATTTGTAATAAATAAAAATTACCGTCAATCAACTGAATCTAATTGACATTTTAGATTACCCAATCCAAAACAGTAGCATATACATTCTACTCAAAGGCAACTGAAACAGTCGCCAGAATAGACCACATCCTGAAACATAAAACAAATAATAACAAATCCGAAGTAGTTACAATCATATACAGTATGTATTCAGACCATAATTGAATTAAACTAAAAAATCATAAACAGAAAAATAAGAGTAAATTCCCTTCAAATACTTGGAAGTTAACAATATACTTCTAAATAATCTATGCGTCAAAGAGAAAATATCATGGGAAATTAGAAAATATTATAAACTGATTGAAAATGAAAATACAATATGTCAAAGTTGTAAAATATATCTAGAGTATAGGAGAAAATTTATAGCATCAAGTGCTTCTATTAGAAGGAATTAAGAAGTCTCAAGATTTCCATTAAAATACCTACAGATTGGGGCAAATAAATATAAAGCAGGTACAGGGAAGAAAAAGAAAAGCAGAATCCAATGAAATAAAAAAAATGAAAAACAATAGAAAAAATCAATAAACCAAAACTGATTTTCAAAAAAATCAACACAATTGATAAGCTTTTGGAAAGGCAGAAGTGATAAGACACAAAGTACCACTCTCAGGAATAAAAAAATAAAAAAAAAAGAGAAATATCACCACAGACTCTTGCAGGCATTAAATGGATAGCAATGCAATATATGAACATTAATGCACACAATTCCAATAATTTAAATGAAATGGACCAATTCCACAAAGTCTGAAAACTATAAAAACTAATAACATAGATAGTATTTATAATCCTGTAACTATTAAAAATTTGACTTTGGGAGAATAAAAAACTTTTGAAAAGTGTCTCCAGGTTCACTTAGTTTCACTGGCAAATTCTACCATTTAAAGACATAATACCAATTTTATACAAAACGTGTCCAAAAATTCTCTCAGGGAACTAGAAATAGAAGAAAACTTCCTTAACCTAATAAAGAGCATCTAAAACTTAAATCTCTTATATTATGAAAAAAGGCTGAATATTATCCTGAGTAATCCTAACCAGTGCAATAAGTCAAGTTAAAAAAAAAAAAAAGCCATACAGATGGAAAAGGAAGAAATACATTTTTCTCTATTTGTTGATGGCATCGTTGTCTACATAAAAAACCCTAAGAAATGCACACACAAATTCTTAGAACTAACAAGTATGTTTAGCAAGGCCACACAGAAAAAGACCAACGCAAAAAACTTTTTTTCAAGACTACCATGTATAGTATTTCCCAAAGAAATGCTTAGGTGTAAATATAACAAAACTTGTATAGATATCAAAAATCAAAAAAGACCTAATAAATGAAGAGAGAAACCATGTTCACCAATTAGAACACTTACATAATAAAGATGTCACTTCTTTCTGAATTACCTATAACTTTAACAACATTATAACCAAATCCTCTACGGGCTTTTTCTTTTTTATTATATAGAAAAATCCAAGCTGATTCTAACATGTAATTTGAAAGGCAAAGGATCTAGGATTACTCAACATTTTTTTTTTGGGGGGGGGGGAGAAACTACAGTTGGAGGAGTAACATTATCCAATTTTAAGACTTATTTTTATAAAACTAGAATAATCAAAACTGTGTGAAATTGGTGTGAAGGTGTACAATAGAATAAAATAGTCAACCCATAAATAAATCCATCCC
Source organism: Plecotus auritus (assembly GCF_963455305.1). Classification (NCBI taxonomy): domain Eukaryota; kingdom Metazoa; phylum Chordata; class Mammalia; order Chiroptera; family Vespertilionidae; genus Plecotus; species Plecotus auritus. The sequence goes on from NC_137772.1 coordinate 47,814,790, forward strand.
ATGGTGGCTATTAGATTTTTGTCAAAGTTTCAAACCCAATGAAATGGTGTTAGGACATCTGAGGACCCACATGCCAAAAATAAAGGAAGAAATGAACCTTTATGTAGACCTCATACCTATGTAAACTTAACTTAAAATGGATCATAGATAGAAATATAAAATTTAAAGCTATAAAACTTTTAGAAAACTACAAAAAAAGGAAATCTTTGTGATTTGGGGTTGGGCAAAGATATGGCACCATAAGCATGATCTGTAAGAGGGGGAAAAATTGATAAACTGGGCTTCATAAAAATTGAAAATCGTGTTCTGTGAAAGAGACTTTTAGAGAATCTAAGGACAAGGTACAGTCTGGGGAAAAAAATTATATAATCACATATCCAACAAAGGACTTTTATCTAATGCCATATCCTGAATGTGAAAGTGATCACCCAAATCTCTACTTCTTCAAAGCCCTAGAACTGTGTGCATGAGTGCGCGTGCACACACACACACACACGCACACACACACACACTCCTTTTAACTCCATAATTTTTAAAATAATACAAACTTTTTTAAAAAATGGAATAATAAGCCTCCCTATTATATTATTATTTTAGTAGGATCTGTGGTAGAGCTGCAGAGTGCTAAATCTAGCAATTTTTTGTATTTTCTCAGATAACGCTAAAGATTATCTTAATTACCCTGGAGATTAATCACAGAAAGTAATGGATTGAAGTGGAGAACTAAGCCTAAAAACTCTGCCCTCAGATAAAGCAAGTACCAAAAAGGTCTAATTAGTGTCATTTGCAATGGAATACTGAAGTGGTTAAATGTTACAATGTTGGGTTTGGGTTTTTTTTTTTTGACAATTTGCAACCAAGCCAAACTTTCATTTTCTTGCAAGCTAATGAAACTACCTATCCTTGCATAGAGCATTTATTAGAAATCGCCCCAGTTAGTTATATTTATAATATTAATGCTTCTGTTAAACTTAAAGTCTCTTTCCAGTTGTCCTGCATGGTATGTATACTCTTCTTTAACACTTGTACACTGGTGAACATCACCCCTACGGCTGTTTTTTGTCTAACTCCTGTGAACCAGAAAAACACTATATTTTTTAAGAAATACAACAGTATTCTGATAAACTAATTATATAGATAGATAGATAGATAGATAGACAGATAGATAGATAGATTTCAAAACCCAATACCCAACCCAGAATTCTATTTTGCTTCTTTATTACAATAAACTACATAAGAACAACAATTCTTCAAGTTCTATGTGGAGGTTTTACTTCAACAGATTTGTAACTATTTTTCACAAACATTCAACAGTCTCATGTGGATAAAGAGATGAAATTTCTCATTCGGAGACATAAACTTACTAGTAAGGTAGGTGCACTAATCCAAACAATATCTTAAAATTCAATAACCCCAATTCATTCATTACAGCCCAATAACCATTAAAAAGTCATGACTAATTATTGAAGATATTTGTTATGTGTGAGGAAATATACTTAACAGTTTTACAGGCATTCCTCAGAGATACTTCAGGTTTGGGTCCAGACCACCGCAATAAAACAAGTACAGGCATACCTTGAAGATATTACTGGTTTGGTTCCTCACCATTGTAATAAAGCCAGAATTGAGATAAAGACCCTTTTGCTGGTGGAGGATCTTGCCTTCAACTTGCAAAAAAAACCCCACAATACTTGTGAAGTGTAATATGGGAAAGCACAATAAAACTACAATTGCTACAGTCCTCTTTAATGATTTGGAGACTCAACTAAAGATTCAGGCTAAGAAGATTACCATGAACCACACCTGGCATCAGTCATTTAGGGGGTTACAAGGGAGGAATTGCAGCTTGCCAGCTGGGCATTCTTCGAGTTTCTTTGAAGCAATCTACACAGTTGCTCAGGTGCAAAAAGAAGACAAGATACATATCAATGGGCATAGGAGTCATCTGGTGAAAAGTCACATGTTCAGTGGGTGTCCATTTCTACTATAACAACTCCATAGGCATAGTTTCCAAGGCACCCCTCATGGGACATACCATTTATAAGTCACCATATCTGGAAAGCCCAACATAATGGCAACCCCATTGGGTAGTAATATTCATTTATTATTCTTCCCAGGACATAGGCAACTTACCAATCAGGGGTCATGGCAGAAGTAATATTGCTAAGCAATTGAGTTGGTGCGCTACCTTTAACAGGCTATCAGTATTCAAAGGTAGAGAGTTAACCAAAGTTCAAATTTTCATGCAGAAAGAAAAAAAGTGTTTGCTAACATTTTGCTTGAGATTTATAAGTGAAGCCCTGACCGGTTTGGCTCAGTAGATAGAGCGTCGGGCCATGGACTGAAAGGTCCCGGGATGGATTCCCGTGGAGGGCATGTACCTTCATTGCAGGCTCGACCCCCAGTAGGGGGCGTGCAGGAGGCAGCTGATCAATGTTTCTCACTCATCAATGTTTCTAACTCTCTATCCCTCTCCCTTGGAGTTAGAAAACATGGGTTTGAACTTTGCCAGCTGCAAAACATTGGGGAAATTATTTACCTCTTGACTTTTCTTTACTATTAAAATGTGGATGATAATTGCTCTACTACATATATTTTGAGGATGATACCACAGGGCAGATTTGGATTAACTTAGAGCTCAATAAATGTTTAAAAAAAAATTACAACTGATGAGATAGTAAACTTACTGTTGGCTGATCCACAGTAATACTTGATCAGTATATAAGAGTCAAAGCCTAGAGTTTGACTCTTTATCATCAGCCACTAGTATTTTCCTTCCAATCACTCCTCTATCTGCATGCCCAAGTCTTGTACTCTTTGGAAAACAAGGAGAGTACACAACTCTTTAAATATCCCCCATAGAATCAAACTAGGTGCTCAATAAATTCTTGTGGAATAATCACTAACAGAAAACCAAATAGAACTAACAGAAAACAAAACTGTACCTTTTTTAAAAATTAAATTATTTCCTGGGGGAAGAAAAAGAGGACTGGGTGGAGATGGGCAAAGGAGGGAGAGGGTGAAATACAGGACATCTGTAATATTGCCAACAATAAAAAAAAATAACTCATTGCTATAACATAGCAATACAGATGATCCCAATCCTCAGACACCGTCATTGAAACTTATTCAATAAATATTGCTTGAGCCCTTACCAAGAGTCAGAGATGGTGTTAGAAGCTGGGAATCGAACTCTTAACAGGCTACAAACAGATTTGCCCTCACAGACAGCTTACATGACAATTGAGAATGTTGTTGAAAAGTGAGTAAACACTCAAAACGTAATTGTATATTGTGTTAGCTCTGTGATGGAAACAATAGCCTGTGGCAGACACTATGTAGGTTAATCATTTTATATAATGTAGTCACAGATGCTGTCACTTCAGCAGAAATTTGAGGACTTATCCAGGCAAAAATTAGAGAAAGAGGAGAGGTCAAGGCAGAGACCTTGAATTATAAAAAAAAAGAAAAAGAAAAAGAAAAAGAAAAAGAAAAAGAAAAAGAAAAAGAAAAAGAAAAAGAAAAAGAAAAAGAAAAAGAAAAAAACTAGTATATTTGAGGATGGATAGAAGACCATCTTTGGGTGATGGCCTTTCAGTTTATTCATGAAAAAGAAGGGGTAAAGTATAGCGGTTTACTTACAAGGCCACATTATTTCAAAAAGCCTTTCAGAGTGTGGTTCAGGTTAATTAGAGTTGTTGTCGTTCAAGTGCTAACATGGTCTCTATTTCAATCGACAAAGCTCTACACTGGTATAGGGTGGCATGCAGAAGATTACTAATGAGATGTCTGCAATAAATGGTGATAAAGGTCTACTGTCGAAAAACAAATCTCAACTCCCAAAACATGGCAATGACCTGAGCTGCACTAGAGCTCTTTAACTTAAAGCAGATCTGGTAATTAGATCAAGCCAGCAACAGTACTTTACACCCAAATTGAATCAGGAAAAAATGAAGGTCCAAATGTTCAGCTCTTGCAAGATTTAATATAATCTATGTCCATCTGGTCTTTTGGTGGAGCAGATGAACTGTGGTAGCCATTTGGCAAACCTCCATTAGACACAGATCTTCAGATATTATTTCTTTCTGCTCTCCAAACAAGCACCAATGCAGGGCCTGATGTGTGTACCTGATAAAACATTCCCATTCCAAGTAGGAGGTTTTTAAAAATATTATTTTAAATCAGGGATTTGCTAATAATAATAATAATAATAGATTATACTGCAAGTACTTTAATTTCTAATCTGAAAGTATGCGGTGGCCAGAGTGATTTATGCAACATAATATTTGGGTTGAAGCAGAATGTGTTTTTCAGAAGCACCTGAAATTAGAGCACAATCTATTCTACTTCAGACAAAGAAGAGTGTCCTAATTCTTAAATAAAATGATCCGTACACACACTGTCATACGTTGGGCAGGCTTTAGAAATGTGTTTGGCAGTATTTTGAAACCTTAGGAGGCAAACAGCAGGAAAGTAGAGCAGAAGCAGGACAGAGGGCAGGAGGAAGGAAAAGGTAGGACACGGGTGACACCCAGGCACTGCCAGACCCAATGAAGTTACTTGGTGGCCTATTGCTCTTTGATTATTTTCTTCTTATATGCACAGTGCACTTGATGATTTTCTGCTTACACCCAGGGGAGTTTGCTAAGTTAGCTGACCTCTTTATTGTAATGACTTACACAAGTCATTCTTAAGTAATTTATATGTACTCAGCAGTTCTCTTTTATTCCTTAGTTGTTTTCTTCAATTTTTATGAAATTTAAGTGGAGATATTTTTTTTTCTTACAACCTTTACAAAAGCTAGGATGCATTGGCAAGCTTGAGTTTCTTGGCTTCTTCATCTTTAAGGTTAAATTCTTAAAAGAATGACCACTTCTTAAAAATATAATTGTGAAAACTGTCTTTCAATCCTGCTGTAATACTAGAGAAGAGTAATTCTAAAGCTTTATCTACTCGTATACCAGTGGCTTCTTAGGTCCATGAGTTATCAATGTTTAAAAGTGTAGTGTCAGTAGAAAACTTGCATTTTTTCTCAGTAATGACCTGTGATAGGTTGGCAATCCTGATTAGTCTGTCATACTTAGGCATCTGATCCTCATCATTCTCCGTCTGCTTTCTATGTGCTCTATGAGTTCTGAAGGATCTTTTCAAGGATGATGAGGGATGATACTTTCATAAAGTATATTTTGAATCTCATCCAACAGAGATGACACAATAAATCTTCAAGCTATTTTAGACCATATGTCACAACTCTTGAAGGCAAACGAAGGCTCTCACAGCTTTAAGAGATTACTTAACATTGACAGCTGTTGAGGCATTTATCCTAATTTTCCTTCTTTCTTTCCATCAAGAGTATCTACTTAAGATGGCATGGCTTGTGAGCTGGATAATGTGTAATATGCTTGATGTATTACCTGAAATCACATAAATGTCCAATGATCCTTCATGTTTATCCATTTTAGTTCACTCACAAATATTTGTACTAACTGTGCTCAGGCCTTAGGAATGTAAAAAGGGATAAAACAAGCCATTAAAGGTATGCCATAAGGTTACTTGGGAAAAAAAATCATTATTGCATTAGAGGAAATTGACAGGAGACATTAAGCTGACAATGACGTTATCTAGATTTTAACAAGTGTGACTTAAGACAGATCATCAAACCCCTCTGGGCTTCAGTGACTTTGAATATGAAATGTATGGCTTCCCTATATTTTTCAAATCTCCCTATATAGTTTAAAAAGGCAATGGTAGACTGAGTCTATTATATGCCACAGTTATATATCTAAACAGTATGTAGGTACCCTTTTGGATATCAGTGAATTTTAAAGCTACTGTAAAAGGATGAAATTCCTTAACAAGCTTAATAAATGTATTTGTAATTAAAGAAAAAAGTACTACCTGGCTAGTGTTGCTCAGTGGTTGAGCACCAACCTATGAACCAGGAGGTCACTGTTCAATTCCTGGTCAGGGCACATGCCTGGGTTGTGGGCTAGGTCCCAATGCAGGGGATGCAGGAGGCAGCCAATCAATGATTATTAATGTTTCATTAATGTTTCACCTCTCTCTCCCTCCCCCTTCCTCTCTGCAATCAATATATATATATATATATATATATATATATATATATATGAAAAAGTACTATTTTTATATCTAAAACTTCAAAAGGAAAAACTTGAATCAAGTCTCCAGCTACAAGATTTTTTTAATTTATAGTTTTTTAAACTGTTTTCTGATTCTAAACATTCAGAGAAAGATCAGTAGAAAAATGTGTAGTGATAGAAGAAAATTGGGATAATTTTTGAAAATGTTAATGCAGACATACTCTCATTGAATACAGTATTAAGTCCTTCTTCAGAAGGCAAAGATTTTAAAAAGATATCAGAGATGTAGTGCATGCTTCTACACTAGCAAAGTAAACCTTGCAATGACCTTCCCAGAGAATATGTACATGGCTCAAAGTTCAAAACTTGCTGCTAAGGCACAGCTAGCATGGCTTAGTGGTTGAGCGTTGACCTATGAACCAGGAGGTCAGGGTTCAATTCCCGGTCAGGGCACATGCCTGGGTTGCAGGCTTGATCCCCATGGGGAGGCATGCAGGAGGCAGCTGATCAAACACTGAGCAACGTTTTCTCTCATCATTGATGTTTCTATCTCTCTCTCCCTCTCCCTTCCTCTCTGAAATCAATTATATATATATATATATATATATATATATATATATATATATATACACACACACACACACATATATATGTATATATATATATACATACACACATATATATATATGTATATATATATGTATATATATATATATATAATTTTTTTAACTGGCTGCTGAGGCTAGGTCACTTGCCAGCTGATACCACTTCTTCAGACATAAACTGATTCAGCTCCTGGTATTTCCAAAGGTCTATTGTGGATAACGGGCAGATTTGGATAAAAACAAAAAAGGTCTGACTGTTGTAAGACTGAGTAAAAAAAATCCTTTTGCCTAGTGAACAAACTTCTCATAATCTGTTTGGCTTCAGGCCCAATATTGGTTTCTAAATGCTAGACTTTCATCTGCCTGTATAGGAGTTAGTCAGAGAGTTTCCAAAAGTACCCACTGTCTGGAACATCTATAAAGATTCCAAGTCAGTAATGCAAGGATGGAGCCTAAAACCTGTGTCCTGAGAAAACTCCCTAGGTGAGGAGAGCACATAGTCAGGTTTGGGAAGGGGAGGTACTGTCCTGGTTACATTCACATCTTACTTGCAATTCTTTTTTGGCAGAACTAAAAGTTAGTTCCTACCAGTTATTAAGCTGTAGACCACTGTATGTTCTAGAAAAATTAAAAGCTGTGGCGCAAGTATTATATTTTTCAGATAACTGATATCTGAGGACAACAATACAAAACAAAACTCTGAGTCTGTCACTGCCAGATTCATTCAACAAGTGTTTACTCTCTACTCCTTATTGGTGCTAAATTAAGTTTTAGGGACATTGGGAAATAAAAACTTCAACAATGGATGGAATCCTCATTGTATAAAGTGCTCAGTTTCTAATCATAAATTCATATGCGCATTACAATATCAAAACCAGTAGTAGATGACTTCATGTGCAATATACACATAAAATATTTTTAAACCGTGTTACTCAATAGTGAGTCTACATAAGAAATAGAACACTAATGAATTCTAGAAGGGTGAAATCCATCACAGGAAGATGTATAATATATAGAAAACAAATGATATGATTTTGTCCCAAATTGTTTTTTTGACCATAATCTTCCAAAGGAATGACTCACTACTTTTACTTCTAGACAATTATTACATTTTAATTGTTTTTCTAATAAATCAAGAACTCTACTTTTCATTGAAAAAATTAAATAATCATCTTGCTTATATTTATGAGCCACACAATGGAATTACATCATGGATAAGTTGGTGACTTTTAAATAATAATTATCACCATTAAATATAAAATGAAATGCAGTGTTCTCTATTGAGTAAATTTAAATGTCGTGCAATTTTTAACCTAACTTTATCATATAAAAGAACATATGAATTTAAACCTTTTACTTAAAATATTATGGCCAAAGGCTCTCTATTTCCAAACTGTCAAATATAAAAACTGATATTACTGCCAGAGTTTTCCCCAAGGTTGAAGAACCAGCAGTAATTAAAGAACATTTATTCAGTCAAAAAACAGAGACACAATATACAGTATGACATCAACTTGGCTGCCGCAGTCTCTCAAGGTCAGGAAATCCATCACAATGACAACAGCTCATAGCTAGAAACAGGGCAGAGTGACTCTAATGAGTAAGAAGCAAAGATAGTATTTTGTAAAGAAGCCAACTAGACATTGCAGTGTAGGAAAGGTGCCACCAGAGACTCCCTGAAGTTATTTCAACCCCGCCATGGAGACAGACGACGATAAAGCAGATAAGGGTGAACACACAGCCGAAGCCAACAGAACAGAGTCAGTCCTGAGGTCTACTTAAATCCTGAACAAACGGCATTGATTTAGAAGCATTTGTGTGGTTCCCACGAGATATCATACGGCACAACTTCAGGGGATGCCATTTACCTAGAATACACTGAGATTACATTTTGTGAGACTGAAAAGTCTAGTAACACTATATTCTAAAATTATAAATACTGACCCCTGAGTGTGTCAGAAAACCTCAAGGAAATGGCCAAGACAGGGCATCTAAATGAAAAATTACAGGAGAATATAGTACCTACAAAATCTCAAAAAATGACACTGTATCACAACATTGTGTTAAATGTAGGAACTGACAATTGTAGCTTAGAAAATCCCAGGTCCAGTACTTTTCCTAAACTCTGTGTAAATGAAGGAATAGTACTTGGAGATTTGGTTGTTGTAGTGCAATGACAACTCTATTTTTCTGTTAGTTGCTGTCATTTGAGCAATCAATGAATCTTTTCATAATTATTTCAATGACAGTGTATTATTAGAGAAAAAAGTTAAGCCAAAGAATACTTTTATCTTTTATTTGTAAACAATACTCAAGTGTTTCTTTTCAGATATTATTTTAATCAAGTTGTTTCTTAAAAATATAGATGCAAAACTTCTCTATTAAAAAAATAAGTAATAAAATTCACCACTTAATTTATCAAAGAATTATTTTACTTAATGGTTTCTACCAAAATTTAATAACTCCCAAATTACCCTACAAATATAGTGTCAGCAAGTGTTAAATCACGGACCCATTGGAATAACCCCACTGTCACTAGATGGCATGCATGTATTTTTGGACATAAACTGTATTATTTCTGGAAAATAAGATAAATGAATATAATTTCACAATAAATAGTATGTTGTCACAGCGGCCTCGGGAGAAATGTATATACTATGGAATCTAGGAAAGAAAATTAAGTTGTTTTGAAACATTATAAATGTTTACATCATAAAGATCTAGTTCCCATTACCCAGGATTTAACAGTGATAGAATATTTTCCCCAATTTCTTGACTTTTGCCATAATATTATTCTAATTGCAATACTTATTACATTGATTCATTCCATACATTATTTCCTTCAGTATCAGGCATGTATTATTCTTAATACTGAGGTTACAAGTGAAAAAACAGAGCTAGGTGTCTGCCTTCGTGGACTTATCTTTGGGTAGGAGAGAAGAGGGAGGCTTGCAGACAATGGCAGGAAATGTACGAAACATGTAAAATGATTAAAAATTTTTGGAGTGTGATGAATGTTCGAAGGAGATAAACACAACGAAAGATGATATGATGGTAAGTGGGGGACACTTTGGGAAGGGAGGAGTTAAACAGAATCTTTACACCAAAATTCCTTCTACCTAGACATCTTATTTTGTGTATCTGTGTCTCCGCTGGGCAGTTTATGTGACCACAGTGCTGTAACCTTTGAGACTCTCCTTTCTATAAAAATATATTAGATCAGAGAAGGCCCCCCCACACACAAACATGCATGTTCTCTCAGCCTCCTACCATGGTTATCTGTGCATGTGTATTACCATAGTGTATCAATAAATATTCTCCACGATATAAACTAGTGTGGCTTTTATTCATACATATGCACCTTCCATTTTCATTGTAGGAATGAATCTTCGCTGAGTGAGGGGGAAGCAGAAAAGGAAGACTAATGAATAGTTCAACATCTCAAGTCCTAGACAAGCAACCCTATTTAACCAGATAGCTGCAAATCTTTTCAAGATTGCATTATAGATGTCCAGTGTTTTTGAATATTCATCTTTGGGTAAAGATATGTAGATAAAGTTTTATTGCTTCTCATAAATATTTCTGGTTTTCTTTCTTGCCACCACAGGAAAAATTGCATTTCCTTGCCCCTTTGAATTTAGGGGACAAATGTGACTTATTTCAGTCAATATAATTTGAGCAGAAGTGACACGTCCCAATAAAGACTGTTTTTTGTGTGTGTGTTTTTTTTTTTTTTTTGCTGGTTCTAGGCCTTCCAATACTCCATCCCCTTGGCCCGGAGACTATAGAAGCACATGCTACATGCAGGCTCAAAAGTAAGCCATCAAATGATGGTGGAAGACACATCAGGATTCCCTTTGGAGTTTGAAAGAAATAAAACTTGATTGTTTTAAGTCACTAGAATAGCCTATGCTAACTCTTAGGAGTGGAATCCTGTCCCTCTAAAATTCACATGTTGATGTCCTAACCCACAGTCCCTCAGAATGTGACTTTTTTAGGAGATGGGTCACTGCAGATGTAATTAGTTAAAATCATATTGGAGTAGAGTGGGCCCCAAATCCAATATGATCAGTGTCCTTATAAAAAGGGGAAAACTGGACACAGGCACACACACAGCAAGGACACCATATGCAGATGAATGGAGACATCAGGGTTATATAGCAGAAGACATGGGACTCCAAAGATTGCCAGCGAACCACCAGAGGTTGAGAGGGAAGTCTGAAATAGATTCTCCTTCATGGGCCTCAGAAGGAACCAACCCTGTTGACATCTTGATCACAGACTTCTGTCCTCTAGGACTATGAGATAATAAATTTCTGTTAAGCCACCCATTTTTGGTATTTTGTTACAGCAGCCTTAGCAAATGAATGCTCTGTCCCAATAAAACTATATATTGTTTCAAGCAGAAGAAAGTACATGTATGGGGAAGGGAGGGCATAACTAATAGTGCAGTAGCTAATACCTTTATGAGGGAATCCAATCTATTTATATGACATTAGAGGCCCGATGCGCAAAATTCATGCAGGAATAGGCCTTCCTTCCCTCGGCTGCCGGCAAGCACCCAGGACCCAGGCACCCGGGACCCGGGCTTCCCTTGCAGCCCTGGCATCATCCAGAAGGTCATTCAGAAGGACGTCCAGTCTAATTAGCATATTACCCTTTTATTATTATAGATAATACTAGGGGCCCAATATATAAATTCGTGCACCTTGAAAGGAACTGTGGGCCGCGAGGCTGTGGTGGGCACAGGGGTGAGTCTCAGCCCATCCTCCGCACCCCCACCCGGCCCCTCCCACCACGGTCCCCAGTCCCCTGTCTGCCAGCATGCCCCACTCCCACCGCTGCTGCTCCCACATGCTGCTGGCGCTGGCCCCTCTTGCACCCGCTGCTGGCATGGAGCAATTGGGGCTGGTGCCAGCAGCAGGTCTGAGTGGGGCTGGCACCATCAGCAGGTGTGAGCAGCAGCTGCCGGCCCCGATCTCCCCTCAGGAGCAGGGGGAGGTGGAGAAGCCCTCAAGGGTAATTGGGGCTGGCAGCCACCACTCACATCCACTGATGGCCCTGAGTGATCAGGACCAGCTCCAGGCACTGGCAGTGGGTACACGAGTGGCGGCTCTGGCGCCAGCTGTGGGTGCGAGTGGGGATGGCACTGGCAGTGGATATGAGCATTGGGTGGGACCGCAGCGTGTGGGAGCAAAGAATATTCAGTAACCACCAGAGGCTCACCCCGATGGCAGTGACCAGCACCCTACCTTGGTCTGGCACCCCTGCTCACCTGCTCCACCATCCCACCACGGCCAACCAGTTGTTCAATTGTTCGGTTGTTCCGCCATTTGGTCTATTTGCATATTAGGTTTATATATAGATAGATAGATAATGGTAATTTAAATTTTCTTTCATTTTCATCTCAAAAGTGGGGATAATTATATGTTTGATTTTTTAAAACTAAGAAAATATACTTATGTTCAAAATGAAAGTGCCCACACTTAAATAAAAATAAAGTTTATTAAATTTTCTTGGAAGCTAGTTCCATATTTATGAGATCCTATTCTGTTGTTCCTTAATTACAAATGCTGAAGCTTTTCGCTTCAGAGGAACCGAAATGTTTGCTATGACTGAATAAGGGTTCAGAACGTGTTTACTAACACATTAATCTCCAGGTGCAGAGAAGTCAAGACACTTGGGAAAATTCTCTAGTCCTCACACAGGTTGCCTCGGGAATGAGGGTAAACAGCTAGAGTGCTAGCTCCCCAAGATAGCACCTATACCCACCAACTTCAAAGAAATGCTGTCTAGACAGAATAAAGATTCTACTTTCAGGTAGCTGGCCTGGAAATATAGAGAACTTTATAAGACTCTTTCTTTCTGAAATGAAACACTCCATGAACATCAAATTCATGACACAGAATTTAGAAACACGGGAGATGCTTGATATTTGAGAGGGCTGTGACCCTAGTCCCTTGCAGAGAGCACCAGGGCTCTCCAGGGAGACCACTTGCAGACTGGGACAAGTGATGAAAAGAGACACAATGCAATGTCTCTGATAGGCCGATGACTAGGTCCTTTCATGAGTTTCATCTCACATACCTAACTCAACCACAATGACAATTCTTTTATCTTAGAACTCCCCTACTTCTTGCCTTTACAGATGACTACTATATTTTCTTGCTGTCTTTTTTACTTTTTCTTTAGTTGCCTTTCTTGGCTTTTAATTTTTGAGTCTACCTCTAAGGAGATATTTATCGAGTGCTTATTCCTTACATCTTTATTCTTTCCTGTATATGTTCTCTCGTGTTCCCTCTCTCTCTCTCTCTCTGTCTCTCTCTCTAAGGAAAAAATCACAAGCATTATGGCGAGACATACCCAGATTGAAATCAGGTCTTCAGACTGACTAAGGGGACAACATAACCCACCTGATTTTATTTTACTTCATTAGGAAATAACCACATTTTCCTTAGAAGATGATTATGAGATTTAAATGAGCTTTAACACATGTAAAGTATACAGTACATAGTAGGCACTTCACAAAGCCTAATGCCTGACTCCTGAAGATCTCACTCAATATCCTCATTTCAACTGTCTGTCACAACATAAATCTGGTAAAGCTAATGAATGAAAAGCTTGCAATAGAAAGCAGTGGTGCGGGATTGGAGGGAGAAGAAGAACTATGTAGATTTGAAAACTGGAATATGCAATTCGGGAATGACTTAGATCTCTGACACTAGCAATATTTAATAATTCGGGAACCTAACAATGTCTGAGGCTGAAGAGTGTCCAGGAAATGGACCCCTCTTGTTGTTTTGGATAATGTACACATGAATTTATTAAGCCCATGCCAATAGTTTACCCTTTAGGATTTACATAACAAAGCAGCCATGATACACACCTAGAGGACATGAGGTAAGCATATAGAACTAATTCATATAGAGAAAGATATCCCAGCTGGAGAAGGGCTGGCACATTTCAGGTGTTGGAGAAATGAACAAATAGCAAAATGGAAAGGGTTTGGAACAGGGAACCAGATTAAACTCATCTATAGCAGTGGTTCTCAATATCTACTTTAATTCAAGTTCTTTTTGAAGAATATCAAGTTGATCCACTGTTATTTGGAATTTTAATATAAGTAAAATAGTAATACTAAAAGAATGAGGGCAATGGGCCAAAGTGTTGCCACTCTTGATCATCAGTAGAGAAAAAGAAGATTCTAAAAAGCTTTGTAAAACTTTCACTTGATACTTACTGCTTCAAGATCAATAATCTTTCTAGACATTTTAAACTATGTCACTCATGTAGATATGACAACAGTGATTCTTAAAGAAGCTGTTAAATAGAAGATACTATGTTTTGAAACAGATGCCACTTGATTTCAGAGTTGTCAAATCAAAGGGCAATGCCTATGAAATCATCCATTGTTAATAGGCTGAGGAAACAGGTTAAGAAAAGGAATCAATATCTGATGTGCTTTCTAATATCTTATGTACTCTAAGCAAATTGAACAAGTGTATATACAAGATCCATGCTTTGTATGCAGTAGGAACATCTGCCTCAGAGTATCAGGCCTTACTTATAATCCTGAAAATGATATATGATGCTAGTTGAAAAATAGTTATTACCATGGTTGGTTGGATAAAGTTATTTTTTTTTCTAAAAGCAAATAGGCTGAAGCATAACTGCCAACCAATTTCAGCTCTATCAGCTACCACGTAGCACATAGCATCATCTCACTACCTAACACATTCTAATAAAGTTACTCTAACATAAAATACTGCTGCATACCTAATGACACTGCAAGTTGAAGCTGCCCAGAGAAAGCATTTGCTATTATCTTTTTAATGTTAGCATAAAGATAAACCCAGCTAAATGCCATCTCTATTTTTTTTTCTTGCACCTGGATAATCTATACCTTCTCTGAAATACACTTCCATGTTGCTCTGGGCTATAAATATTGGAAAAAGTCAATACATATTAAATGCATTAATAAGTTTTACATTGGAGCATCTGGCGGCTGGCGTAATCATAAATCTGAAAACCCAACCAGAGGCACGCGATCCCTCAACTAGAATAGCTACTACCTTTTTTTTTTTAAGAAATGGTTTTTAAATTTAAGATCATCAAACTAGAGAATGAAACAATCTTTTAGCACAGGGATCAGCATAGATTTTTGTAAAGGGCCAGGTAGTAAAAGTTTTAGGCTTTGCAGGTCATAGGTCCATGTTGCAACTACTAAATTCTGTGGTCAAAATGGAAATGAATCATATACAATATGTAAATGAATGATCATGATAGTGTTCCAAAACAATTTTACCTATGGGAACTAAAATTTAAATTTCATATTTCCACTTGTCGGGAAATATCCTTTTTTTAAAATTTTTATTCAAAACATTTAAAAATGTAGAAATCCTTGTTCCTTTCTACATTTTTTAATGTTTAGGATACAAAACTAGGCCACAGGCCATGTAGGCTTTAGCACATCACATAAATGACTAAAAGGACCTAGAGGAGGAGCTACACAGAGAGCAGGGGCTTTCTCACTTCAAAGATTTGCAATATACGTAATCTTTAACTTCAAAAATTGTAAAGATTCAACATTCATATTAAATAGATGTACATATTTTGTGAGTAATTTAAACCATTTTTCAGAGATAGCAAACCCATTTCCTTTCCCCCACCAACCTGATCCTCTCTCCACAGGCTCTCTACCTCAGTGAGATACCCAGTTGCCCAGACCTTGAACTAGATAGTATCTTTGATCCCATTCTCTCTTTTGAAGCTCTCATCCAATCAATCACTTGTTCCTACCATTTTTTCCTTTTATATAACTTAGCAAGGTATCTATAATGCACTACACACTGATCTAGGCTACCACCATCACAAGCTTAGATTACTGTAATAGCCTTTTCACTGGTTGACACACTTTTATGCCTACAAAGATTCTGTTGTCCCTTATAGGTAACTAACTGCTTTTCTCTTGCCGCTTTTAAGATTCTCTCTTTGTCTTTAACCTTTGGCATTTTAATTATGATGTGTCTTGGTGTGGGCCTCTTTTAGTTCATCTTGTCCAGGATTTTTTGTGCTTCCTGGACTTGTAAATCTATTTCTTTCACCTGGTAGGGGAAGTTTTCTGTCATTATTTTTTCAAATATGTTTTTAATTTCTTGCTCCCTTTCTTCTCCTCTGGTACCCCATGATGCAAATGTTAGTACGCTTGAAGTTGTCCCAAATGCTCGAACTTAGTGAATACTTCAAGGAACTTAGTGAGAACATCAACGACATAAAAAAGGACCAGTCAGAAATGAAGGCTACACTAACTGTAATGAAAAATAATTTACAGGGAATCAACAAGAATCAAGTCAGTGATTTGGAATACGAGGAAGCAAAAAACAACAACAACAACAACAACAAAAACAAAAACAAAAACAAAACTCCGAATCAGAACAGCAAAAAGAAAAATGAATTAAAAAATATGAAGACAGTCCATTTTCTTCATTGCAGCTGGAGCTTTTATCTTTTTCTACCTCAAAAGTAACCATATTAACATTTCCATGTATGCCAATGGCTTTCTACTGTTTTCAGGATAAAAATGGAAAGTCCTTATCATGGTTGGCAAGGTCTTTTCACAAACAAGCTATTTCCTAAGATCATCCTTACCTTGCACTCTATTGTGAATGAAACAAAGTTATTAAAAAGTGGGAAATAATGGAGCTCCAGCAGCTTCTAGTCCCTTCACAGAGGTACACATTCCGCAAGGGAATGAGGAAGGTGAAGGAGCTACCATTTCTGTCCAAGATACAAAAACATAAAGAAGAAATATTCCTAACAGTCCCCCGCCCTGCTGCAAAGAAGAGGATGGTACTGGGTGGGAATAATGGAAGGCAGAATCAAGTCCTTGAGGGAGTTTTTCTAGGTTCAGAATAGTTGAATGACATTAATTTTCTTCATTTATAAAATAAGAATGAACACCGATTATCGAGTTTCAAATTGACATAAGCATTTTGGGATCACAGATGAGGGGTCTCTCGTAATAAAAGATATGCTGAAATTACACCATGAAATCAGGGTATTGCTAAGTAACAGAAACAAAGGGCTGCCTTGTTATGTGTGTTCTCTCTGGAATTGTTAACTTTTTATGTTATTTTCTCTGGCTTGACCAACTGTAAATATTTAGCTCTTGTGCTAACAAAGAACAAACAGCAAGTCTCAGAAGCTACTAATGGGAAGTGAGAAAAAACCTCAAGTGATAGATAAAATAAATAATACTAAAGACCTGTGACTGAGAACAGAACATGATCCAGTGAACACAGCCCAGAAGTACAGGGAAGAGACGGGACATTCTTCCCAGTCAGTGGAAAATTTGATCTGCTCTGTGTAGTCTCAATATTTAATTGACTCTTCTTGTTTAAAGGAAGTGTTAATATGTGCATCCATGGAGTGCAGGAGAATGAATTTGTTTGGAAACTGACTAAGGCAAAAATTGTTATATAGGTGAAGGCATAAATCTCCCCATCTGACCACCAGGACCCTCACAACAATGAGCCCTCCTGCCTTGCACACCATTCTAGACTCTCTCTGAATCATACTTTATGCTCCAGAAACACTAAACTGCCTATATTTCCATACCACCAATCCTATAATGCATGGTGGGTACCTTCCTCCTTTCTTATGCTTTTTTAACACTTATCTCAGACTCTTCCATAATAAATGAGGGAATCCATCTCATCTGCCTTTAGCACAACCAGCATGGGCATCCTTTTATTGTATTTTGGGCACTCATTTCACAAATTCTTAAACATTTATTCTATGCCTGGCCAGGTTCTATGCTATGGGTATTCAATATTTCCACTGAATTTATAAGAATTCAATATCTCCATGTCTTTACAGAGTCAGCTCCTTGAAGGTAAACACTTTGCATCTTTGTATATGTAGTAGGAACTCAATACTGTTCACTGAATGAAGAAGCAGATTAAGGAATGAAAGAAGAGATATGCATAGAAATCTTATTTTAAACTTGTTGTTTTAAGAGCATGAAGGTAGGAATCTCTCCTGGAACTTAAGGAGAGATTCTTCCTTGAATCTCAAATAATTATTTATTACTGCAAAGAACAGAAAGACCTTGTTAGAAACACTTTTTCACATATAACAGAACAATTCCATTTAGATATAGAAGACAGAATAAAATCAAGCCCTGATGCAAGTCTCCAAATTATATTATAGAACTCAATCTTGCCTGACAATGAATATTTAGAGCAAAAAGACTCTTATTTAGATTCTTATTTGAATATTTCAATAATGGTTCTAAGTGATCCTTTGACCACGGTGATATTCATACAGAATAATATGACATCCTCCACCTACATTGCCTTTCTAAGAAACCTAATATGCATATGATTATCAAGTTATCATTAACTAATTCTCTATAGTCTACTCTAAGAAAGTTGATTATAAATAAAAGCCATAATACAGATGGTTAAGAAAAACATAGAAAAAAATTATGGGAGAGATGGGCATTGGTGCCTCAGCTCCATGCACAGAATCATGTAATAAATAAATCTCCATATATATTTTATCTCAGTAATGAATAATCTTCAATGACTAGAAGTGTGCAAATGCCTGATTAGATCTATGTGGGGATTAGTTCATTAATGCCAGGGCTAACAGACTTAACTCTGTTCTGAAAAACCTAGTTTGCTAATGAGAGATCCTTAGAAACTACGAAAGCCCTACAAACAGGAGCTGCATTCTTCCAAGGCATCCTGATGAAAATTGTACAGAGAATTTTATAGCCAATATCCATGTTATTGAGACATAAATGCATCTGATAAATGAAAGAGGAATGATAACTCAAACTATATTATAACAATAGATGTATGTTTCTCAAACTGAAGATTTTAAGAATAATAAATAAATTTTAATTTGATTTTTGAATATTTAGTATGAAATATGAAAGTTCATTTGGGAAGAAGGCACTGACAATGCCTTAATCAAAGTACTGTGCTCCCCTCTATCTTGGAAAGGGATCCATTTCCTCACCATGGAACTTTGGAGAGAAGGAGCAGAAAAGACACAGGGATCAACATATAGTCTAATCAGCCAAACCAAATTTAACCAAACTTTTGTACTATTTTAAAAAAATGAATTATACTTTAAAATATTCTATGCATATACTCATGATGGATCAAATCAGAAATACCTTTTACTGACCATCTCCTAAACATGGCAGCAGAAGTTTTCCAGGTTTTAGCTTTAATTTGTCTTTGAATCCGAAATATAAACATTAAAATATAAACACCGAGGCTAAAAAACACACACACACACACACACAAAGAAATTCATAAAGAAGCCACAAATTACCGATTCTATGTTCTAATTATTTTACCAATAGCATAAGAACATGTGAATACCAAGGATCACTTAACAGCAGCTGAAAGCAAATTTTGGTGGCCCATCAATGGCCAAAAAATCCTGCAACCGTGAATCTTTTTACTTCTATGATTGGATTCTAGATCCAGGCTTCACTTGATTCTTGCTATGTTGGAGGGCAGGTTTCTTAGCCTCTCAAAGACTGTTCCCTTTTCTATAAAATGGTGATAACAACAGTGCATTGGATTTTTTTAAATATATTTTATTGATTTTTTACAGAGAGGAAGGAAGAGGGATAGATAGTCAGAAACATCGATCAGCTGCCTCTTGCACACCTCCTACTGGGGATGTGCCCGCAACCAAGTTACATGCCCTTGACAGGAATCGAACCTGGGACCCTTCAGTCCGCAGGCTGACGCTCTATCCACTGAGCCAAACCGGTTTAGGCGGATTTTTGTAGAGATTAACAGAGATAATCTATGCAAAATTCTCAGTAGAGAACCTGATTTAGAAAGCTCCTGCAAAACATTAATAAAAGGCTTTATATGTCTGTTAATAATACTGACTTAAAAAAAAAAAAGTTCACTTCACCCTCATAAATCAGAATCTCATTTTTTTAATGTAATGGCAGTAAAACCTTAAATTTCAGCAAGTTACAAAATAAAACTGGGCCAGCACCTGATAAAAATTATCCCTTTTCAAGTACAGATTGTTAAAGGAAAAGTAAGCACTGAATCAAATAGGAAGAGGAGATTTCTCTATATCTGTCAATCACATTTTTACCTCCATGCAATCTGACCTGTCTTTGAGAAAGCAATGTTTGTCATCATGGAAAAACATTTGAGGGGAATTAGGAAAACTGGATTACTATATAGTTATCATGCCAGGCCTACTCCTGTCAACAGGCCACTTTTGCTGCTTCTTAATATGAACAAAAGATGGTTTGTAATGGATAATAAAAATGCAACTTGGCAGTAAAACCTTATTCTAGCTTCAGTGATAATTGTAGAAGCTTCTAAGACCTTATTATCCAGAGTAACTGAAAAGTAATTTGTGACTGTAATATTTCTGAATGACAGCTACTCATATGGTCTTAGAGGGACAGTGAGTATGTGGAGTTTTTAGGTCAAGGAACCTTACAAAGAAATTCTGGACTAGGGGACACAAACTGGGGTTCTAAACACAGCATCTCTGGGTGCTGTTCAGTGAAAGAAGCACAGCAGAGGCTATGGAGGAGTCATTCCAAACCAGCTATCACATGCAGATAGCTTAACCTTTTTTTTTTTTTTTAAGTTTTAGCTATCTTTATTTTTTAAAATATATTTTATTGATTTTTACAGAGAGGAAGGGAGAGGGATAGAGAGTTAGAAACATCAATGAGAGAGAATCATTGATCAGCTGCCTCCTGCACACCCCCCACTGGGGATGTGCCCACAAGCAAGGTACATGCCCTTGACTGGAATCAAACCTGGGACCCTTCAGTCTGCAGGCCGATGCTCTATCCACCGAGCCAAACCGGGTAGGGCTTATCTATCTTTATTGATTTCAGAGAGGAAGGGAGAGAGAGATGGAAACATCAGTGATGGGAGAATCATTGCTTGGCCTCCTCCTGCACACCCCCCACTGGAGATCGGGTCCAGTGACCCAGGCATGTGCCCCAACCAGGAATCAAACTGTGACCTCCTGGTTCAAAGGTGAATGCTCAACCACTGAGCCACAGTGGCTAGGCAGATAGCTTAATCTTACGTTCATTTTAGAAAGATCTAATACAGCTTACACAACAGAATTCCAAAATCAAACAAGGTGTCTAGTTTAGTCATAAAGCCAAGAAGACTCCTTGAAAGACCTTGTATTATCTTGTATTAGGTTAACATGATTACCAAAACACTACCTGTTCAGATTCTGTTGGACCATATTTCTAGTCTTTTTCCTCCAACTCTCCTTCCCTCCCTGCCAACTTTGCCCATGAAAGCATATTTCCTCTGGCTCTGACCCCAATGGAGATAAAGAAGAACACAGTTTTCATGGAGGGTTCCTTATATAACCAACCACATCCATTTTAAATCGAAGTTTAGCAAATACTAACACTTATTTATTTTTAGCATGTCTTTTTTCTTTAAATCTTTATTGTTGAAAGTATTACATATGTCCCCAATTTTTCCCCATTGATCCCTTCTAGCCCGCCCCTCCCCTCCAACTCCCCGCCAGGCCCTCACTACCCCATTGTCTGTGGCCATGGGTTAGACATATATAATACATGGTCTTTGGTTGATCTCTTCCCAGGCCTTCCCCACACACCCCCACCTTCCCTCTGAGATTCCACAGACTGTTCCATCCTTCTATATCTCTGGATCTATTTTGTGCATCAGTTTATTTTGTTCATTAGATTCCACATATGAATGAGCTCATGTGATACTTGTCTTTCTTTCCTTCCTCCCTTCCTTCCATTTACTGAATGTCTGCTGTGTCCATGACAAAATGCTGGTGCTAGTAAAGATAAATAAGACTCCATTAACAAGTTCACAATCCAGATTGGGAGACATTCATTTCAAAGTCACATGGTTGGTGGTACAATAGATTATATAGTGTAGGATGGTGAAAATACAAAGGATGAAGGAGGCAATAATTCACTGTGCAGTAGGATGAGAGACAGTGAAGAGTACACAGAGTCTTGAAAGAATGAAACATCTTTAACACTATGCTGAATTATCGCTCCCTTTGAAAACAGCAGAACTGACTTAGATGTTTCCAACATTAGATTCTGTCTGGAACTGTAGTCTATGTTTAACATGCACATCACAGAGAGAAACAATCCTTAACAGACTGAGTAGGACAGCATTAGGAGGAAATACTCTTCATCTATAGCTTCCCATTATAGAAAATGAGCTTATATGCACTCAGGTAACTACTCCGGAAGATAATGGTATTATACTAACTATTACCGAAACACAGACTGGGTATTAAAGGGGAAAAATCTTTACTAACCCAGAGAACTGTATATTGTACTTTTCCCATTTTTCTAATACTCTCTACACTAACTTTACTCCATACGGAAATATAATTGAAATAACAAGTAGGCTTATTATAACAGAAACCTATTATAACAGAAGTCGATTCCTACAAACTCACAATAGACAAAGACTAAATGATAGTCATATGAGGAGTTGGTATAGTTTGTAAAAATAAGTTACATATGTTGAGATGAAAGACTTAATAAAGTCCTATTGTTTCTAACTATAAAAGAAGATGCTGAGTTCAAGATTTAGTGAGATGAAAGCATCAAATTCTGCACTTGTACATTTTTTTCCAAATATGACTACCAAAATACTAGTCATATTTGAAAATGTGTGTGTAATGAACTGCATATCATATGCATAAAATAGGGAAAATATTAAAAGGAAATAATTATGCTGCCTGTCAACTACAATGTAAAATTCAAAGCTTTGCATTAAACTTTTATGAGACCTTCTGTCTTAAAGAAGAGACATTTTAAAGGATTCGCTGTAAAAATATATTGCTCTGGTTCTATCATAGTTATGGCATGTTTGTGAAGATGGATTAATTTTTCAATTAAATGGACCTTGGAAATTAGATAGCAATACAGTTCCACTGTCCTCATCACCACTCAACACCTGTTGACAACAAAAACAAATAATTGCATTTTTACATTTTATTGGAAATCGTATGTTGTGTACCCTCAAAAAGTATATTTTGATAAAACTTTTTAAAACTATAAAACTTCAATAAGTAAATTCACTAATGAATGTTTATAGTTATCTAAAAAAATTGAAAATCTAAAAAAATAACAACAGTAAAGTAGTGAATTATGTATATGTGATCACTGAATGAAAATGAAATCCCACAGTACCTTCCAAATGTATATAATGATTCCTGCTATTCTAAGCAGTTTCTATTTTACTGAAGTCGTGCTTTATAGCATTGTTACTATTATGTAGCTGCCTAGATCAAACATCACTGATACTTCCCTAATCTTCAGAAGAAAGTTCAAATTCCTTATATTTTTATTATTAAGATTATTAAGACTACTCACATTTTAAGTCCAATCAAAAGTCCCAGCTTTCCATCCCATCTCTTTTTAACTCCTTGTATCCCAGTACTTGAAAATATTGTTTTAACATCAGTAATATCAGCCTAGTATATCCTTGATCTCCTTCCTTCTACCACTGAAATCTTTTGTCCCCATTTAAAAAAATACGTGTTGTTGTACCCCCAAGTTTGACTTCCATTAAGTATGTTGTCAGTCTGCCTGTGTCCCTCAAAAGACTGTATATTCCCTAAAGACCAAAATTATTAGCATCTTTGTCATCCACTGACAAGCATTGTGCTTTGCACCTAGTAGGTGCTTAATAAAATCTGTTTAAAAGAATTCAGTGAGAATGTATTACCTACTTAACCTTGTTAATCTAGCCAGACTCCTTGTTCAGCTACTTATTTTGCTTTCATTTGTTCAATCAACTTCTCAAAATACTCGTAATGATAGCAAAGGCCAGACAGATAAATAATATTCATAATGATTTAGTTCTAGAAATAATTCTGAAATATGATTCGCATCATTAAAGTTTTTAAACATCTGATAAAATCCTCTAAGAGCTTCTCATTATTAATATTAATTTTTGTAGCACTGGCTATTTTATTAATATATTTAAAGAAGAAAAAAGGCAAGTAATCTAATAATAAACAATTGAACTTTAAGAAGATTGTGAATAGGTATTAGGTTCTCTGAGTAGCAAGCACTGTTTAAATATTGTTCATTAAGCTATAAATAAACAGATCTTAATATAAAGGCTTCCACTTGTTTTCCACAAAGCTCTTAAAGGAATTTTCAAAGAGCACACACACAAGTGATATAGCAGCTAAAACTGAAATGCTAATACAATATTACACATCAGTCTCTAATTTCAACATAGCCATAGTTAGGGGATAAAGAATCAATAGGCTTTATTGACTATCTTCAATTTTATATATATATATATATATATATATATATATATATATATATATATATATATACACACACACACACACACATATATATGGCAAATAAATGTCCAAAAAGAAAAGGTCATACTTTGGTAACTCAAAGATTGTCTTAATGAGCCATGGTTTTCCCAGAAAAGGAGTGTATGTCTAATACATCTATAATATACTACAGGCCCAGTGCACAAATTCGTGCACAGGTGGGGTCCAGCCGGCTCGGCCCCAATTGGCGGATTGGGGCCAGGCCTGTGGAGAGGAGGAGATGGCAGGAGGTTGGCTGGCCAGCCTGCCTCGATTGGGGCCTTATCAGGGCTAGGCCAGCTGGGGAGAGGGGCCAAGGGCTGATCAGGGTGGTGGGGCCCATCAGAGGCGGGGCTGGCTGGTGGGGAGGACCAATCTGGGGGGTGGAGGGAGGGGCTGCAGGAAGTTGGCCAGCTAGCCCCACCTCCTATTGGGGTGGGGGGGACAATCAGGGGCAGGCTGACCAGGGGGAGGGGTTGCAGGAGGTTGGCCTGCTGGCCCCACCCCCTATTGGGGTGGGGGTGGATCAGGGGTGGGCCCAGCCAGGGGGTGGGACTGTAGGCTGATAGGGGTGGGGCTGGCCAATCAGGGGCGGGGCCAGCAGGGAGGAAGGGCCATGGGGGATGGCCAGCCGGCCCCACTCCTGATCAGGTCAGTTTGCTGGCCACAGTGGGCATCATAGTGACTGGTCGTTATGGTTGTTACCACATTCCGGTCGCTGGCTTTTTATATATATATATTTGGAAATAAATATGATATAGATAATCACAGCAATCACTGAGCATATCCACCCTGTAAGATACTGAAATACAGTGCTATAAGCTCTTGGAAATGTGGATAATAAAGAAATGTATTTTTGTAAGACTCGTGTTTCTTTGAAACTTTTTTTGTGTAGTTTACAGTGGGGGGTGGGGAGGAGGTGGTTGTTGGTAGAGAGAGAAGGATGATAGAAAAATATATGAACAGATTGTCATCCTAAGGAATATTCATTTATACCAGTTTCACATGTAATCTTCAAAACACACAAAATGTCTTAAATCAAAGTCTTGTCCATTTCCACCAGCACCACCCTGGCTTGGGATCTCATCACTCCAGCCCAGTATTGCTGCAAGAGCAATTTAACGGGCTTCTTTGCTTACAGTCTTCCTTGCTCCCATTCCACCTGCAGGATTCATTCCAGATGCTGCTAGAATAATCTTTCTAAAGTCCTTTTCACTGTGTCTTTCCTCTGCTGAGGAGCCTCTGGTGGGTCGTTTTCACTCCTCGAATAAAATGTACTCTTCTCAGGCTGGATATCAGCGCCCTCCATTAATCTTTCCCTCCTATCCCAATAAGGAAGACCCTCTCTTCCAGTCTCTAAAATCAAGCTGAGTTCACGTTGTTACTACTCACTCCACTCTTTCTGCTCGAATGTCCACACTTTCCTGTTTAAAATTTAGATTATTCCATCCAGCAGAGTCTGCAATTAGCCATCCTAGAGTTTTTCTATAATTCCTAAGAATCCAAGAGGAAATGTTTATTTCCAATTACCATTACTGGTCTCTACTGGTTTCCTAAAATATGCCTCCCTGCTCTCTACCTAGTCCTTCAGTCAAACTGGGAGCTCCCCAGGCCAGGTGAATGATCTATTTTTGATACCCTACCTAATATCTGGGTGCTTAGCACAGATGTATTGAGGAATAAATGGTTTTTGTTTTGCCATTTCTATCCCACTTGGTTCAACTTCCCTTGCAAGAAAAATGTTAACTTAGACTAGCCATAAAAATAAAACAACAATGTTTTAAAAACCAAAACAGCCTGGCCGGTGTCACTCAGTGGTTGAGCTCTGACCTATGAACCAGGAGGTCACAGTTCCATTCTGGTCAGGACACATGCAGGAAGCAGCCAATCAATGATTCTCTCTCATCATTGATGTTTCTAACTCTCTCTCCTTCTCCCTTACTCTCAGAAATCAATAAAAATATATTAATAAAACAATGATTTAAAAACCAAAACAGACTGGCTGGTGAGGCTCAGTGGTTGAGCATCGACCTATGAACCTAGGAGGTCATGGTTCGATTCCAAGTCAGGGCACATGCCCGAGTTGCAGGCTTGATCCCCAATAACAGATGTGCAGGAGGCAGTGGATCAACGATTCTATCATCATTGATGTTTCCATCTCTCTCTCCCTCTCCCTTCCTCCCTGAAATCGATTAAAAAAAGAAAGAAAAACCAAAACAATAAAACTCATAGATAAAAATCATAATTTCTATGTGTTTCTCCACTAAGGCCTCTCTGTACAAGTGACCAAGCAGCAGAGACTCAGGTAGTAACAAAACCCAGATTGGGACAGGGAATTCTAGGAAGCATAAAAGTATTCAAGCAGTTGAAGACACAACATCTATTAAGAAGATCCTGACAATCAGAAGCAGAATATGAGAAAGCTTTTATTTTGAAACTCCTTGGCCTTGATTATTAGGCTCCAGGGATCATCTGGCCATACAGTGCCTGGATTATTTGTTAATTAACTCACTCATTGCCTGAGCCAACACCCATTATACTATACAGCATATACATAAAATAATGTGTGCCTGCTGTTGACTGCCTTGCCACATACTGAACACTCCTAAAACATTCACTCATAAAAGATAAACAATGAACCTATAAATTATATTGTGCCATTATCATGATTTTGGAGATGATAAAACTGAGACTTAGAAGAGGTTAAATAACTCTCCGAAGGACACACAGCTAGGACATGGTGGAGAGAAGGTGCCAACCAGGTGTATACTATGAGAAAGTCCTTAAACTCTGTACCAAGCCTTATATAAAATATATTTCATATCTGAATCCTGAACTGGTAATCAACCTACTCTAAACTTCTTTAATACATTCTGTGCAGTTCTGTTCAGAAAATAACCCTTTGCAGTGCAGTGCTATATTAATCTGTAAATATGCCATCATCCTTAATAGGTAGGCAGCACACTTTTGGAGAGCAAAGGACTTTTTCATGGTTATCAACTGTTTGGATCACAGTACACAAAGAAAGACTAAATACATGGCAGGGATATATGGTTTTGTGTTTACACAGGCACACAGAAGTGTGACATTCAGGTCTTTTAACCCTCTATCTATACATTGGACCTTCAAAAACCACACCCAGCATTTCTATTCCTTTCCTATTATGCCTAACATTCTAATTCCTTGGTATTGGTATTGCTTGTCAGACCATTTAACCATCCTTTAAAAAAAGTTAAACACATATCAATTTGGATTTTAGTCTAGCTATCATATGGTGGTGGGAAGATACACCATGTACTCAATGTGGTCTGGGGAGAGCATTACATAGCACAAGAAAATGCCAGATTTCTTGTCCTGAGAGTTATAAATACAGTCCAAAGCCTTGCTCTTCACTTTTACCACTGACAGCTGATGTGCACATGGTTTCCATGTCTTATTTACAATGACATTTTCCTTCCATATGTATTCCACAGTCTTCTGTCTTTCAAGTTCATTTCCATGATTATTGGGGCTTAGGACCTCCATTCTATTTTTGATATGGAATTGACATAGTCAGCTGCTGGCTTCTGTGTTATATACATGCAAATCTCTTCAACTGGACTTGTCCCTGGGGATTTACTTAAGCAACACAATGTACATTAGAGCCAAATGTGTAGTCAAGGCTCCTCTGGGAGTGTGATGAGCCCAGGAGGTGGCTTTCTGGGAACACCAAGGGCAAGTGTTAGTGGTGAGCCAACAAATCTAGATCCTGGAGGCATCACCCTGTCTGTGTCCATCTTTCTACAAACAAAGCCCACTAATGTCTGCAATCCAAAAAGGAAGTCTGTTAGCTGAAAAGTTCCCCATCTGATCTTTGCATCTGCCTTGCCACCACAGAGTCACTTCATTTCAATTGTCCTAAATCGTACCGCCACTCACTACTGGGCTTGTGAGATTAAGGAATTAATACGACTACTGCAGACTGAAGAGCCTTCCAACATTATTGGCTACCTTGTGTTATCAAGCTGCTCCCAAATCCTTACTTAAGATGCCTAGGGAAGAAGTTCTGTTTTGTTTGGTTTTTCCCCTCTTCACCTTGGGAAGTGTTTATGGTAAATAAAATGAAATGTTTCTGCTATTTGGGGCAACAGTAAGACTTACCCTTCTTGGTATCTGTTTACCAAGGTTGCTAGAAGTGTTAAACATAGCAAACCAACCAAATTAAACAAAACCAATAAACAAACAAACAAAACACTGAAGTGCCATTTGAAGCAAAATTTATAAGATACTAACCTGTATTTATTAACATCTTACCTTACATGTGTCATTGATTTATAAACAACCCTTTAGTTTCAATAAATCCCTATGGGAGAAACTGATTGTAACCATCAAACCTATCAGGGAAATCGGAGCTAGGGATAAACTATGTTATCTACAACCTCAAAGGGCAAAGACTCAGACCACAGGAAGATTATGTGCCAGTGACTTTCACTCCCAGAACAATACATATTAATAGGATCAAGCTAAATAAAGAATCCTGTGCTGGTTTCTTCTCCCCAGATACTCCTGGCCCACAATCTATTTTTGCTAATTTGTTTACCCTTTTTAACTCTAAATAAGTGTTTTATCTGTCTGGACTCAACAGTCTGGTCTTTCTTTACAACCCCTCTCCCTCATAAAAGGCAGTGCTGTACACACACCTCTCCCCGCCACTCCCACCCAATTATAGACACGTTATTCTTTAGGATGTGTTTTCATCTGGTTCTCCAAACCTAACGTTCCTCTGAGAAGATTGGGAAGCTTCAGGCACAATATCAGGCTATATAGACCATGCCATATTGAAACTGAGCAGAAACAATATAAGACCATTTGCCATTTCAACAGGATGTGCCCTTATGTTTGTGGGTTGTGGTTCCATGAGAATGGACTCATGGGCAAAGACAAAGCCAGCAGTGATATGACATCTGGGTGCCACTTCAAGAGCCAGGTCAGTCCTTGCATGCCAGACAGCAATATCAATCAGAGTAAGAGAAAAACATGTTTTGGACCTCTTTCATTAAACCTGTAGCTTCATATAGTACATATTAACCCAACTGAGGCATAGTAACCACCCTAAGGTCATTTGACTAGGAACCCAACTCAACTTCTATTGCCTATATAAAATACTAATTTACTACATCGGTTTGAATCTCTCTCTCTCTCTCTCTCTAGATGACACTTTCTATGGTATTCTTGTCACCAGTTCAACATTAAATCACATATTCTTTTGTACTATTTCATGTCTCATATCTGCCACATCAGTAAGATATAAGGCAAAGACTATGTTATGATTATGTCCATCACTCCTGTCCCCTGGAAAACCCACCATAGCCCAGCAATCCCTGGAAAAATCGCTCAGTCTCTATCTCTGTGTCTCTCTAGCTCTTTCTCTTCTGTCTCTCTCCTTTATTTAATACTATTATTTTGATAGAGTCTCCATTTCTATATTTTAAATAAAATTTGCTATAGCCCAACCAACATGGCTCAGTGGTTGAGCGTCAACCTATAAACCAGGAGTTAACCATTCATTTCCTGGTGGGGCACATGCCAGGGTTGCGTGCTTGATCTCCAGGGTGGGGCGGAGGGGGTGGGGGGGCATGCAGGAGGCAGCCAATCAATGATTCTCTCTCATCATTGATGTTTCTCTCTCTCTCTCTCTCTCTCTCTCTCTCTCTCTCTATCTCTATCTCTCCCTCTCTGAATTCAATAAAAATATATTTTTTAAATTGCTATAAATGTGCTGATGATTGAGAAATGTATAACTACACATTTATAGCACTACATTTTCATGGTGCGTCACAATTTCAAATATATCAGCTATTCAATATTCAAAAATTACCTAAATTTTAATGTCACGTTAGCCGATTGCTGGTCTAGATCTACATAAATTTAGAAAAGGTTCTCATGGCTCTCTGTGGAATGGATTACAAATATAGGTATATTTTAAATGGAAAAAAAAATCCAGTTTCCAAATATAAGCTCTGAGTTTTGTTTGTTTACTACCCAAGTCTCCATCAAAGCTCTCTTTGTCTTTGTATTCTTACTCTGAGAAAGTCAACAATGCTCTTTGGGTTGCAGATTAGTTAAAAAGAAATTTTAATGAGAATAAGGGAGATAAATATCTTTAATTTTCTACCTCATTTTGTCTTCACAAAATATAGGCAAGCTGTGCTTTACTTTTATTTACTGTTTGTTCCAGCTAGGTAGTAAATTACAGCATACTTTAGCAAGGGAGCTATTTGAGATATTTAGACTGCCAGCCTACTTTAAACCACACATTCTCGGAGCTTCATTCCCTAGAAGCACACCTTAATATGCTTCAGGAAGACTGCACCTTTGAAGATACTGTTTTTATATAACATTACACAAAACCACCAAACTTCCAAATCATGTATTCAGACGCCTGCAATTCTTGTTCATCCTTCCTCTACAGTCCTCCATGGCCCAGCTCAAATATCACCTCCTCTTAACAGCCTGACACTCTATTTCCTGTGATGCCAATACATTTAACTATAACTTTATTATGGCTCCTCCAACAATTTGGCTGGAAACATTGGCATGCATGGATCTATCAATAATTCTTACCCACTGCCACCCCTCCCCATGTTCCATGTTCACACAGTAGACTTCAGACTTTCTAAAGGTAGTACTTATATATAATTCATTGCATGTAATTTGTCCTTATTAAAGCTTGGCATGGTGTGATCAGTAAGTATTAGTTAAATTAAATTTGGGAAAACAGTTTGTGTCCCATTCTGAATCAGTCTGATTATATATCTCATCTAAGGATTCTGTATTTGATAATGGTATCCAGTGATACACATAAGAGTATAGCTTTCTTTATAAACTTCAAAAAGCACATTTTGGGTGAAAGAACACTGAACTTCACAGGACCCCCGTGGTACATTAAACAGATTAGAAAAATGATGTGTGACTCTCTTCTCCAGCCATTACTAGCATCACAATATCACTAACATCATCCGTTTGAGAAAACAAGTTTAATACATCTTAATTTCAGGAATAAAGCAACTCTTTGTGTTCTAGGATAAATGCTTTAAAAAAAATCTGCCCAGAATTATTCTCAATTATTTTCCTGGCCATCTTTTTCTTCATTCCAAATCCTTAACAGCCAGAATCATAGCATATACTTTTATCCTTCTCAGATAATTCCTGAGATGGCTTTCATAAAGTGTACATAAGGTTTGAAGACTTTAAAACTGTGTGTTGTGTATATGATGAAAAAAAATGAAGGTGGATTTTTCAATTGAATTAGATTTTTTACTCCTGACTGATAGGACTTCAGCTAATTTTCACCTATCTTTCATTATCATGCCATCTGCATAAAACTGTATGTCTTCCATCTTAATTTGCTTTACTTTTTTATGTATAGATAGAATCTTTAAATATTTATCTTAGTTGTTGAAGTTTAAAAGTGCCTAAGGACTTTATGAAGACCTCATATAGCCAAATCTTATATTTCCACTACATTTTATACATAAATGTGTTCTTTCTGACAATGAACCTCTCCTCCCAATCTGGCTTAAAATAGACACGAATTCATTAAGGGTATAAATCATGTGTTGCATAGAATTTGACTCCATGGTTAACACAAATGCTCATGACAAATGTTATGTTAGCATACTAATTACAAATGTGTTTAGTCTTGCATTAAAAATATTAGTACCTTGAGATCATGATAGTTAAAATACCACTTGCTTTATAAAAATATCAACAGATTTTCCTGGATTCAGTATAGTATTATAATACTAAAGCTAGTTCTTTCTTGTTAAATAGAAAAAGAAAAAAAAAACTTAATACTCATATTATACCCAAAACACTTACTGGTAGAAGTTTCTAACACAGAAGTCTAGAGATATAGTACTTCTAATCTTAACTTCCTCACTAGCAGCTTTCTAATATCTGCATCTGTGATTACCTGAGTGATATCAGCTGAATTTTTTTTTGTAATTGCTGGAACAGGGAAAATTGTTCCTTGTCAATACCATTTTATGATGAAACCAAACTAGTTCCTCCTTAGTTTCAAGAGCAGAATAGATTGGTGATTATACAGCTCTTTTATAGAAACAAAATTGTATAAAAAAATGTAAAAACTACATAAAAGAAACACTTTGCAGGACTTTCTTGAAACATAAAGAGCAAACTAGTAGGAAATTGATAGTGATGTTTGATGTTATTATTGGTACAGTCTGCCAAGAAACTTCTGTGCCCAGTACGGCTGCTCATCCTGGTTCCTATTCACACCCAGTGCTCAGACTCAGAGCTGCTGGGTCTGCTCCACAAGTTGTTCAGTCTGCCTTATCGCTCTCCATCTGCTATCCTGCTATGCCATCTCTTCCCAACTATGCTTTCTACTAATGGAACTTTCCCAGTCACTTCCTCTTTGCTTTCTTCAGGCACGGATCACAGAGTGAATTTCACAAATGTTAAAATGTCACCTTCTATCCACTTAAGCAATTTCCTGACTTCTTTTCTTTCACTTTTCATGTTTAAGATTAATATTATGATAATGATACAGAGCATAATAATAGTAAAGATAAAAATGAACTCTTTAACCCTAATTATATATTTCACCTCTGCCTCTTACTTTGCTTAGGAAAAATAAATCTCAAAGGAAGCTAAAAAAAAAAAAAAAAGTACCATTTAATGTATGACATGTGACCAAGAAAAGTATTAATTATTCTTTTATCAGTTATATGACTCACATTAATTTTTTTTTGTTTGCTTATTTTTCTACCACAAGTGCTTCCCTTCCCCAAAAGAATTCTTCATGCTACAATGAAGGACTACAGTAAAACTGTCACAGCGTTCTTGCCTGCAGCCTTTGCTCAAGGTGCACTGGAATAAGGAATATTTATATGTATTAGCAAGCCTGCAATCCAGCATAGCTAAGAAGAAAAAGCATCCCTGACGTTCTCACATATTGATCAAATCCTAAGCCTGAGGATTTGATCCCGCAACTGTCTCCATAGGCAGCCTGGAATTTCTGAGGACACGCAATCTTAGTTCACAGATGTTCATTTCTTTGGTGTGAGCCAGGGCACCTGTGCATGACAGACAGTCTGTCAGTCCACAGGAGGTGCACTGCCTTTGCCCACCTCAAACTTACAATATAACAGAGACCAGAAGAAAACAAAAATATTGAGAATTCAACAACAAGGCAATTAATTGATTGTTCCTTTTCTTAAAACAGTAACCAACACAGAGATGGAGACCATCATTCAGAATGCCTAAGGGCTAATTTCCTGCCGTTCTCCTGAATAACAAACAAGTGTTTTAATCAGCTGCCTAGTTAACCCAACAGCTACATGGATTGGCAGGGTGTCTAGAGACAGGGAGCAAAGGAAAAGACCAAAGCAATTATCAGGTGTTAAGAAAAATAATCAGAAGCTGAAATGTTTGCTCAGTCACTGGACTCTCAGTTAACAAGCCTCCCAGACAGGCTTATCCCTCACCTGTGGTCCCCATTGCTAATCCAAGCACTAATGTCAAGTTCTCATTTTACTGTAAGTAGAAATACTCTTCATAGCCTGTGGTGGTGATAAAATTGATGGAATAAATGAATAAGTCAAAACCTCATAAATGAAAGATTTTCTTTTCTTCTGAAGAAACTCTGAGAAACAAAAAAATAATTGATATATAAATACGTGTGAGTACTGCAGACCATCAAAGATATTAAAATTAGCTTTAGGGGTGTGTCTAGCTTGTTCACTGGCAGAATTAAAAATGTCATGTCATTTTGGCAAAACCTTAGTTCCCCTCTGTTATCTAGGTAATGGTGGTGCCTGACATTCCATTCAATTCAGCATGGATTTAAGAGCACAGCCACTGTACCAAGGTGGTTAGGTTTAGTTGAAGGATTCTGTGCTGAGAGAAGATACACACTCCAGGCTCAAAGGCTCCTATGCCATAATGACTCATTCCGGTGCCACTAATAATCAACAGTGTGACTTCTGGACCTAAGATTTCTTATCCGTAAAATGAGTGAAATGGAATTAGATCTGTGATTTTCAAAATAATAATTTTCTCTCTAGCATGTAAAGTATTCTGCTATGACTCTGTATGGGGAAGGGCAGGGTTCATTCAGGAGAAACACCTGTTAACAGTCCCCTCCCTGTTAGATTCCTCAGGAACCTCAAAAGAACCCTAGACAAACAGCCCAAAAGATATGATCTCATGATGATCTAATATATCCCTATGAATCTCAGGGGTGCTATTCAGAACATACTTAAGAATATAAGTTAAAAAAAAGATTTTTAAAAAAGACATGATAGTAACAAAAAAACACACACACACAAAAAAAACTCTATTTGTCTCCAAAGCCAGGAAATAAAATATCCACCTCTAGAGTGGAAAAGTTTTTAATCTTCAGACGGTGAACATTTCAACAGATGATATTACAGCAGAGAGAATATAGATTTTCATCCCTGAGAGATGGAAAGAAAAGCCGATGCCTGTGCTCTCTGGATATATTGCAACAGCAGGAGGCGGATTTCTGTTTGTTTGTTGCTCCCAGGCAGGCAGTGAGTTCTCTGTAGTAAGTTCACAAATTAGTAACTGCTCTCTACGAAACTAGCAGGCCCAATTTTTTTCATAAGATCATCCAGGACTAGTTTGCAACGTCTCACTGACTGGATGATTACACCTTAAATTACATACTAGAGGCCCGGTGCACAAAATTCGTGCATGGGTAGGGTCCCTAGGCCTGGCTGGTGATCAGGGCCGATCTGTGGGGCGACCGGTGGGGTGATCGGGGGGGGGCCCCTGATGGCACCCACCTTGGCCGGCCTGGCGCAGCCCACTTGCTGGTCCCGCCCCGGCCACCACCTACGCCAGTTGTCTCTCTCTGTGGGGCGACCGGCAGGGTGATCAGGGGTCCCCCACTCACACCCGCCTTGGTTGGCCTGGGGCCTGCAGGCAGCTCCAGCATTGAGCGTCTGCCCCCTGGTGGTCAGTGCACATCATAGCGACCGATCTTTCCGCCAGTCGATTTGCATATTAGGCTTTTATTATAGGATTATTGGAATAGATCACACAGAAATCCTCAGTAGAATTATACATCTATTTAATTGCTAAATGCATTCTTTTTTTCCTGAACAAAATAATGGAAATAAAGTCTTGACACTTTAAAAAAATTAATAAAGTTATCAGAATTTCTCAAAACTAGGATTGCAGAGAATTTAGACCTCACTAATTTTTTTTTAGCTATGTTTGAACTAAATTCCATTAGAGCACTGCTAAAGTTATCCTGGTGTGAATAATGATTTGCAAAAGAAAATTCATTGCATCTTATTAAAAGTTTTACTCTTAAGGACTATCACATCACATAAAATGTTTTTAAAAATAAAATGACTATGAATTTGTACGTGTACTTTCTATCTATGTATCAATGAAGTGCACAAAAGACCTGTGTTTCTACTCACTCTGGATGATCACAACCATCTATGCATTCATTTTTCACTCATTGAATTGTTGTATGTACCCCTGTCTATGTCTATTGCTATGCTAATGGCTAGTGGTATAAACATGAACAGAGCTTCATGCAGAGTTGAAGGCTCTCAAAGCCTTTATTTATTTATAGGTCAAATGTCAATATTATGAAATATTACAGTATGAAATGATAATGTGATAGTATGAAACTGTTCAGATCAAATAAAAATCATATTTAAAGCATTTTCACATTTCCTAGCCAATAGGAAGTACTATATAAATAGTTTCTATTATAATAATTTTCATTAGTGCTAACATTATTACTTAATAACAAATAAAAGCCTATTGGGAGAAGAGATGTAAAGATATAACTATATGGCAATACACTGGATTGAAAGTGAAGAAGTTTCTGCAACTGAACCTGGGAGAGGTGGTAAAGGAAGTGATTGGACATTAAATATTGCCTTAGGAGTAGTCATTCTCCAAGAGGAGAAATCTGAGAAGAAAATCAAAGCAAGCACAGGCTGCAGGGCACCAACACTAAGGCTGGGGAGTAGAGAGCAGGCTGTGACTGGAGCAAAAGCTGTTTATATTTGTGACATTTTGTAAAGGTGAGGTGAGGGGAAAGATAAGACATGTAACAGCTATGTTGTGTGAAGGGCTTTGGATGCTTCATTGAGAAGTTTGGAATTTATTCCACAGGGAATGGATAGCCTGGAGAGCCCACTACTCTTTCTCCTTGCCTCTGACCCCAGGGCTGAGTCCCAGCTTTGAAACAGCTCACTGACTCTGGGATTTGACCACTGGCTGTGTCCCTGAATTGATTTTTCATCCTCTGATCCTCTGATTTCTACCATGTGCAGCCCAGACACCAGCTCTCAACTCCCAGAGGTCTGCTTTGGACTGTGATTCCTATAGAGTCATCCCCTGTTATCCACGGGGGATTGGTTCCAAGACCCCCATCATATACCAAAATCCAAGCACGCTCAGATCCGTGATATAAAATGGTATAGTACAAAACATTCACATACTAAATTGATATATTAAAATATTCCTTTGCCTGACCGGTGTTGCACAGTGGTTAAGCACCGACCTACGAATCAGAAGGCCAGGGTTTGATTCCTGGCCAGAGCACCTGCCTGGTTGTGTGCTCGATCCCCAGTAGGGCACATGCAGGAGGCAGCCAACAGATCAATGATTCTCTCTCATCATTGATGTTTCTATCTCTCTCTCCCTCTCTCTTCCTCTCTGAAATCAATAAAAATATTTTTTTAGCTGAAACCGGTTTGGCTCAGTGGATAGAGCATCGGCCTGGGGACTGAAGGGTCCCAGGTTCGATTCCGGTCAAGGGCATGTACCTTGGTTGCGGGCACATCCCCAGTAGGGGGTGTGCAGGAGGCAGCTAATCGATGTTTCTCTCTCATCGATGTTTCTAGCTCTCTATCCCTCTCCCTTCCTCTCTGTAAAATATCAATAAAATACATTAAAAAATATTTTTTTAAAAAATGAAGTATATTCCTTCTATTATGGTTTTAGAATTGCTAAAGTATATCGGCATTGATTTCATCTGAGGCACATATGGAACTGCTCATGCAATCAGGTCCACCAATTGGGAATAGGTTTATCAGGATATGTCTGAGATATAGCTAAAGTGACCAGTGCCCAGCCAAGCCACAGAGGAAGCTAGAGCAAAAGAAAAAAATTGCTAATATTGATCTACTCTCTATTGAAAAGTTTTATAAGTTATTCATCATAAATTTTAGCATTAATTTTTATTTTTTGAATATTGCATTAAAATATCATTTCTTTTGATTACTCCTTTAATTTGCACCAAAGGTGAGTGCCTCACTGGTCCCACCTTCACTCCAGCTCTGAAAGGGGCAGAGGTATCAAAAACACTGCACACTGGGGTCTGGCAGGCTGTGTGATGGGGGGTAGGGGGGAGGGTTGTACACACTGTGTCCCATAACCGAACAGCCATGGAGAAAGACTAGTGTTGCCGGAGAGAAGGGCCTAATGTTTCCAGTAATCTCATAGTTCTGACCTATGTGGTCCGGTTTCCATATCCTTTCCTTGAAACTTATAACACAGAAGTCAAGGCATCTTCATTTTAAGTTTCATCAGCAAAACTAAAGTGGAATAAAATAATGAAAATGTTTGACTAGTAAGACCCAAAACCTCTACCCTAGACTTTTTTCTTTTACCTGTAGACAAAAGAACCGATGCAACCTCAGTATTACATGCATTTTAAAACTTAATATTAATAGTAATGTCAGTTTACCATTTTTACTACTAGAATCAGATTTTATTGGATTTTTAAAATTAGGTGGAAATTTAAGAGGTCATCCCTCAGGCTGCACTGTGTTGTAGGGTGGTTGGCATGCCCAGATCCCCTCCAAGGTGGAAGAATGAATGGGAAGGATGATTCCTCAGCTACCAGCAGTGTTGGTGGCTGACAACTCAGAGCTGAGTCTCTGACCAGGATCTCACCTTAGCTGACAAAGATGCTTTGCCTAAGCTTATGCCCTAACTCTAGAGCACCCAATAGCTAACTGGTCAATGCTAGGATCCAAAGTCTTGGCCCCCTTACCTTCATCTGGGACAACTCTAAAGAGTCATTTTAACTCCAAGTAGATGCAGAGATAGAAAGAGCTGATGCCCCTGTGACAACTTTGGGGAAGATCAACTTTCCCGTTCTCCCCAATGCTGCTTCCCCCTCTACCAGAGAAGTGCTGTTCTCAAGATAAACTTCCCGAAAGCAAATATCCATCTCAGTAACCCAGCATGCAATACTCTGCAATCCTTAAAAACATATCTGGGGGGGTGGGGGGAAGATGGGTCAGAGCTATGAGTGAAAGCAAAGGCAGACATGGTATTCTAGCTGGTGAAGAGAGTGGTTTTTACCAGTTGTCCATGTTCTACTTTGTCTCAGTGTCACTGTGGTCATGGGTCAAACATCCCTTTAACATGGGCAGGTGTTTTGCTTGTCAGCTACATAAACTGTCCCAAGTTTCTCATTAACCATCTCTGTTAATGAGATAGTATACACTGAAGCACTTTCTATTGATTTAACTAAAAGGGCACGCCAGTGCTTCTCATTATTTTATAAGGTCAAAAGAGAAAATGACCACATCTCCATCAGTCAAGGAAATATCAGAAGTCTGTTGGTGGTGACGTGTTGGAGGCAGTAGAACAGTCTGGGCAGAGAAAAGAATGCTCAGGAAAAACCAATTCCCAGAAATACAATCAATTGCAACTAAAATAATTTAACAACCAATAAAAAAATAAGCACATTTCTATAAATTTGAAAATATTAACTGCTTAAAATTCAAATTACTGCTCTATGAAATAACCAAAACATTTTTACTTAATGAAATTTCTGGATGTAAATAGAGTTTGTGTGTTGTTGTTTTTTTCTGAATGTAGTGTTTCTGAGTAATTCTTTCAATATTAAGCAATGAGAAATTTATTACTCCATACTCAGAGATGTTAACTTTTCCTTTTATAAATAAGGGAGCTTAAGATGCTTTTTGAGCCCTTTCCCAAGTTTCTGTCCTGGTTAAGTAACATATTCTCTGATTTATTCATAATTACATGGTTAGGTACACATGATTCAGTCCCATTTGATAGGTATTATTAATCTACTAGAGGCCCGGTGCATGAATATTCATGCACTGGAGGGGGGTCCCTCAGCCCAGCCTGCCCACTCTCACAGTTCGGAAGCCCTCAGGGGTGGGATACGACCTGGCGATCAGGGGAAGGCATCGCCCCCATCACACCTCTGCTGCTACCACTGCCGACAGCACAAGCCTCGGCCGACCCTGGTTTCCTGAGCCTCGGGCAGCCGCCATCTGCGGCTTGCCTGCACCTCGGGCCCTGGGCGGCTGGGGGGCTGAGGGGACTGGGGGACTCTACAGAGTAGCTGGACCTGCCTGGGGTCGGGCCCGACTGTGCCACACCTGCCGCCCCCGTGGGGCTGAGGGGAATGGGCACTGCCATCTTGTGGCTGTGGGTGCCGCCATCTTTGAGGAGATGGCAGTCAATTAGCATATTCCCTCCTTATTGGCTGTGGGTGCCGCCATTTTGTGAGGGTGTGATGGTCAATTA
The DNA here is from genome assembly GCF_963455305.1 of Plecotus auritus. Classification (NCBI taxonomy): domain Eukaryota; kingdom Metazoa; phylum Chordata; class Mammalia; order Chiroptera; family Vespertilionidae; genus Plecotus; species Plecotus auritus. Next base: position 47,854,445 of record NC_137772.1, read on the forward strand.
GCATATTCCCTCTTTATTAGATAGGACTAGAGGCCCGGTGCACAACATTTGTGTACTGGGGGGCATCCCTCAGCTTGGCCTGTGCCCTCTCACAGTCTGGGACCCCTCAGGAGATGTCTGCCTGCCAGCTTAGGACGTGACATTTAGCTAAAGACCCAGCAAATCCATAGGGAGCAGGCCTAAGCCAGCAATCGGACATCCCCTGAGGGGACCTTAGCGCTGCTGCAGAGGCAGGAGAGGTTTCCGCCACTGCCTCTTTGCTCACCAGCTGTGAGCCCGGCTTCTGGTTGAGCAGCGCTCCCGCTATGGGAGTGCACTGACCACCAGGGCGTAGCTCCTGCATTGAGCATCTGCCCCTGGTGGTCAGTGCACATCATAGCGACCAGTGGTTCAGCTGTTCAGTCAATTTGCATATTAGGGTTTTATTATATAGGATGTCCCAGAAACCTACAAGGCATGCATTAGCTCATCAAATCCTTCCCAAAACCTTAAAAGGCAGATACTACTGAACTACAAGTAGCTTTAAAGATGAGAAATATGAGGCTCTTAAAGAGGTTAAGTAATTTGCCCCCCACCAATCAGCTAATAAATGGGAGCTGGGTAGATCTGACCACCATGTCTGTGCTTCTAACCAGCGCCTGGTACTGACTTCCAACAATAAGATAAAACACATCCCGAGCAACCAACATTGCCTTTTTAGAACAATTTCTATGGAAAACAGTCTTTAATTAAATCTCTACTCTGCATTTTAAGGCCTTCATTTAATTTGTGGGAGCATATTGTCTCTTATGTTGCTAACTAGATCCTTCAAGTTAAGGGCAGACAGCTTTTTACTGAGAATGCCTTTGAGGATTCTTTTTTAAAAAAACTCTGCTATACTTAGGATAGTTAATCCAGTACAGGGATATTTTCCTACTGTAAAACATGTTTTAAATACCAGTTCATTACTGGCTTAAATATGAATAATCTGCCTGCTAAATCTCCCTGTCTTTTGTTCCAAGGAAATGTTGGTACCCATTCACTCATCTTCAAAACTTTTTATATTAAATTTAAGTTAAAATATTATTAGACACAAAAAAAAATGAAAGGAAATATACCATATATTACCATAATAGGTTGTAGATGATTTTTATCTGAATATTTTCTTATTTTATCTCTTAAAATTAAACAATAATAACCACAATTTTAAACATATACCATATCCCTCCAGTGGTAAAGAAACTATCCAGACAGTAATTATGTGGCTGTTTAATCTGTGTTTGATTTGGAAAAGGAGGCAAATTAATTTTAAAGGCAAACTATACATTTAGAGTTTAAAGACAGAAAATCTCACTTGTGAACACAGCATATCATTAAGATCATTTCTCTAAATGAAACATCGCAAGGACTGAATTTTGCGGTGATTTTATTTTGAGGGTGTTACTTAGAATTCTTTTTTAATTTAAAGAAAAATAATCTTGGTCTTTTTTGAGGCAGAATGACTCTGGGGAAGAAGCATCAATCTGATTCAACAAATGTGCGTTTATTGCTTACTCTGCCTAGGCAAAGCGGTTATGGGAAATGGGGACAGCACAAAGGTCTCCTCTTTTGGAAGAGTGATAAGGTGGATATTTCAACAGAGATTGTCATTTCTGATTATATTTAACTTTATTAATAACAAAGAGACTCAAAAATTCTATTAGAATGTAATGTTGAAAACTGCAACTATAATGTAATTGCACCAAGGTCGGTATAAAAATATTCTATTAGTTGGGCTGGGGAAATCAATCATCCACTGTGCATATGAAGCAAATGGCACATACTCCACTTAACATCTACTTTAATAACAGTTCTGGAACAGGTTTTCAAGCTAATGAAAAATAACTTTTCCTTTCCAATAATTTTCACTTTCTGGTCGGAACAACTACATGTTCAAATAATAGCCAAGCCGGCCATTTAGGTCATTCTTCTGAACGTTTTCCACCAGCTCCCATTCAAAAGAATGTTATCTGGAACCAACTAGACACGGGTAATTTTAAATGCATCTCCACATTAGGGATTTTCAGGTGAGTGCTATAAATGTTGTATTATACGCCATTTAAAGCAATACTGCTCTATACAGTAGGAGGAATTTTCCCCATGTATATGGCTCATTTGTTTTTTTAAGAACAAGGAAGTCTCTGTTTGCCTCTAGTCATTTTGGAATCCAGTAAAGTGTTGAGCAGAACATCAAATTCTTGACAATTATCATGACTAATTGTTTCTTAAAAAAAACTAAATGATGATGATGCTAAGAGCCGGTACCCCACCCCCATTTTAATAAACTAATAGGAAAGAAACAATGATGTTCATGAATTAACTGCATTGTACAGTGAATGACTGCATGTGGAGAGTAGGGCCCCCAGCCAGTTGGATATATCCTGTACTTGTCGCAAACATACACAAATGGTTGCCACAGCACCATAAAGTCCTCTTCAATCTTTCCCTTTCTCTGACTCCATGCCCACTCACCCAACAGTCTCAAAAGAAATGACATGTTTTATCTGATGAGGCCCCTGCTGACCGCCCCCGGGATTGTGATGTCCTACCATTCAGTCCCTCCAGCAACAACCGTACTCTTCTTATTCCAAACGTATTCCACTCTCAGGGCCCTTGCACTTGCTCTTCCTTTGCTTGGAATTTCTTTCTCAACATTCTCTCATGCCTGGTTTCTTCTAGTCACTCAGTCTCCACCATGACCATGACACCCCATTTAAGCAGACACACCTCTCCACTTCATTACCAGTTTTATTGTCTTCATGGGACTTAACACCAGCTGAACCTCTTGCAAGAAGCAAAGCTTTGTGGGAGTAAAGCCCTTACCATTCTTACTAACCTTAGTAACCCCGGGATTTACTGCAGTGCCCTAACATCTAGTAGGAGCTCAATGGATTTTCATTGAATGGATAAGCATACAAGTGAGCAAATAAATAAACAACTGCACCAGCATCTTTTGTTCAAATGACTGTAAAGGTCTCTCTCCCTCTTTTCTCCCAAATATGGACAATTCTCCCATATGGAGAATATTCCATTCTCCGTAGAGAAACAAGGAGGATCTCTCTAAACTAAGCATCAGTCAAGTGTCTCTTTTCTGTTTCAAATATCCCAATTGATTTCTTTTGTAACTAATAATCTGAACTCCTTGTCACAGTCTTCGAGGTCCAACAAAATCTAACTTCTGCTTCAACCATATCTTACTCCCATCCTTCTTCCCCTTCCCTCAGCCCCATACTAAACTCAGCTCCTTTGAGAGCTTTGGTATTTGCTGCTTTTCTTCTGTTTCCAAAGCTCTTCTCCTAGTCTTGGCATGGAAGCCTGCTTCCCTTGGTGATCCCTCAATTCAAATAGCACCTCCTCAAAAACCTAACCTGGGCACTCCACATGACTAGAATCAGTTAACAAATAGGACTATGGTTTTAATTTGAATACACATATTTATAAAAGGCCAGGAAAAGTAACTTGGACTAGGATGGTTAACAATATATTCTATTCATAGTTAAACTCAGCTTAACTTTGATAACACTGTCGGTGCTGTTTATATGTTACTCTTTCTAGAATGTTGCTTTCCAATTCCATAAATTATAAATATTTTCTCTACAATAGCAATTTTGGGCAAAAGTAGTATTATGTACTGTGTGTCTGGAAGGCTATTATGAGGCATTAATCTATTGGTCTGAGTTACCTTTATTCTCCTTTTTGCCTTTACTTAAACAATTATTCTTTCCTTCTTATAACTTGCTCTACAATTCTTTTTCTCTCCCAACATAATGCACACAGAAGAGCACAGGTGCTTCATAGATGTAGTTTTGCTTGAATTTGCACTTACTGTAATTTCGAAATTTAAAACTTAGTGTCATCTGTAAACACATCACTTACTATTCTTAACAAGTAAGGCAAATAAACACGATAAAAGGAACATCTCATCAAAGCAGGGTGGCAGACACGAAGGAACTATTCCCTAGCAGGAGGCAGGTATACCCTCAAAGGAGAACTTCATACAACTGTTGCTAATGTGAAGTTTCATTGTATCAAAGGTTTGAATTAAATCTATATAGAGAAGTCATTCTAAAGATCAGTTGAAAGGCAAATGTGAAAATGCAGGTTTTCATTAATTTTCATATGAATTCTCACTTTGATAAAAATTCCAAGGAATCAGCTCCATAATGGCAAAGTAGATAAGAGAAAGCTCAGGTGCATACAAGCTTTTCATGTTATTTGCCATCAGCATAGTGTTTTAAATGCAATAAATTTTCTTAATATATCAAGATGCTCAGATTTTTCAAATAATTTTATATATGAAACTGAGCCATGTAAATTTGAAAGACATACACTCAAAGTTATTAAAACCAATTCCATCCTTTTTAATTTGGTGACCTAACTCCCCTATAACTACAAAGAAAACATACCTGTGTATTATATTCATATCCTCATTTTTATTCAGATTTTGACTTTTGTTTAAAAACCAGGGTCAAATGTTTCTTCACAGACAAGTAATCTATGATCAGATCAGATATACTAAAAAACATCTTTTAATTTTTAAATACTTTTGCTCTACGTGGTTATTAATAAAAAGAGAGAAATTTGGAAATCTTTGGATACTCAAGTATATTTTGAATAGTTTTATTTCTAAGTACAACAGAAGTGACTTTGTAAATAAGATATATCTATAATAATAAAAGCGTAATATGCTAATTAGACTGCACAGCCTTCAAGATGAAGCCAGGGCTGCGAGGGAAGCCTGAGTCCCGGGTGCCAGAGGGAAACTGGTGCCAGAGCCAGGGGTAGGAAGGCCTACACTTGCACGAATTTCATGCATTGGGCCTCTAGCTTTCTTATAATGTATGAAAGTTAATCATGAGTCTATAAATCTACTATTCAGTAAAAGTGAAGAGTAGAAAACAAAACAAATGCTATCTGAGATATTGTTCTCATCCAAGAGGCTTCTGAAAAGAAAGAAGGAGAAGTTTTTTGAGATTTTTCCTCCCCCCGCAAAAAAATAAGCATATAAGAGTATAGAGGATTTATGTACATATATAGAGCTTTAATCCATTTCAGTTCTAATCTGTTCTTGCAAGCATGATTTCTTACCTAGTTATATATTTAACAACATTGCCCAGGAACAAGAGTTTTATAAATTCAGAATGGCCCACGCACACAGGTTGGTCATCCTTTCTCTCTTCGATTATTTAAATTTTCAAGTATTCTTCAAAAGTTTTCAAAAAATACAGAGATTCTGCCCAGTCCTGCTTCCTACCCCATTTGTTATTTCATGAAGGAAATAATTCAGCACAGGAAAACCCAGACTGGAATAAATATATTCTACCACAACGGCACTGGTCCTCTGCATGATGGCCTCTGGGTATGAGAGCTCAAGAAACAACTGAAACAAGTGATGGAAAAGGATTCAGTATCACGTTGTACTCAGGAGACCAGCTATAGAATTTAGTTAGTCAAAGAAAGGCACCAGAAATAAATGAGAAGGAGAGAACCTTCCATGGGTATTCATTAAAATCCCTTCTTATGAGTAACTTGACATTACCCCAAGGCCATGTAGCTAAAAATAAATAAATATACAAAACAAAACAAACAAAGTGCGAAATCAATTGAAAGTGAACCAAGCCCTTGTGAATACCATACATATTAAATAAAGCAAACATTTTCTCGTGTCATTATTTTCCACTTTCCATTATTAAATTGAAACCAGCATTTACACAGACAATTCCGAGACATATGTTTCTAAAACAAGACAGTCACAACAAAAACAGAGCAATGAAACTTGGAAGCTTTACATGATTGCTTCTCACTAGAATTAGAACCCCAGTGGCTAAACTTTTCTGAAGAAGGTGAAAGCACATATTCTTCCAGGTCAATTGATTTAATGATCGGGGTATAGAGGAAAAAAAAGCACTAGATTCAAAGTCAGAAGACCTGGGTTCTAGGCCAGTTTCTGCAGTTTATTAGCTGTCTGGACTCTGGGCATTACTTAACCTCTCTGAGCCTCTGTCTTTACTTCTATAACTAGAGGCCCAGTGCACAAAATTCTTGTACAGGTAGGGTCTCTAGGCCTGGGCTGCGACCAGGGCCAATCGAGGCCTTCCTTTGTTCCACACCACCCTCTGGTGGTCAGCACACATCATAGAGAGCAATCAAACTCCAGAGGGAACACTTTGCATATTAGTCTTTTATATATATAGATAACAGGGGAGCTTCTCTGTGTCCCTCACAAGGTCACCTACCATCCGAATCAAAAAAGATGATGCAGTAAAGCTCATGTAAAATCTAAAACAGTAGGCAGTGTGTTTATAAAGTGAACTTCCTTCATCTCTGTCCATTGAAATGTTTGCAATCCATAATGGAATACACAGTCCCTAACTTACGATGATTTGACTTACAATTTTTCACCTTTATGATGATGCAAAAGTAATATGCATTCAGTAGAAACTGTACTTAGAATTTAGAATCTTGATATTTTCCTTGGCTAGTGATATGCATAACAATACTGGTGATTCTGGGCAGTGGCAGGGAGTGCAGCCCCCAGTGAGCCACACAGTCACAGGGTAAAGACAGACACTCTACTGTATACTGCGTTGTGAGGGTACTTTGGGGTATAGTGTTTTGTGTTTTTGCATCCCCTCATGTCTACAAAATACCCATCTGTGTCCCCTGCTTGTGGTGAGAAGAGGACGAAGAGGGCAGTTACTCAAGATGAAACTCAAGATAATTGCACAACTGTAGACTAATGTAAAAGTTCTGAGAACACAAGCTATGATGTTTGGTAGGTTAGGTGTAATAAATGCATTTTCAACTTGCTTTATTTCCAACTTAAAATTGGTTTATCTAGATGTAACCTCATCTTAAATTGAGAAACAACTATAATAGGATAATGCCATTCACAAGTTGTTGAAAAATTCAGTTCAATCATATGTCATATATTGGTCACTATATACAAAATCTTTTGTCATTTCATTAAGGACACAATACTCAATCATTTAGAAGTAGGTGCTCATACCATCAATTTAGTGCTGAATTATTGTCTTATTAGATTGCCATAAGCCAAAGACAAAATTAAGGTATGAGTCTGAGGCAATCTACTGAGTTGCATGACAATTTCACTAAACCTTAAATTATTAGGTTAAACCATACAAAGCTACTGTTCTGTAGGTCGAAAATTATGCAATATTGTTAATAATTTAATGTTGGTAAACTGAATATATAAAATACTTAATATAGTCATTCATTTTAGACTCCTTGAACTCCCACACTCTCCCACAGTAATCTAGTCATAATTGTGTTTCTGTCACATTGACAGCATAGAAAAGAGCAAAAATATTCTCCCTTAATAGAAACAACTAGGTAGAATTCACAGAGTTTGAAGCATCTTAGCTGGTAGTAGAGGATGAGCAGAGTCTGGGAAATTGAGAACACCTTTAAGAACCTAGATAGGAAAAACACAAAGTATAAAGATGCAGAAGTACATGGTTGACATAGGTGGTTAACCTGAACTAAATAATCACTCAAAGGTTATGAGTAAAGAACACTCCCCAGCCCACACTCCAGGTAGGAATGGTTAATAATTAGCATAGGCATAGGAATGTGGTCCCTGATCAGCCTTTAATTTTGTTTGAGGGATGCTATAGAGGGGAGGTATATTCTTTTGGGTGGGAAATTGTCAAAATCAGTATTTTCTCCCACTACTGTTTTTGTGTCACAATAAAGCTAAGTGACATAAAATAAACTCTAAAAGAGTGAAAACCAAAATAACTTGATTTTTACTGCACACGTTTTTGAAGATGTTTAAAAAATATGACAAAATATGATTTTCCCCTTTTATTTACGTATAAAACTACTCAAAGTACAGCATTTTAAAATTATTTTTAAACCAAATTTTATTTTGGAAAACCATTCAAGGAGCAAATTAAAGGGAAAATATTGGAATGAAGGAGAAAATTCAGAAAAGACAATCCTATCAATTTATCTATAGTTTCCATTATTGAAAATGGGTGAAAATATCCATTCACCCATCAATACTATTAAGATCATAGTATTTCCCAAAATACATCATACGGTTTCACTATTAAATCACAGCATAAATCTATTAATTTCACACTTACATCTCCATGTAAAAATCACTATTTTGTAAAAGAACTAGGAGATGAAAGTTAAGCAAATGCTCATCAATTTCTGTTGCTTCATATTCTCAGCTACATAAAGTGTGTGGTGCATAGTTGGTACTCAACAAATGTTAGTGTAATTGGTTCACTCAGGTAGTTACATATATAGTCATTTACTAAAATAGATTTTAAAAGGCTCAGTTGGAGAGATATCGATTATTAAGCACTGGAACAATCACTGCCATCAGATACTCATTAAACATTCCTTTATAATGTGAAATAAGCATTGGAGGTTTGCCATCCGCTAGGGTCACCTTAAGAGTAGAGAGAAACATGTTTTTCTTCAGAACACTCACTAAATATATCCATTACCTAAGGCTTTCCTATGTAAATAACTTTTTGTTAAAAAACTCAGACCAATAGAACATAAATTTATTTTATCATTGATAATCGTATTTTCTTTTTTCTGCTCTTATAAATAACAACTAGCACCAATTCCCACAAAAGTAAGTCCATGCTTGTATCAAGATAGAAATGAAGCTAAATGTGTGCCTGTTATACAAAGGATCTAGGCAGGTTTCCAGATATAATTTATAAAAGGACCTGCCACTTATTTTCTAATCATCACGGTTTGTTAGTTATTGTAGGTATATTGCAGGTATATGGAAGAGGGTAAAAAGTGGCATCAGACTTTCACTCGGTAAGTAAATAATTAAAGGATCAAATCAGCATTGTCACTCTACTAGCCAATATATCCTGCTAGGCTTTGCTTAATTTTGTTTGAAAAACACATTTCTCCTGGGGTAAATTTTTTCTTTTTCATGAGTCAGAAATAATTAATAAATTGGCATGTCTTATGAAAGATATCTTAAATGGAATGGTACCTTTGATAGGTACACAAAACTGGAAATTATGATTGTTTTGAAAAGTTGAAGCCTATCTAACTTTCAACAGGGCACTGAAAATGCAGTTGACTGGCATAAGTCAAGCATGATATATGCAATGAAGCTGATGTTAATCACCCATTCCCCTTATAAAAGTAGAGTCTATCCGCTTATTATTTATATCTCTACTCTCCACATAATAAGTATGTCAAGACAGTAGAGTGCAGAATTTTTTAGTCTGGTCATTCCTAAATAATGGAGAAAAAAATGCAATGACTTTTCAGTCACACTGGTGTGTAGAAGCTTTGTCAACAAATCTTTATTACAGAAGCAAGACAGAGCTGTCCTTTCTTTTTTTTTTTAATTTTCTCTTGTAGAATTCTATTAAAGAATGGACTTCTAGGAATGTGCCTAGGAAATCACATTGATTAGAGAACAATAATAATAATGGTAATAATCAGAAATGTATTGTGCTTCTACTGCCTGGGAACTTCTTATCTGCCCACTTCTGTCTGACTGCACTAAGTGGGTCTTTCTCAATCAGCACTTGAAAAATTTCACTCTCTGCTCCATGTTTCAGCCACTACGATAATCATCCTGACATGTAGTGCAGCCATAGAGTCTGCTTTGGGTGCTGGGAATAAATGGATGTGGACAGACACTGTCACAGCAATCTTTGCATCCACACTGTATGGGACATTGGCTTGACAGTGTGGGCAGTGAGAAGGCAAACAAGTCATTAACAGACACCCAGCACCCACCTCCTTGTCCCCAGAAGGTTTGGGGTCTTTTGGTGAAGACTCCAATAAAGGTAGGACCATATTAGCAGCTGGATTAAACTCTCTGCCACAACTCAAATATCAAGAAATAGTAGTAAGCTTTGGGCTTCCTCAGCCTGTTGTGAGAACCTTAACTTAAAAGGTAATAGATCCATATCTAGTAGGGAGAGCCATAGTGCAGAAGATGGCGCAATATCTTTGTGGCAGATAGGAGCTTATGCAATATAGGAAACACCAGAAGTTGGTAAAGTCTTAATGGTAGAGTATACCATTGGCATATATGGATGCAATCATTGCAAATTTGGGTAGGATAAAATTCCCATAGCTTAAATTTTCCTGGGACTATTTTAGATGCTGCTGAGTATCATTTCTCTTGAGAAAAGAGACGCTCTCTAAAGTAAGAATCCAGTGACAGTCACTCCAGAGAGATCTGTCATTGGAAGAAGTTTAATATAAGAATTATAATTGCTTTTTAGAAGCTGCATTATGAGCCAGAAATTCAATGAATGTCCTAGAATTCTAGGATAGCACTTCATAAGTTTCTTTTTTACTTCAGATGAAAAATAAAATCCATTAATTTAATATACCCTGTAGGTCCATTTATTATACAGTAGTCCTTGAAACTAAAAGGAAAATTGACTTGACAAAATAAATTTGTATCCCAACTGTCAGAATTCACAAATACTGCCTTTACCTGACTTTCTTTTCAAAGTATTATCAGTTGAAACTATGTATAATTTATTTAAATAATTGGTCTATATTCTTTAAGGCAAGACACAGTTCTAATGCAGGCCTGCTATTCCTATTAAGACCCGTGATCATGTCATTAACTTATAATAGCTTCACCAGCTGCTCTTTCACTGGATGTACACCCAAAACCTTAGCCCTAAGTAAGAATGATAAATGAAGTTGGCAAAACCGCTTTTTGTCAAGCAGATGAAAGAAGATAGAAGTATAATCTGTGGTTGATGGTTTTATATTGCAACCTATGAACCATCAATTAAACCTTATTTTATAAAATAAAAGTTTTTAGTGTAGAGAATCAACTAAATATACCTATAGAATAAAGTTATTAACAGGTCAGCAGATTTTAATCCAACAAGAAAGAGGTTAAATTAATGATCTGAGGGCAATCCTTGCCACACCATTTCATTCATTCATCCAGTGACTAATTCTCTTAGTCAAATACCAATAGGTGATGTTCTACCAGGTTGGGTTTTAGAAATGGAAAAGTGCATCTTGTTTATTTTCTTAACTTTACACTTCTGGCTATTTTCTTAAATTATTTCAACTAATGTCAATACTCCATCCCAAATTTGAGCCTTAAATTTTACTTGCTTTTAAATATCTCTCTTTCTTAATCGAAAACACTTATCCTATATAATAAAAGGTCAATATGCAAATTGACCAAACAGTGGAACAACCGGTTGCTATGATGTGCACTGACCACCAGGGGCTCAGCCAGAAGCCCTGAGCCGGGCTCACGGCTGGTGAGCACAGCGGCAGTGCGGGACTAAGCCATCAGTCAGATATCCCCCTTGGGCTCCCGGACTGTGAGAGGGTGCAGGCCGGGCTGAGGGAAATCCCCACCCCACCCCCGCCCCTAAGTGCATGAATTTTGTGCTCTGGGCCTCTACTATTTATATAACTCTTAACATTTTACATGTAAAGTGCTTACTTAGCCTAGGACCTGACAATAGAAAAAGCTCAACAAATATTTGCCATAGGTATTCTTGTTAATGTTTTTCTTTTGTGATTGACTACCTCACAGACAACAAAAGGTTTCTGGTCATATGGCAACTAGTACAGAGTGCTGAAATGACTGTGATATCTCATCCAAGATCAGAGGCTAAGAGGGCACTGGTTGCCATGGATTCAGGATAGAAGACAGACAGTACTCACTCACAATCCTTAGTTTAGACAACACTTGCCCTTTTTCAGCCATGGAATCAAGGCCCAGAGTGAGAAAGTGTGGCTCCAATACACAGAGCCTGTACACTAAAGATAGAACCAGAACTCAATTCCAGGCACAACTTCCAATCAGGTCATCTCAGAATCAAGTACTGTTTCTTCCTTGCTATAGCTATCAAGTTTCAATGATTATTGCTTATAGTTCCTTGAAGATTACTTTAGAGTAAATAAGATCGCTGTATTCTTTGTCCATCTAAATCACTAATGAGAGGTAATGCAGCTGCCAGCTGGCTGACAGTACTGCATGAGGACTGTACACCAAAATGCTGCCTGAATTAACTAGAGTGCATGGAACTGAGTAATCATTGCAAGAAAATGCATATGTGTATAAGTAAGAAGCTTAGTAGAGCAAATGTTTTATTCATTTGAACTCCATAGGAGGTCTGTCTTCTACACTCTCTCTATTCTGACCATCTCTTTAGTAAATGCACGTGGCAGGAACTAGTGACAGTGATCCCAAATGTACTTAATGTGCTGTCCTCAAACTGAAGTGCAACTGAAAGTAAATCATCAACTTTCTCCCAAACCAGTTTCCAATTATTCTGTTCATCGCCTAGGTTGGAATTTTTTGTTTACTTCTGCCCTCTAGCTCAGAAACAGCAAATACATAATACCATGGTATGTGTGCTTGTAGAGTTAAACTATGCCCTAGGCAGACATCACTAATCAATCGCAGCCCTCATTAACTCCTACCTCCATGGAACCTTACTCCTTCTCCTACCCTTCCCTAATGATGCTTTGCTAGAGCCTGTATTTCAGAGCTGAACACTCATCTCCATCCAAAATTCCCAAGGGAAGTTCTTGGCTGGTCTTTCCTAGTATAATGCTACCATGCATTCTTTAGTTTCCAATTTAATCATTCCACTGTCAATCCTCAATTTGGCAACCACTGGTTTCTCCCTATTGGCTACCACATGTTAACTCCAATGAGTTTTGCACTGCTTTCACCGCACTTATCCAACAACATCGCTCAGTTTCCTCCAATAGACAGAACTCCAATTATATCTCTTGTGTCACCATATGAGAATTACTCCTGAATACATCTGAACACATAATGAACATGCATACAGGACTTTTTTTCTCTGGTCTCCATCATCTATACAATGCCTTCTCAACCCTGTTACACAAGATCATGTGTCACCTCTTCTACTCTAACTGTACAGAAGGCTTAGCCTTCTCTAAAAGAGCTGTATTTTTATAAAGTATTAAACACAGTTTAGAGTAGCTATCTAATTATTTCATATGCTCTCAACCACCTACAACTCTAGAGCGCCAAGTTGGCACAATCTGTTCACAGATAACGTAGTCAGGAGTATTTTTTCTATCTAGGTCTCCTCCCGCAAACCCAATCTTACTTGAGAAGGAAATTAATAGTTGTTCAGAACACGTTTGTCCAAGTACGGGTAGATTTCTCTTAGTGTTATAACACAGATAGAGGATAAAAGCTTGCACAGAATCCCATAAGAACAATCTCTAAATAAGTGCAAAATGAGGAAACACTACCTTAGTTCCTCAGCACAACGATCCTCTACAAGTTTCCGAGATTGAAAACTTAGATGGGACAAGCTGTTTACCAAACTTTGCAGTTAGGTAATTAATTCTTACACAAGCCATATGATGTAAACCAGATTAGCAAGTTCCACACAAGTTAAAATAACTTGCTCAAAGTCATTCACAGAATCTGGGCAGAATGAAATGAAACCCTTGTCATCCAGGGCTTCTGGCAAAATATATAACTCTGTGAACCATAATGCCCACATAACATACAGGCAAATCTCAACATCGTTTATTACAGCATATTACAGTTTCAACTTGGTCAACTTTTCTGTCAATTACCATATTCAAACAACTGCCTGTACTTGAGATTTCTCTCCTTGTGTATGTCTGTAAGTAAAGAAAATGTGCCTTTTTAGAAATGTACCATACTGCAATTGAATTCCTTTGAATTTAATCAAACAGTTGGCATTGGATACTTTATCACATAGCTCAAAGTCAGGCATGATCTGAGCCACAAAATACAAGTTGGTGAGTTTTTTCCCAACTTTTCCATTTGAAATTTTTCTAACCTTCAAAAACTTAAATATATAATGAAGATGTAGAGATCTATCACTTAAATTTGTCATTTAATGTATGCTTTCTCCTTCTAGTACTAAATAAAATGTTTATGTATACATACACTGTGTACATGTGTATGTATATATCTTTATGAAATTGATATCTTTTTAAGATTTCAGAATAGCTGTTTTGTGAAATATCTCATGTTCTGTATTTGTGTAATCGTTTCATAATTATTAGACTTGATTTGGCAAGAAAGCTACATGGGAGATGTTTTATCCTTCTCATGGTAAAACATCAAGAGATATACTATCACATGGTTACATTATTGATACAAATGTGATCACTTTGATCCAAGTTATACCATTGGTTAAGGTGATTTCAAAATTGATAACACTTAAACCAGTGGTTTATGTCATGATTTAGAAAACACATAATACACGATGACATTGTTCAAACCTGAAAGGATTCATATTTTTAGAAACTTTAGTGATAAAAATAAGTGACTTTTCTAACATAACCTGAGAAATTTTAAAGAACTGACCAGAAGTGAGGACACAGAGTGATGGGGAAAGAAAAGATCTTGGATTGAAAGTCAGGGATTCTGAATTTTCCATCCAGGCTCTATCAACAACTCACTGCAGAGTCCAGACGGCAGATACATTTCATTCCTCATGGCAATTCTGATTGATTTGTGGTGGCTGCCTGGAGCACTGTGTTAAAAAGGATTTTAAAGCTGCATACCAACTTGGCCAAAAAAGTGTCAACTAATTATGTGGCATGGGTTTTGGAGGAAAAAAATGAGAGTCTATGTGTGGTAGACAAAACATGGCCACAAATTCTTTGCTACTCTTCTAATCAAGATGGGGACTCTATTTCCCCCACCCTTAAAATAAATCCTTTGTCTTGTGTTGACCAGAATAGTGTAGGAGAAGTGACATTTTGTAAATTCCAGAACCTAAGCTTCATGAAGCCTTCCAACTTCTGTCTTCACCTTCTTTAATCTCTGGGCTGATATTGCACATAAAGAAGCCAGTGCAACTGCATTTGGGAAATACTAAATTTCTGATGTTTCAAAGACAATAAGTTTTGGGATAGTTTGTTTTTTTTCCACAGTGCTAGATAACTTACATAATATGCCCCTTTTTTTTTTTTTTCATCTTGGTCAATATCTCCTTTAACTGTCAGTCATCAGGTTACTCAACTATGAAGAAAAACTGTTATATTGAGTTTAAGGAGCCTTCCAGTAGTAACATTCAAGGCTAGAAATAAATGGACACTTCCAGTTCCCAGTTCCATTCAAGAGAACTCACACCAGTGTCCTGGACAAGATGATAAAAAATAATTACAATAGAAACTGAGAATGTTCTACCTAGAAAGGATCTTATAAAGTGAGAGAATTAAGGGTCCCGGGTGTGAAATGATTTGTCTAATGCCATACGCAAGCTAGTGTCAAAGTCTGTTACTGCAACTTCTTCAAAACAGCTACCAAAACACAGCTGGATCTGATCCATTTTAATGCCCATTTCTTTGTTTACTCTGATGGCATTTCCACTCAATAACTCAGCTTCCCAATGAAATACCTCAGCTCCCCCAACCAAAATGGATGAGCCAAGAGAGAGAGACACACACTGGGTTTAGGAAAAAAGGGGCTTAGAACATGTATAGACAGAGCCCAAGAAGAAAACAGGTCAAAGGAGGGGGAGGAATTTTGCAAGGAAATAGTAAAGAATCATATGCATTCCTGGCTAACTATCCTTTTGTATATTTGCTTCTTTATTTCACAATCCAGTTGTCCTGGCAATTCCACTGGTTCAAAATGGGAAAAAAATCCAATTGATACCAAGAGAAAAATAATAATCCACCCTATAATTCAAATAGAAGAACTAGCTTCTCTCACTATTCATTAATTTTCATATTTCATTAAAGAACTTCCCATGCTTAGTCTTGTCTTGCTATTATCCTCTTTAAATATTGAATCAATGAGGTGATTAACCAGAATGGGCTTTATATCTTCTGTGTGATAGTGTTTTTTTAAGAAGCCAAGACTGTAAGAAATGTTATTGTTGTTAATAAAAGTGAATGAATAATCACTTTTAGAGAATCCCACTAATCTAATAAATTCTGACCTAGTACTGTTACCATATAAAAAAAGCTTTATAGGAAAGAGGAGTTTTATTACTTCCCTCAGATAAATAATCTGGCAAAAGATTTCAGTGAATTCTGAAAATTTTCCTGAAAATCATAAATCATTGTAGTATTCACAAATATATCCAGTAAAAAATAAGGCTAATTTTAAAATGTAACTTAGGAAGTCAATTAAAGAAGCAATCTACCAAAAATCATCCTTTCTACACAAAAGTTAACAGGATGCTTATTTCTATTTTAAATGATCCTCTGCTAATATAATTTAATTTTATAAAATTCACTGGAATAACACAACTTATACCAATATGGAGAATTAGAAAAATGTGAAGAAGTAACACTTATTCTGATCCACTAAGATAGTCAAAGCCGAATCCAAAGTTTGGTGAGCCTACTTACTGTATGACTTCATTCAGTCTTCCTTAATTATAGGTTCCTTTTGGTGGCTGAAGTTTTGTTTGTTTTCCTTTTTTTTCCCCCCTCTCAGACCCACTGCACTTCCTAACTCTTCCTAAAAATATATCAAATCCCAGAACTTGAGTCTTAATCATAGCGGGGTGTTTTTTTCTTTAATTTCTGTTGAGGTTAATAATATTCAAGAACAAAAATAAAGTTTAGCCCTGATCGGTTTGGCTCACTGGATAGAGCGTTGGCCTGTGGACTGAAGGGTCCCAGGTTCGATTCTGGTCAAGGGCATGTACCTTGGTTGCGGGCACATCCTCAGTGGGGAGTGTGCATGAGGCAGCTGATCGATGTTTCTCTCTCATCAATGTTTCTAACTCTCTATCCCTCTCCCTTCCTCTCTGTAAAAAATCAATAAAATATATTTTTTTAAAAAATAAAATTTAACTGTTGTAAAAACGCAGGAAGTCTAAATGGAGATCTAGAACCACAAAATTGTCATTTGAAGGAAATAATCCTTTAGCTCACAGGAGAAATTTGAGCTGTCTTCCAGAATAATGAACCTCTCCCTCACCCCAGTAGGATAACTTCATAATTTCTAGATGATTACATGAAGACAAAAAGTATGTTTTTAACATATTTTTATTGATTTTTTACAGAGAGGAAGGGAAAGGGATAGAGAGCTAGAAACATCGATGAGAGAGAAACATCGATCAGCTGCCTCCTGCACACCTCCCACTGGGGATGTGCCCGCAACCAAGGTACATGCCCTTGACCGGAATCGAACCCGGGACCCTTTAGTCCGCAGGCCGACGCTCTATCCACTGAGCTAAACCGGTTTCAGCAAGACAAAAAGTATTTTTATGTTATATTTTTTATTTTATAATGTATCAAAATTATACCAATAGGAAAGGTATATTAAGACAAAAGTATATTTAATAAGAGGGAAGTTTTATATATACTTGTTTTCAACTAAAATGCTCATATTGAGTTAACTAAATATATAGCTCATAAAACTACTTTAGAGAAAGGGCAATTAGCATGATTAAGCTGATAAAGAAGGCTCAACTGCCTTTAAAAAACATTAATGCAAACTAATGAGATTTTTTAAGATATGTATATTCATAAGTACATGATTTCCAAAACCCAATTAAATTATCTGGGAAACCATAGACATAGGAAGTGATCAAGTGTACTATTTATTTCTATTATGTTGGAAAATGAGCCCCATAAGTAAGTTTATATTTACTTCTGTTAGAGTCAATTATATGTGAAGCACTGACCCCCAAAAAAAGACCAAGAAGAGTAAACAGGTTTTTAAAAAAAGGGCTCACTTCACATGCACTTGAAGATTGTTAACTGACTAGTATGGAATAAAACCTAGGTTT
This sequence comes from Plecotus auritus, assembly GCF_963455305.1. Classification (NCBI taxonomy): domain Eukaryota; kingdom Metazoa; phylum Chordata; class Mammalia; order Chiroptera; family Vespertilionidae; genus Plecotus; species Plecotus auritus. The sequence goes on from NC_137772.1 coordinate 47,872,198, forward strand.
GTAGAGCTTCCCAGAAGTCAAGGTCCACAGTGGCTACAGTTGGTAGAGTGCAGTGCTGAGAACATGAGCCTTGGATTCATACCACATGGCCACTCCAGTTTTTCCAACATTTCCCAACCCTTGTGTATTTTGTGCATCAATAAAATTAACTTTATATTTCATTGAATAATGGAGATAGAAAGGGACCCCAGAGAGCATCTTATCCAGAACCCTCCATCTACAGATCAAAAAATCATTCATTAGGAATAAGAAGGAGAAAGTCTCACTGCACACCTGGGAATGGAGGGTTCAGCACACTTGATGACTATTTTGAGTGCTCTCTCCTGCCCTGCCCTAGTGCTTATGAAGTTGGCTTCGTACTTGGATAGCTAATTAGAAGCAGTACTTGATGGATCATCTTTCAATGGAAAAAAAAGCAGAAATGGCTCAAGGGTCATAAGACCTAAGTTTCATACATACTTGCACTCCTTATTAGCACTGCTTTTCCTACAAGCTGCTGAAAATTCTCCAGAAGCTGTAAGATATGATGAAAAAGGCCACAGATTATAGGAACACCTAGCCTTGCATCCAGGCTTTTATCTGTTCTGTGACATTGGACCACTTCATTAACCTATTTGAGATTTATACTTTCATCTAATTAAGGAAAATAAAGCTCTCTTTCTCAAAGGGTTTTGTGAGGATTAAGTAGACAAATATGTAAACTGCCAGATACATGGTAGATACTCAGATGGTAGTTTCCTTCCCACAGCCTTATTGTTAATTTATTCATGTGCAAAATAAAGATGGAGCCTACTCTATCTGACTAGTGTTTCTTGTTAATGGGTATTAACCTAAGGGCATGTATATAAATAAATAAGTAGATAAGCATAATCATTTAAAATATATACACACAGTAAACCAGCCCATGCTTTTTAAAAGCTTATAATGGAATATCTTTCATTTAAAAAATGTCCATTCATTAAAGAAGAGGTAAAAATATTACTCAGAAGTTGAATTCTCTGCAGCTCCTTGACATATGGGAAGAGATTTGTGCTCAAATTTTTCTAACCCCTCTTTCTCTAAGTTTTGTTATACTGTGTTTCTGTAGAACCTAGCATAACGTGACTTAAGATAAATTATGCTAATTCCTTATTGGGGAAAAATGGTAGTAACTTAAGTCACATTCCATATTTAATGCAAGGTTACTCAGCTATGAAGCAAAAGTGTTCTGCTTCACTTTGGATAAAATCCTAAATCCAGAGAATGGTCTAATGTGACCGCATGCACCCAGACTTCACCTTCTCCCCTATCCACCATATGCCCTGCTATCTCTGGTTCATTGCATTCACCATGGTCCAGTCCCACTGACTGTGGACAATATCAGGAGCCTATTGTTTGTCAGGTGCTATTCTAGGTAACAAGTTACTGCTATTAAAAAAAAAAAAAAAAGCATGTGTTCATACAACACAGATAAATAGCTCTGCTCTCATAATGCTAAAAATACTATGAGAGAGCTCTGGCCAGTGTGGCTCAATTGGTTGGGCATTGCCCTGTGCAATGAAAGGCTGCCAGTTCCATTCCCCGTCAGAGTTCATGACCAGGGTATAGGCTCGATCACTGGGGGGGGGGGGGGGCGGTGCAGGAGGCAGCTGATATTTCCCTCTCACATTGATGTTTCTCACCCTCTCCCCTCCCTTCATATCAATTTTAAAATATCTTAAAAGAAAATACTATAGGAGAAGACAGTAAAGAAAATAAATAATTTTAGTTTATATTATGTTAGATTTTGAATAATGCTGTCAAGAATAAAGGCAGGGAGGAGGGTGAGCTGTGTACAAGGGTGGTCTTTGAATTACTACAAGGAACTTACCTCTCCCTGCCCCATGGGCCTTTTTAGGCTTGTCCTTCCCCCACCCTCTTATTTAACTCCAACCAGTCAAACTGGGGCCCATCCTTCAGTTCTGAACTTCCCAGATCAGTATCAACCCTTGTTAGAATCTTTCACTGTAAACTTTGTATTTTTCCTTCAAGGCCATTATTACAATTTGCAATAATTTCTATGATTAATTCTTTAATCCTTGGCATCCTCAATGATTGTAAATGCTGTAAAAGCAGGGTCCCTGACTATATTTTGAAGAAGTATTTAGTACCAAGCTTTGTAGGCACTCAATAAAATGTGCTAAATGGTAGAAGAAAAGAAGAAAGGAAGGGAGGAAGGAAGAAAAAAAGGAAAAGGAAAAAATATTTTAAAGAAAAGTAAAATGCCTCAGACTCTCACCTGAACTGATGCAGCAAACTAGATAGAATCCAAGAACAGACCAGGAACATCCTATATTATAAAAGGGTAATATGGAAATCGACCAAACAGCAGAACGACCGGTTGCTATGTCATGCACTGACCACCAGGGGGCAAACGTTCAATGCAGGAGCTGCCCCCTGGTGGTCAGTATGCTCCACAGGGGAGAGCCGCCAGCCAGGAGCCAGGCTCACGCCTCACAGCTGGCGAGCACAGCAGTGGTGGCGGAAGCCTCTCCGTGGCAGCACTAAGGATGTCCGACTGACAGCTTGGGCCCCGAGGGTTCCCTGACTGCAAGAGGGCACAGCCTGGGTTGAGGGACCCCCCTGGGTGCACAAATCTTGTGCACTGGGCCTCTAGTTTTAAATAATCACAAAGCAAAGAGAGAAATCAGAACTCAGGATCCATTTACCAGGATCTCTGTGACTTGTGTGAGTCACAGAGACTCACAGAAGTTCAGTACAAAGTAAAGAAAATCAGCTGGCCCTAACTGGTTTGGCTCAGTGGATAGAATGTCAGCCTGTGGACTGAAGGGTCCCAGGTTTGATTACAGTCAAGGGCATGTACCACGGTTGTGGGCACATCCCCAGTGCAGGGTGTACAGGAGGCAGATGATGGATGTTTCTCTCTCATCGATGTTTCTAACTCTCTATCCCTCTCCCTTCCTCTCTGTTAAAAAAAATCAATAAAAGATATTAAAAAAAAAAAAAAGAAAATCAGCTCGTCAAATTAAGGTCAGCAACACCTGGCAAGTCTACAAGGACAGCATCATGAGCCCCCAGGTGAGAGAAGGTAAGCGAGGAGACACAGTTCAGGTTGGAAGAGCTAAGCTTAAAAAAAAAGTCACCCAATTGGGTCTGAAGCCACCAAAGGGCTAATTGCATCTCCTCCTGCACTGAATTTAGGCTTCCAGGCCAATCTTTCCCTAGCCAGCCCTGAAGTGTTTAATTAGACTATGCTTTCATGTGGATTGGCTTTTGTGATTATTTCAACTTACTGAGTTTCACATGCATAAAACTATGGTGGTATCTTCTGAACTTTTAGCCAGGGTCCTATTCACCTGAAACTCCAAGTTCTAGCCAGTTCTTCTCTCCTGTGAACTAAGAAGCTCCTGGAATGCACACCCAGGCCTCTCGGGAGAGGTCCATACTTCCTTGGATAAAGGCTTCTAGGAATCCCTGATTGGGGAAGCTGGGTAGGTGTGAGCTGCCCATCAAACACCACCTTGAAAGAGCGCTTGCACACTTGCAGAAAAGTCAAGTTCATGTCTGGACTTAATAGGGACATAAAGTCTTCCTTCCTGTGTAAATATGCTCCACAGCCAGAGGAGCAGACCCATGAGTCACAGTGACACACCCTCTCCATTCTTTTCACCTAAGTCTGGCTGTTCACGGTAACATCTAGTATAGGTGGAGGAAATATTAATAATGATTTTTGTGTGGATATGGATTCCTGTGTCCCAGCCACTCAGAGAACTCACACAATATTTATTTGTTTCACCCAATGTGGATTTACTAAGCACTTGCCATATTCTTGGCACCGAGTTAGGTATGGGTAGATAGTGGAAAACAAATTCAATGTGGCCTCTGCACTCACGTAGGTGATAAGAGAGGAAAGAAAGACAATATTAAAACAAGTAAATAAAAAGAGTAAGATTACAAAATGCAACAAGAGTGATGTAGAAAAGCAGCACATGCACTTTGTAAGAAGACTCACTCCCCCTGTGTATATTGCTTGTATGTTTCCAATCAAAATAATCATCATTAAAGGTCCTGGACATTTAAAATCGCACACGAGAGATGAGAAGGCAGAATGAGAAACCATGGTAGACTCGAGGGAAATTCCCATACATGTGCATGTGTGAGGGGGTGGGGGTGAGAAGAGAAAATTGGTCAAGCAACAATTGAAGAAAGGCTTCTCTTTCTCTTTCTTCCGTGAAGTGCTTATTTGCAACAGTGGCCAGTGGGGACAGATGTGGCCAAAGACAAAAGCGCTCTCTCTTGAGAGAACTGATTAGTACATGGTCAATACCCAGGCTACTCTCAGATATACTCAGTTTAGAATCCCAACCCTACCACCCAGTGGGCATGTGATCTTTGAACATTGTTTACTGACCCTGATTGTTTTTAAAATGCAAATAATGACTGTCTGCCTCTTTAAGTTAATGAGAGGACTCAATGAGATAATCCATGTCAAATATTTAGCATAGTGCCTATTTATCCTATAGTTAGAGCTCCGTCCATGTGAGCTGCCATTAATTAATGATGGTTCCACACATCCCACACACCTGGATGTAGTCCTAGCCCCTAATCAAATGTCCTGCTGGAGAACACACCTGCACTCAGCTGGCTGCTACTCTAGCTCAAGTCAAGGGATGCAGACCCCCCAGACTGGATCAGACTTTGCATGCTTTAGATTCCATTCAAATTACTCTTGTCCTGATATTCCTCCCTTGCCACAGCCAGAGGATGATGCTGAAGAAAACAAGGTGTTGGATTGCAGGTTTCTGAAAGCCAAGTGGAGTCTGCAGAATATGAGAGGAAGTGCACCATTTGTCCAATCACCATGACTCATTCTGAGCAGACATACCTCCCTAGGGTGCAATCCAGTCCAGACCGGATCCCAATCTGACTTCTTAGTTGGAAATCCCTGCAAGCAAGCTTAATGGGGGAGAACTGCAGATGAGATTTGTGAAAGTAAAAGGAAGATCCGAGTTTTTGCTCCAGAGGACTGAGTCTTTCTTGTAGGTGGTTCTATTAATGTTATCTTTCCTTCTGCTTATATTATTTCAGTACTGTTCTATGCTCTGCTGTGTTTTGGGACTGATCCAGGGTGTATTGAAAACTGTTCTCTCAATGTAGTTTCAAAGTGCTGAAATAGGGATTGGGACAGGGCAACCCAGAAGGAAACCCAGAACAAATTTACTATTAGCAGAATAAACATTTAATCCAAATTTTTAAAACCCTCTTTGGTTACATATAATCCTTTTCAGATACTTCAGCAGCATCTCAGAGTGTTAGGAAATGTTGTCAGTTTGTACTAAGAATATATATTTCACACTCTGTACAGGGTCACAAAATACTATATAATTATACTTGGCAAAGACAAGCTTCCAAGCTGAGGAGGACATTTCGGTAAAGAAATAGCTTCTGAGTTGGAAAAAAAATAACATGGATAGCTAGCAACAATGAGAATAAAACAGACACCCCTAGGCTGTGGTCACCTGAAAAGTAAGACATAAAAAGCGGTACATATGTCAGTGTCCAGCAACCCAATGCAGTATTTGGCACAAAGACATAATCAAAAGAGATTACAAATACAAAATCTAAGGAGCCTAAAACTATCTCTTTCATGGTAATCATTTACAAGCACAAATTTAGAAAATAATTTATTTAAACATAAATAGAAGCCTATGTTCTAATCTCCAAGAAACTTCTCTATTAGAACTACAGGCAGAGGCAATTTTGATATTATGAAAACCAGTTAACTTCCACTTAAAATATATTTATTTAAATTTTAAGCCATGGAATAATATGACAGTAAATCACACATATCTTCCCAAAAAGGTTGAAGGAGACTGGACCTTAGTCCTTCCTGTTTTGTGGATGTTGCTTTAAAATAAGTACTGAAATACTTTATATGAACAATATTTCAGTATGGTTGTTGAAGAGGGCCATTTTCTACCCAAGCCAGAGACATTCCTTTAAAATAGCTGCAGAACTTGGAAAAGAAGGAAGCATTGTCTGCTTGTTTGACTTGGTGTTCTCTTTTCCTCTCCTAGGTCATCTGCTTCTACCACTTGGGCAGCGAGTTTGACGCTCAGCTGTCAGTGTATGCAAAAGCTAGGAGTCCCCTGGGACTTCCTTTCATAATTTTCTAATTGTTAACATCTTGCATTGGGGTATTTCTGCAAATTAGAAGATCTATTAGCTAGACTAAAGAAGATCGATAGTTAAGGGGACTCCTTGAGGCAATGCTGATGAGTTTATAGACAAAAGAGCAACTGCACTTTGTGCAAATATCTTTTAAGAAAAGAGGGGATGGAGTTTCATTATTCCTGAATAAGCTCAATAAAGTAAAACACAATTAGGGGGACCAAAAATCATTGCTAACGATTGGCTGCAGTTGCCGGGCTAATGGTACAATTGGAGCTGAAGCTTTCAATCCTCTAGCAGAGCAAGCGGTACAGTGGAAATTGCTATGGATGTGCCCTTCAGTTATCGAACAGCACCTCAGACATTTTGTTATCAGCTTAATTGAATAGGAAGCAATGAAGACAGAGAGAAAGGACTGATATTTGATACTCTAAGATTTCCAAAGAAATCTAAGTCTTCCATACTTCCATACCTAAGTGTTATTCTATTTTACTATAAATCCTGATCTAAGAAAACTAAGAAGTTGTTTCCTGCAGAGTAGCATCTGGCAACAGAACACCTTCTGTAAGAGAGCTGGGTAATTTTACTGATATATAGCTCAAAAAATACAGCTGAGCAGCTGAGAAACTACACGCTCAATAACCCCCCATCCTTTTAACTGCCAAAACACTATGAGGGCCCATCTACAGGAAAAAAGAAAAATATATATATTAAAGAATCTGCTATAACTCATCTTCCAGAGCGAATGCAGCCGATGGGACATGCTGGACAGTAGCAAGATGTGTCTTTTAGTATAAGCCATTAAACCTAAAAGCTAAGAAAAACAACAATGAAGAAATGAAAACCCACTTTAAGGGGTGGCAGAATCACAAGAAACGTTGAAATTCAGAAAGAGTGACTGCAAGAGGTCCAAATTAAGTTATCCATACATGTTTTCTCTTTAGCAAAGACAAATACATATGCATCTATATTTACCTTAGTATCTGAAACTGAGTTGAAATTAGAACTCTGTATTGTACAAAGTAATTTTTCTTCTAAAAGATCTTTACATTAGTGTAAAATCCAATAACTTTTTGAAAAGCTAGAACATACTTGAGAAATATTGTCTTTCTCTAGTGACCAAAGGTAACTCAATGTCATCAAGACTCACAAGCAATCCAATGCAGGTACACACGTTATGTGGAGCGACACTGGCTGTAATTGTGTCATTTAAAATCTCTCCACTATGTCCTTGAAAAAGGACCAGTTAAATTTATACTAAAGGCATGGCTTTGAAGATAGTTATTAGAGCTATAGGAGAGGATAGTCCCTCTCTTAATAGCATCCTATATTCCATTTATTTCCAAATCATGCTGCTACCTATTGACATAGTGATATATTCCTGGTATACTGGCAACAATCTAAAATGAAACATGCTTTGCCTATCCTATATAATAAAGAGGTAATATGCAAATTGACCATCACTCCAACACACAAGATGGACGCCACAAGATGGCTGGCAGGGGAGGGCAGTTGGGAGGGACCAGGCCTGAAAGGAAGGGCAGTTGGGGGCGATCAGGCCGGCAGCGGAGGGCAGTTAGGGGGAACCAGGCCGGCAGGGGAGGACAGTTGGGGGCGACCAGGTTGGCAAGGGAGGGAAGTTAGGGGTGACCAGGCCAGCAGGGGAGGGCAGTTGGGGGTGACCAGGTCTGCAGGGGAGGACAGTTAGGGGTGACCAAGCCAGCAGGAGAGCAGTTAGGTGTCGATCAGGCTGGCTGGGGAGTGGTTAAGGGGTGATCAGGCTGGCAGGCAGGCGAGCAGTTGGGAGCCAGCAGTCCTGGATTGTGAGAGGGCAGTCGGACATCCCTCAAGGGGTCCCAGATCAGAGAGGGTGCAGGCTGGGCTGAGGGACACACACCCCCATGCATGAATTTCGTGCACTGGGCCTCTAGTATTATTATAATAAACTTGGTGATACAGCACATAAGAAAGTTGGAAAAAGTTCCCTTTCAATCACCAGGTACACAACCTTTAATAAAGTGGATCCCTTCCCCAAAAGAAAGGAGACACAGTGGAGTGTTTGTTCATTTTGTTTTTTGTGTTTTTTGTTTTGTTGTGTTTTTTTTTTTTTTTTTTTTTTGGTCTTTTTTAGTTGAGGTATAATTGACATAACATCATCCAAAGAGGAAACCAAGAGAAGTGGGACATTTAGTGACTTTTCACAGAGTTTATATGAAAATAGTAAATAAAAATAGCAATGACCTGTGTGGCTGTGACAACAACAGGCATGACAAGAGGACAAAGAGAATTAAGACACAATGTCCCCAAGAATAAAAAAATAAAAATCACAGTAAGGAAAGGTACAATAACACTGAACATGTAAGCTGATTAAAGGTTATTTTTGAAGAACATGTTTTGAACACATACATATTATTACACTATAATAATAATTAATATTCTGAAGAGCAAATAATTAATAAATAATGGTTTAGCAGACACTCCTAGACATTGAAAATAATTGCCTGTGAAGGAGTGAAGGCCACACACAAACCTTGGAGCTCTTCTTGGACACACGTTGTCTCAACTCCTGCACAGACCACACTGAAAAGCAATGAACTTGATCCATTTTGTTGTGCTTCATAAGCATCAGAAGCTACTTTAGCAACTCGGTTGGGTCTCCAGAATATACTATATTGATGGCTCTATTACCTTTTTCATTGTCTCTATAAGTTCCATTATTGAAAAGGAGAAAGTCCTAATGGAATAGGTATTCACCAGCAGCTAAAACACAGAGCTGAGCTCTAAGTAAATGCCTCCTTTCTCTCCCATTCGCCACCCCCAGTGCCTTGACCCTCCTTCGCCATTATTGCTCCCAGAACTGGTTATCAATAATCTGCACTCAATCCTGTAAGGCAAATTGAAAAGCTAAGCCTTCTAGTCAAAGGAAGAAGAAAAAATAGAAATTTCAGCTCCCACCTCCTCTCTCTTCTCCTCAGGCAAATAAGTCCTATTTTCCCCTCTGTGCATCACCCTCCCTCACCAAAGCATGCCCTTTACTAAAAGGTGCAGGCATCTGGTAGAAAAAGAAATGCCTGAATCTGCTACAAAGACAGGCCTCCCATTAGAATTACACATCCTTTCTAACTCCTGGAATCCACTAATAGTAAAAGCTAGCAAGGGTCACCATTCTTTTTTTCGTCCTTTTCCCAGGAAATTCATGTGCAGTCTCATATTTTGTAGAAATCAATAGTTAAATGTAAATAAATGTCCCCAGTCTGAACTTAATGGAGATGGTTTAACAATATATCCCAAATGGTTTTTCTGATAGTAAATATTTATTTATATTTATTTATTAAAATATATAAAGCCATTCCCTGCTGGTTTTCCTTTAACAAAAGTAAAAATAAGCTCTAGCCAGTTTGGCTCAGCAGATAGAGGGCCAGCAGACTGAAGGGTAAAGGGTTTGATTCTGGTCAAGGGCACGTACCTCGGTTGCAGGTTCAATCCCTGGCCCTGGTTGGAGCATATGAGAAGATAACCAATCGATGTGTCTCACATCCATGCTTCTCTCTCTCTGTATCTCCCCCTCCCTTACACATTCCCTAAATATCAATGGAAAAAAATATCCTCGGGTAAGAACGAAAATAAAAAAAAGAAAAAATAAGTAATTAAATCATATATACATATATTTTATATACATATATTTAATATCTATGAAAGGCAGTATTTCTTTACGGTATCTAAATAAATGGCAGCATATATATGTATGTGTGTATATATGTCTGTATGTATATATGTATATATGTGTATATATGTATATATGTGTGTGTATATATATACATATATTACAACAATCTATATTTATATGCAACTGTTGCTGTTTGCAGCATATTAACCCACTCAGTCTTCCTACTGCTTTAACTCTCTGGTTGAATTCCATCCAATCGTAATTATAACCTTCACCCCACATCCTTACACCACAGGAGAATACTGCTGCCCAGTCTTAATACCAACATTTAATCAGCAGTTAGGGCTCAGTTAAGTCCTATAATTTCCTCAAAATAAGTGAAGAAAGAAAATAAGTAGGTATGAATCAATCATTGGTTTAACCATACTCACTCACTCACTCACTCAGGCTTTGAGCATTTGTGCCAAGCCCTTTCCTACATACTGAGAATACAACAGTGAAAAGGACAAAGTTCTAGCCCTCATGAAGCTTACGTTCTACTGATGGACGAAAATAAAGGGCTGAATAAATAGACATAGAAAGTGTATCAAGTAGGGATAAGTGCTACAGTGAAAAATGGAGTGGCATAAGCAGATAGGAAATGACGGAGAAAGCAGGAGCAGGCTAGCTATGTTCCTTACAATGGTCAAGAAGGCAGCTCCATGGAGGTACCATTTGAGTGTGAGGGCACCTTCCAGTCTGGCAAACACACTCGAGCTTGGCGAGATGCCAGTATTCACGCTGCTTGGTGGCCTGAGTCTGTATCCAAACTGATGCAGCTTCCAAATCTTAGTTGAAAAGGAAAAGGTGGCCCAAGGCAAGTCATCGCAGCCATCCTTCAGTATTAGCCGCTTGTGCTCAGAGCTGCCAGCCAGGATTCTGGAGACACAATGTGACCCCCCCCACCCCCGGCCCCAGGTGATAAAGTTGGAGAACTCTTACTGAGTAAGCATCCTGAGAGGGCACACTGAGACCCAGCAACTAAACTCAGACTCAGGAGTCTAGGCTCAGTGTGACATTGGATTGACAGCAGATAAATGTGCACACCTCCTCCTATACCCAGGGTGAAATTCCTGAGAGAAACATAGGCAGTGGATAAAAGCGTGCACCCTGCAGCCAGACAGACCTGAATTAGAAAGCAGTTCTTTTGCCAACACCCTGCACATTCTTGGGCAAGTCATTTAAACTTCAGTTCCATCACCTGTAAAATAAGGGCAATAACACCTACCCCAAGCTCAAAGAGGAGAATGATCTATGTCAAAGCAATACTGCTCCTGCGGTAATGCTTGGGATGCAAGACTGTGTAATATAATGGACTAGAGGCCTGATGCATGAAATTCATGCAAGAGTAGGCCTTCCTTGCCCCGGCTGCCAGCACTGGCTTCCCTCTGGCACCCGGGACCCAGGCTTCCCTCACAGCCCCAGCTTCGTCCAAAAGGTCGTCCAGAAGGACACCTGGTCTTATTAGCATATTATGCTTTTATTATTATAGATGAGAATCTGGCAGAGTCCCAGTCCCATAGTGAAAACTATGAGATCATGATAATCAGAACTGAGACTGAACAAAAACAAAAACAGTAATATAAAGAGAACTGAAGCCTAGAACTTTATATACATACATAAAAGGCAAATATTTCTCAAGCTACAACTTAATTCTATGTCCTAGAACCAATACTCCAAGCCCAGTTAAATGAAAGAGTCATAAATTCCAACCATATTTGGAAATAAATTTCTTTCAAAGTTTCCTTTGCAAGAGTTCAGTTGAGCAAAATTTTAATAACATTTTACAGTTAGATGAAATTCCTTCCATGATGAATTCTATTCCCTTACTAAATATATATAAAGATTTTTAGTAATTTAATCTTCTGACAACCCTATAAAGTAATTCTCTTTACTCCATTTTATTCTTAGAGGAAAGCATCAAGAATAAGTTGCTTCTTGAAAAGTTGATAAAATTAGGATTACAAAATGAAACCAACAACTCATGTGTCTTTGCTTCATGTCCTGAGTCAGTGACTATAGTGGGTTGAATAGTGTTCCCCCCAAATTCATGTCCACACAAACCTCAGGATGTGACCTTATTTGGAAATAAGGTCTTTGCCGATTAAGTTAGGGATGAGATTGAGATCATGCTGGACATGGGTGGGCCCTAAATCCAATGAGAATAAGAGAAAAGGACAGAGACTCCGGGAAGAGGCATGTGGAAAAGCAGAGAGTGAATTGATATGGTCACAAATCAAAGAACTCCTGGAGCCCCTAAAAGCTGCAAGAGACAAGAAAGAATCCTCCCCAAGAGCCTTTGCAGGGAACATGGCTCTGCCGACACCTTGCTTTTGGACTTCTGGCCTCCAGAACTGTGAGAAAATACATTTCTGTTGTTTTAAGACACCACGTTTATGGTAATTCATTGCAGTAGCCACAGGTAAGTAATACAGTGATTTTCAGAAATATTCAGCTCTTTCTATGTGTTATAATGGCCTCCATTAGCCACATAGTTATTCTCACAAAACCAGGATAAGACCAAAGAAGAGAGGATGACAAGAGGCCCTTTCTAACTTTAATCCATTAAGGAGCTGGGTGGATTTAACCATGTTTTCTGGAAGATTCTATTGGCCCTCGTTATGTACTATCACTAAGTGGAATCTAACACAAAACAAAATTGGTTCCCATGGGCTGTGTTTCTTCAATAAATTTTATTCCTGACGAGAGGAAAACGACAGGATCGTAACTGCAAGTGTTAGAATGGTGTGGGGAAATGTAGTGGGAAACAATAAACATTGTTTTACAAAGCTCAAAGAGGAGAATGATCTATGTCAAAGCAGTACTGCTCCTGCGGTAATGCTTCTACCTTCCATTTAAAGACAGATACATTTTCCTTGACAGCTCTTAATAGCCTCTACAGTTATTCACTGAACTTGCCCTTAAAATTACAGAGTAATAAAAGGAGAATAGCATTGACTGACTACAGTCAAAAGGTGGGTTTTTTAAATAAAGTGGCCATTTCATTTTACCCTATATCCAAGATTGTCCAATAAGGGTACTCGATATGTCTAAGGGTTGAGAAATAGTTACAAGGCATCTTACATTACTACAATACCATTTGACTCCTTCATTTATTTATCCATTGAAAAGAAGAATATTTATCTTAACTAGACACCACACATCCACAAAGGAGAGGGAGGGGGTGAGAGACAGAGGAGAGAGGGACAGAAACATCAATGTGAGAAAGACACATAGATTGGTTGCCTACTGCATGTGCCCTGACCAGGGACAGGACTGGGGATCGAACCTGCAACCCAGATACATGCCCTTGACTGGAAATCTGACCTCAGACCCTTAGGTGCAAGGGCTGGCACTCTAAGCACTGAGCAAAAAAAAATAGCCAGAGCTCAACCGGTAACATTTTTATTTATCATGGCACCCAGTTTATGCCATAATATTTTTCTCAATTTGTTTATGTATGCATATACTAATTTGGATTATTTTCTGGGTCTCTCTAACAACATGGAATCTCCCTGGAGACAATGACCATGTATGTTTCCCTCAAGATGCTAAATTACTAACACAATGCCTGGCCCAAGGTCAGCAAATATTTTATGAATGAATAAAGAGTGAATGAATGAATGTATGATTCAAACTTAGGAAAATAAAAGCTAAAAAAGACAGTCTGTCTAAACCACACTAGGGCATTACATTCCACCCAACTGTTTTGCTGCCTGCTCATGGGCATATACACTGAGTGGTCAGATTATTATGATCTCTGAATGCATAATAATCTGACCACTCAGTGTATGTATATATATATGTGTGTGTGTGTGTGTGTGTGTGTGTGTGTGTGTGTGTGTGTGTGTGTTAGAGGCCCGGTGCATGAATTCGTGCATGGGTTGTGTCTGACCAGCCTGGCCGGGGGGGGGGGGGGGGGGGATGGGACATGGGCAGTTGGCCGACCTGCCTGCTGGTCGAACTCCTGGTCGAGGGGACAATTTGCATATTAGTCTTTTATTATATGGGATATACACTGAGTAGCCAGATTATTATGCGTTCAGAGATCATAATGATTTGGCCATTCAGTGTACATGGACACAGTCCTTCCTCTCTCATCACTCAAAGCTTCAAAAACTCAATACACAAACAGTAACTAACTTTGTATTAAATCTAAGACTAGTTCAATGCTTTAAAGAATCATTTTCTTTCATTGTTCTATCTCTCTACTATTGTGTTAACCTTCTAGTTACACTTCTTTGTGTAGGCAGAGATCGTTTTAGTGAGTTTCCCCCTCATAATCTCAATGTTAACCCACTAATTCTGTTATGAATTCTTTATAAGTACCATCACATAAGCATTCACCTATCACATCATGTGATTCCAATTATCAATCAGAATTAATTTGTTTTAGCCCTGGTTGGGTAATTCAGTTGGTTAGAGCATCACCCGATGTGCCAAGGTTGCAAGTTCAGTCCTTGTCAGGGCACATGCAGGAATCAACCAATGAATGCATAAATAATTAGAACAACAGATTGGTGTTTCTCACCCTCTCTCAAATCAATGAATAATAATAATAAAAAAAGAATTACTTTGTTTTGCCTCTAAAATGTATTTTTTAAATGTTTGCATATTCAAAATGGTACTGGTAAAAGTACCTAATGTGATACATCCCCATACATCTGGAACTGAAACAAAGTGGAAACAGATACCACCCCTTCAAAGAGGCCACCCAACCCCTGCCCCTGATCTCATTTTAGTCTCTAAAGCAAAACTTGACAACTTTTCAAAAATCTCAGTTATGTGAAAAAAAAATATCACTTGTACATATTTTAAATATATGTCTAGAAAGTACTTTGGAGTTCTAAAGCATTATTCACATAAATTAATTTTAATATCAACTTTGTTTTTGTTTTTCTCAGTTAATGATACCTAAACCTAAGAAATGTCATAAAATAACTGATAACTTCTGTGGTATAATTCTAGTGTTTAGTAAGTGAGAGGAAAACACTAAACCAAGATACACAATTGTTCGTCAGCAAGAGTAGAGATTAAATACAAGTACTGTTTAGATACAAACATAAAAAACAACCCAAAAAAAGAAAATGCAAAGTGCATTTAGGTGCCACATAATAAAAAATATTCTTGGCCTATACAATGCCTAGGATAAAATCTATAGGATCAACAAGCAGATTTTTCTCAAATTAGCATGATTGGGGAAATTCAACTTCCCAGCACTAAATAAAAATAAGTTAAAAAACAAATAGGCAATATTTTAATTCAGAAGGCTACTATTAAATTATACCTAAGCTATGGTAACTGCATCAGGAACGAGAAGCTGGAGACAACCTCTCTCAGTACATTAATAGAAATTTCTTTTTTCAGATGAGTTAGTTGTCAAGATCTTAAATAGACACCAAATTCACCAGTGTGACAGTTGGTCTCAGAATAAGCTAGAAAAGCCTGGCATACCCAAGCCCACGTTCATGTCAGATATCACCATCTGACCATAGCACCTTTCCACTAATCTGAGCTGTAATCTTAAAATCTTTCTTAGCACAAGACTCCAGGCAGCAATTATGGAAACATGTGAACTGTTGGAAATATGATGCCAACGTTAATGTAATATCAGAGGAATCCCAGAGAGAGAAAGAGTTGGTGCACAATGCAGGAAAAGAAAGACTGAGTAAGGAATAAGAGGATGGAGGAAATGTTATATTCGGCAAAGTAGGGACAACGTATAAAGTGTTGAATCCTGAAGATAAGCTTAGTGTCATTCACCATTTCTTTAGAAATAGTTCTAGACATAGAATCTTAATTTGCTTCTAAAAACATGAAGTATATTTCCTCTGATAAAACTAATATCATGATATGACAATTTTTGAGATATAAAAATGCACAGAACCTTTATGTCTTTATAAGATTTTACTAGAAACATAGTTGAGAAACCCAATGGTTCATAAACTGAATATTTTCCTTTCTTTAGTACTATTTAATAAATTATAACTACATAATTGTCAATGATTTTTTCACAGAATCACAGGCTATCAGGGGTGGGCACACTTTTTGACTCGAGGGCCACAATGGGTTCTTAAACTGGACCGGAGGGCCGGAACAAAAGCATGGATGGAGTGTTTGTGTGAACTAATATAAATTCAAAGTAAAGGAGCGGAGGGGAGAGCAAGAGAACCCTCCGCTCTTTTGGCTCCGCGGGCCGGATAGAACAGCCGAACGGGCCGGATGCAGCCCGCGGGCCGTAGTTTGCCCACGGCTGGGCTAGATAATAATATAGACATTAAATAATTTAGTGAGAGTAGATTCATTAATCTAAATATAGAAGATACCTACATTAAAGATTATTAAGAATTACATTAGATCAATAAAAAAAGCTAAAGTCAAATTTTATGTTAAGTGTGATAGAGTCCTAATTTGAAATAAAATTTTTGAAACATTCAATCAATATTTAATCACAACATTCAATAAGGAATAAAAAAGAAAGGTCCATTATATCAGTTTTAGTATTTAAGATAATTAGGAAACAAGGCATTACAGTTGAGTGTCTTATTACATTTCATAGAACAGATGTGCACACTAATGCACAGTTAAATTACAATGCTGGTCAACATCACTAGTAAGGATTCGTCAAAATATCAATAGGAGATTGCCTTATGATCTTGTCAAAACATTGGAAAGTGAATCTGTTTCTTCAATGTAAGACTTCTTTAAGTAAGGTTTTGAAATATATCCCATACATATTTATCAAAAATACTAGGGGCCCAGTGCACAAATTCGTGCACCTTGAAAGGAACTGTTGGCTGTAAGGCTGCGGTGGGCACAGGGGCAGGTCTCAGCCCATCCTCGCGCCCCCGCCTGGCCCCTACTGCCATGGCCACCAGTTCCCCATCTTCTGGCAGCTCTGCTCCCACCACCGCTGCTTCTACGTGCTGACAGCACTGGCCCCATTCGCACCACCACTGACAGCACAAAGCAATTGGGGCCAGCACCATCAGTGGGTGTGAATGGCAGCTCCTGCCCCGATTGCCCCTCAGGAGCAGGGGGAGGTGGAGAAGCCCTCAGGGGCAATTGGGGCCGGCAGCCGCCGCTTGCACTCACTGATGGCACCAAGCAATCAGGACCAGTGCCGGGCGCTGACAGCGGGTGCGAATGGCTGCTCCAGTGCCAGCTGTGGGTGTGAGCAGGGCCAGCACCGGCAGTGGGTGCGAGTGGTGGCTCTGGTGCTGGCAGCAGGTGTGAACAGGGCCATCGCTGGCAGGGAGTGCGAGAGGCGGGTGCCAGCCCTGATCGCCCATCAGGAGCGGGGAGTGTGGGGGTGGAAAAGCCCTAAGGGGCAATCGGGACTGGCAGCCATCGCTTGCACCCGCTGATAGCACCAAACAATGGGGGCCGGCAGCAGGTGCAAGTGCCAGGTGTGACTACGGCATGTAGGAGCAAAGAATTTTCAGTAACCACCAGAGGCTTGCCCCGATGACAGCAACTCACCTGCTCCACCATCCCGCTGCAGCCGACGCCCACCATGTTTCCTGCTCTGCCACCTGCTGCCCATGCCCGCCATCTTCTGCGCGTGCCCCCTGGTGATCAGTGCAGTCATAGTGACCGGTTGTTAGTTGGTTCAGCTGTTCCGTCATTCAGTCTATTTGCATATTAGGGTTTTATATAGATAGATAGATAGATAGATGATAGATAGATAGATAGATAGATAGATAGATGATAGATAGATAGATAGATAGATAGATAGATAGATAGATCCAATTGAAACAAGTTAAAATTGGAGAGTATGTCTTTGTTTCCATAAAACTACAGTATTTCAAATACTTTCACTGAAGAAGATCCAAGAAATTAACACATTCCAAGTGGTTTATTAAGCCCCAGCACAATGATTGGTAAATAGCAAAGAAGCACTGAAATGTATGTAGAAGTAGATTGTATGAATGAATGAATGAAACAAAGTGATATGGTGAGGAAACCCCAGGATTAAAAGTTAGGAGACCTACATTCTATAATCTCATGGAATGATACTAGACAAGTTAGTGAAATCCATTATACTTCAATTTCTTACCTATCAAATTAGGAAATTGAGCTAGGTGATGTATAAGATTTCAACTATTGCCCTCATTGGTTTGGCTCAGTGGATAGCGCGTCAGCCTGTGGACTGAAGGATCCCAGGTTCAATTTCAGTCAAGGGCACATGCCTGGGTTGCAGGCTTGATCCCCAGTGGGGGACGTGCAGGAGGCATCCAATCAATGATTCTCTCTCATCATTAATGTTTCTATCTCTCTTTCCCTTTCCCTTCCTCTCTAAAATCAATAAAGATAAATTTTTAAAAATTTAAAAAAAAAGTCCACTATCACTATGATTTCATTACATAGTACCAGATAGAAGGGAAATTTCATCTTATAGATGATTTGGTAAAAAATATGCATAGCTCCCCTACCTAATCAAGACAGTGAAAACAATGCTCAATTTTTATATCAGTAACCTACATATTAGCCAATAGTCATACTGGTCTTCTAGATATTATTTTAAAGAATTGATCATGATGATTTAATTTAGGTTATTTCTTAATACCTTCTTACAATTCTCCTCCTTTTTGAAAGTATAGAATGTCAAGTTCAAGTCAATAGCATCATAAACAACTCCATCCTAAATCTTTTTAGTAAAGATATTGCCTTGATCAATGACACCCTCAGTTATGGTAAGTCAGATCACAATGTCCATTATGCAAAAAAAAATAAAACATCATAAACACTGAAGAAAGGAATACACAGTGACTTCAGGTATGTGAGATGATTCTAGCATTCTTTGCCAATATATTCCCCTTTTAATGTGAAATGATTTAAGGCTGACATAAAAATTTAGTTTCTCATTTTTTTAAAAATTTAATTAACTTTATCATTAGCATCATGTAAATTTAAATCTTAAGACTGGTCAATAAGATACACTTTCAAATTAAGAATTTCCAATGAGACACAAGAGAAAATTTAGAATTGTTTTTCCCAAAAATGTCTCTGGCCACTGACTGTCCCTAAGGGTTGCTACATCTGAGCCAAATCACAATGTTCTTTTTCAAGTATTGAATAAGATTATCCTAGAAGTAACAAAGAATTCAATTTCCTATTCTCTAGATCTTTGAAGACAGAAGAATAAGTCAGTGAGGAAGCTTCTCTTTACACATCATACGGGGATGTATTCTAGAACACTTATATAACCCTAAATAATCTATTTTTAATTCATTTATTTATTTTATAGAGAAGGAGGAGAGAGAGATTTGTTATATCACTTATGCATACATGGTTGATTCTTGTATGTGCCTTGACCTTGGATTGAACCCACAACCTGAGTGTATTGGAAAGGTGTTCTAACCAACTGATCTACCCAGACAGCGTCATGACCCTATATAGCCATATATTGGTATCTTTATTTCTAAATGTAAATAAATGCATCAGTCTATTCAGAATTTATCCTGGGTCCATTTTTCCAATATTCCCTGATCTTAATGCACTTCAGGTCTTGGTTACAAAATCTGTGTCTAGGTATTTTAATGAAACCAGTTTTTATAACTCTCCTAAAATGGATTTTCTTCACCATGGCTCAAGCTTTTAATTCAATTAGCTGAAATCATTTCTTTGATTTAAAACTACCTTTTTTTCCCATTGTTCTCATCAGCAATTTGTAAGCTTAAATAATAAACACAGGTGATAAGAGAGATTCTTTCTCCTATATATCAAGAGTACAAAGAAGCCCTGACTGGTTTGGCTCAGTGGATAGAGCGTCGGCCTGTGGACTGAAGGGTCCTGGGTTCGATTCCGGTCAAGGGCATGTACCTTGGTTGCGGGCACATCCCCGGTAGTGGGTGTGCAGGAGGCAGCTGATCAATGTTTCTCTCTCATTGATGTTTCTAACTCTCTACCCTTCTCCCTTCCTCTCTGTAAAAAAATCAATAAAATATATTTTTTAAAAAAAAGAGCACAAAAAACACGTAACTACTCCTTGACAACATTTTTCCACTTAAAAAAATCATGGAACACTAGTGGCCTGGTGCACGAATTTGTGCACATTGAAAGGAAATTAATTAGAATAAATATTTTAATATCACTATTCGCCCTTTCTCTATGATAGAAGTGTCAACCAAATTCACAATCAACAAATCGAAACACATGGGTGCGATTGACGCCAGCTAGAGCTTTATATGTATAGTGCCTGTGGGAATCAACTTAGCCTTTTATATATATAAAATAAACGTGCTTAATTAGACCTGCTTTCTGATTTAGCTAAACTTTTTCCAGCCCAGTAAAGCACCCAACTTCTCTTTCAGGTAATTGTCTGCAACACAGAAGTAAATATCAACACAAAAAGATTATTATTGTAGATCATGCAGGGAGAATAAAGGGTAAAATATTTAACTACAGCAGTGTTTGACTATATTCTGCACAGTGAGAAAACCTAAAGTCATTTTCAAGTTCCACCATTTCTTACTTTTTCAGTGGGGTCAAGATTCTAAGTTTTCTAAATCTCCATTTTCTGGCTAATGAAAAGAAAATAGGATTCCACTGAGTCTCCTATCTACCTACTCCAGGACTTCGGTGAGGATCAAATGAGATGAGGCACGGGAAAATGCTTCACAGACATTTGGTTACAGTGTGAAATGTTTCTACATGGCTATAAAGCAAGTCATGTTCCTGGGCTAAAGAAACTGTAAGGAGGCTAGTCACTAGGGAGAGGAAGCTGGGCATTGCTATGTGACGTCATTACCTGGATGGCTGGACACTTCGTATATTAGCCTTTTATATATATAGAGACTAGAGGCCCAGTGCACAAAATTTGTGCACGGAGGGGTGTCTCCCTCAGCCCAGCCTGCACCCTCCCCAATCTGCGACCCCTTGAGGACTGTCCAACTGCCCGTTTAGGCCTGATCCCGGTAGGATTGGGCCTAAATGGGCAGTCGGACATTCCTCTCACAATCCAGGACTGCTGGCTCCCAACTGCTCGCCTGCCTGCCTTCCTGATTGCCCCTAACTGCTTCTGCCTGCCAGCCTGATCACCCCCTAACCACTCCCCTGCCAGCCTGATTGATGCCTAACTGCTCCCCTGCCATCCCGTTTGCCCCTAACTGCCCTCCCCTGCAGGCCTGGTCACCCCTAACTGCCCTTCCCTGCAGGCCTGGTCATCCCTAACTGCCCTTCCCTGCAGGCCTAGTCCCCCCCAACGGCTCTCCCCGGCAGGCCTAGGTCCCCCCCCAACTGCCCTTCCCTGCAGGCCTGGTCACCCCCAACTTCCCTCCTGTGCCGGCCTGGTCACCCCTAACTGCCCTCCCCTGCAGGCTTGATCGCCCCCAACTGCCCTCACTTTCAGGCCTGGTCCCTCCCAACTGCCCTCCCCTGCTGGCCATCTTATGGTGGCCATCTTGTGTCCACATGGGGGCAGCCATCTTTGACCACATGGGGGCAGCCATCTTGTGTGTTGGAGTGACGATCAATTTACACATTATTCTTTTATTAGATAGGATAAAGGCTTGGTGCACGGGTGGGGGCCGGCTGGTTTGCCCTGAAGGGTGTCCCAGATCAGGGTGGGGGTTCCCTTGGGGCATGGGGCGGCCTGGGCAAGGGGCCTGTGGTGGTTTGCAGGCTGGCCACGCCCCAGCGACCCAAGTGGAGGCCCTGGTATCTGGGATTTATTTATCTTCTACAATTGAAACTTTGTAGCCTTGAGTGGAGGCCTGGGCCTGCCAGGGTGTGGGAAAAGCTTGGCTTCCTCCATTGCCGGGGAAACCCAAGCCTCCTGCTCACTCCGTGGCTGCAGCCATCTTGGATGGGTTAATTTGCATACTCGCTCCCGATTGGCTGGTGGGCATGGCTTGTTGGTGTAGTAGAGTGATGGTTAATTTGCATATTACTCTTTTATTAGATAGGATTACCTTACCCCTGCTAGGAGATGGGCAAAGAGAGACTTGCAAAGGATCTTTTTACAAGAAGAACTTAAGCTGTTAATCTATTCTATAACCAAAAGCAAAATTTCTTGGCTGCTTCTCCAATATTCAATCCCACTATTTTTAGGAACTATGGCACAATTTTGTGTCATTAATTGTACTGTACACCAAGTTTCATGTTCTATAAGCTCTGTGTGGGATTAATAAAAGCTATACAATTATTTCCCCACTGCTTAAAAAATTATAGGTATAACAGCACTTTTTTAAAAAGCAACTAGAAAGACAATTCATTTGGATATTCTTTATGGATTTATGGTATTTCACTATGAGGGATATCCTATACCATATTTTAGGGAACTAAGAAAAGTGGCTCAAAAAGACTGGGTCTTAGGTTCTCTAATTCCAGGAATATATACAATGAACAATAATGACAATTCAACATGTATATTTAATTTTTTCATTTACTCATGCTTCCTTCAAAAAACTAAGTGGTGCATCCATAAGAAATCTAAATGCATCTATTGATAAGTGGGCAGAAAACTGATTAGTCACTCATTTTCATCCATCAAGTTATTTAAAGTTCTTAACAGATATCTGATATAGACCAATCCAATATTTTGAGACATACTCAACTGAAACTAGTGAGTACTACACATATGGGTTACTAAAGGAACTCTCAGTCTAGTATTACAGGCATGGTCATTTACTCACTGTATAAGTAGTGAGGTAAATGGTGAATTATACGGTTATAGGCTTGGCAATAATGGGGTAATAGTCTATCTCCGTTTGTCTCACTGGAGAAGATACTGTGCCCTAAGGTACATTTTGGAAATCCATAGGGAACATTTCTACCTTGTAGCAGAATTACTCTTGAGCACTTACTATTGAAAATTGTATTATATAAGTATATTTTAAAATAGTTTTATTTTAGTTCCCCTTATATTAAAGTTAGTGGATCATATTAATTTTTAAATAACATAGACAGGTCATATATCTCAGGATTTCATGTTTAAATAGTAATAGCACATTACAAAATGTTTATTATAAAAAGAAAATTTATGGTCTAGGAGTGAGAACCACAAATCTAGAGGGATAGACATGTAAACATATAAAGTTACAGTGTGAAACATACTAAATGCTAACAGATCTCTATATACAAACTGCCAAAGGGACACAAAATATGGAGGAATTAAGAGATACATTACAGAAAAGCAAATAAGACAAACAAAAATTCATAGACACAGACAGCAGTATGAAGTTTGCCAGAAGAAAGGGGTTTGGGTGGGGGGGAGGTTGAAGGTAGAGGAGGTCAAGTGTATGGTGTCGGAAGGAGATGTGACTTTGGTTGGTGGACACACAATGCAATATACAAGTGGTGCATCACAGAATTGTACATCTGAAACTTACATAATTGTATGAACCAATGTCACTCTAATAAATTTAATTTTTAAAAGGGGGCTTTGAAAGGTCAGTAGATATTTCCAGCTAGAGAAATGCAAAGGCCAGCTTAGGCTGGGGAAAAGCATCAGAGGCACCAGATTACAGGAGAAACATAAAGAACAAACAGTTGAGCCAGAGAATGAAGTTAATTTGTGGCGCTGGTGCTAGTGCCCGTATTTTCTTCTAAGTTTCATGCTTATCAGGTAGGCAATAGTAGAAAGCCATCAAATTGCATAATAATTTATCTGGTCATTTCTAATTTCAAAAATATGCAATTATGTTCAATTTTTTTTTTTTTGCCAGAGCAATAATTATTAGATTCTTGATACTTATATTTTGCTTACTATATTACTTCAAAGGCTTAGTTATCGGCTGCAGGCTTTTAAAATACCTTAAATGTTCAAAGCAAGCCCATGATTTTGAATGCAAATAAAAAGGAAACCAAAAAAAAAGGGAAAATGAGTTTAAATATACAGTGTAATTTCAAAAATATGCCTTTGAAATTGCTATTCCACATGAAAATTCTACCAATTTTCTTGAATTAAATACATTGTTTAACTTTTCAATTTTACCTTGTTGCTTCCTTTGTAGCAAAAGGTGTTCCTCTCGAAAGATAAACTTCATTTTAAAGTTTCCAGAGGAAAGTGTTTATTAAACATTTATTGCAGATAGCCAAAATCTTTTAGTTCTCTTCCGTAGTAGATAAGAAAGTGGGGTGAGAACACAACAGAGGCTTTCACATCAGGTTCTTCCTCAGGAGATACTCATGTAACATTTTACTTGCATCAAACCTAATGGCGCCAAGCAATGACATTAAAGTATTAACAAAAGGACTTCTTTTTCCTTCTCAGATTGTAGGTTAGAACGGCTGCTGGAGTTTTGCTGCAAACAAAGGAGGCTCTAAAGTGATGGATTCCTTTTTGTTTTATCACTGTTTTCTCAAACCAGACCGACGAACTCTCCACCCCTGACCCTTAACACCAGGCTGACCCTCTCACAAACTAATCACTGTAAGGCTCATAAAAGCAAGTTGTAAAACGCCAACAGTTGTCCAGTCTAGGGGATAACTCAGTACCCTCCCAAGCGTCTTGCCTTTTCCTGACACCAACACTTCCACATTCTATCGTCTACCTTGGCCAGGGCATCCTCTGTGATTTTGGTCATCATGACTTTCCACTCCTGACTTGAACTTACACAGATTTCAGCTTAGGAAATCATAGCAGATTGGCATCAGAGCTCTGATATTTCTGCATCCATCCAGACCCTAATTGTACAGAGTCCTTTGACACTCACTCTAGGACTGAGAAGTAAGCCTTTGTCTTTTCTGAGGTTATGGACTGACTGAGATAGTATGTGTGTGTAAATACACAATATATAAATCAGTTTTCATTTGGAGAGTTACTGGCCATCGAATACAAACCAAAATAACACAGCAGTTAGATCTGCAGTTGAAGATGGTTACCCAACATTTATGAAGTTGTCGGGTATTCTCCTGTTTTGCCAAGGCTGGTCTATATTGCTGATAGAACCCTATGGCATACACCCATCTGCTATATGAGGCCCAAATGAAGCAAAACAAGGGGCTTGGCAGGAATTCCATGATATTTATCCTCATAGGCCAAGGCAGCTTTTTGAGCAGAATTAACCTGTTTGATGTTAATTACTGGTATGTGAATCTTGAAATGAAGTTAGAAAATCCAACCCTGAATGCATCTTTAAAATTAATTTTCTATGTCTAGTACTGCACTCGCTCAATTGTTTTATAATTACATGCTTTACAATATGGATACGATGATTCAAGGAGGTTAGGTTACATGAGTTCAGTGAAAGCATCCCATAATATCCTGATACCATGACCTTTCCTAGCTCTCAGGCTCATGATCACAACAACCAAGTCAGGGGCCAATGTTCTAGGGAAGGGCTCTGTTCTTGCTACTTCTCCACATGTGTAGACAACATCAGCAAGCAGGCCCAGGAAAGCAAAGCAGGCTTTCTCTGTATCCTCTTCCCCTCAGCAACCTCCCCCTAAAATACATGCATAATCTATTCTATAAATAACTAGGGATGCAGTCAGCTGTGTTCTGAGGTAGCCCACTGCCTATGGCATATTCATAATGTACCAACAAGTCTTTGAGGTTATTTTTATTTTCAAAAGTTCTCAAATCACTCTCAGGAATGAATTGGAAAGATCCCTGGATTCATCAGTTATATTTTCCTGTTACTCTAGGGAAGTTGCGAAAAGGGAAAACCCACATTTCTGCCTCCTTGCATTTCATCCAACTTCTGCTGCCAATCGCAGAGAATCTGTCAGAGTAATTGGCCTGGCACAGGAAGCTGTGATGCAAGGCGGGCCACAGGCAGAAGGAGGGGCTGCCAGGCGCCCCTGCCCACTCTCAGGTCCCCTTTCATGCTGTACAGGTTGTACAGCCAGGACGGCCTTCGGGCCAAGGGTCCGCTGAAGCTGGCATGCGGGAAGGCAGAGTGAGAAGGAGCCATTCTTCCCTGTGTTGTAAAACGGTGGCGGAGTACACTGAAGGATTTATGACAACCCACATTTCCCATTTCCCTTGTACTAGTATATGTTGGTGGGGGTGGTGGGCAGCAACAGACCCAGATATGTTCACACAGTCATGTACTAATGTTTACCCATATCACACCACCCAATATTTAAGATAAAAAATCTCCTTCTGCCTATGGGAAAACACAAGTTCTTTAAGCAGTGCTCAGTGTTAATAGAATAACCTCTCTCCCACCCTTACTTTGCTTTGTTATTACATTACTGCAGACAAAGAAGGCTTCTGGTTTACCTCCCTTAAATCCATTGTTTTGTTTGCTCTTACGCATTCCAATAATAGAGTACACATTTTAATGACCTTTATTTCAGAGTCAAAAGAATAATCAGGAAAACAATTTATGAATCATTAATTAGGCCTCATATCATATTAGAAAGGAGCCGTTTTTAATTTACAGAGGCCAGGATAACATGGATTTCCCAGTGAAAAGGGGCATGTAGCAATTAAAGAAACTGACTGATGGAAGAATTGATTGCTTATCAATGACTATATCATCAGATTGGACTCCACTGCACTCCTCTAAAACTAGGACAATTAGTCTGGCTGGTGTGGCTCAGTGGTTGAGCAGTGTGGCTCAATGGTTGAACATTAACCTATGAACCAGGAGATCGAGTCCCAGTCAGGGCACATGACCAGGTTTCGGGCTCAATCCCCAGCAGGGGGCGTGCAGGAGTCGGCTGATCAATGATTCTCTTTCATCATTGATGTTTCTATCTCTCTCTCTCCCTTTCTCAGAAATCAATAAACACATATTTTTAAAAAACAGGACAAATAGAGATAAATGTATCATAACAATATAACATCTCAGGACATAGGATTAATTCTGAATAGAAAAAATATTTTCTGTTCATGGAAAGATTAAAGTTATATCTAAACTTACCTTCATTCTAAGCTCACAGTAACAACAATAACATGGAAAATCTGATTATCCTATCCATACTTAAATGATGAAGAAGACAGGAAAACTATAGTAGTAATTAGTTAATATTTATATTTCATTATCTTTTTTTCTTACTGATTTTTATTCAGCCTACTTCTAAAATAAAGGAGGAGATTTAAAAAGGTAGAATTATTGAGGGATGGTGACATAATTCCAAGTTTCCAAATGGCAGCAAGGGCCACATTGGGAATATTTAAGCTAAGCCACAGCTAGGCTTCCTCTTGTCCTTCTTATCTACCCACAGCACAGAGGAAGACTGTTGCAGGAGAAGATGCTCTGGACAAACACCTAGAGAAGTACAACTGTGAATAACATTACTACTCACAACATCCAAGCGTCCACCGAGATGGGAATTTCATTTGAATATGGAGAACATTCTTAGCCAGGACCCTTAATTCTAGTTTTGCTTCTAGCATCAGCTTTGTGATCACTAGGCTTTCATCTACAATAAAGGTGGTAGAATAGAGAGATGTTCTCTGCAGTCTTTTCCAGATTTGAAGTACTATACTTATTTTAGAAACTCCTAATTCTTTATCCCAACTACAAAATGCATGATAGGGATGCTAATTATTGCTACAATGGCAAGCATGTTACAATATAGATATATCAAAATAATATGTTATACATCTTAAATTTACGCAGTCTTATATGTCAAATACATTTCAATTACACACACACACACACACACACACACACACACACAGGAATTCTGAGTGTTTATTGAAGTCAGAAAATCTGGAAAAAGTCCTAACTTATTAGACCCACTACATCAGGACCTCCTACTAGGACCACTCTGAATGAGCTTCTAAAAGATCCCAGATGGTCCTGATAAATCACCAGGTGATTCTGACGATGTCAGCTACTGCATTAGATCCCTGATTAGAAACTCCTCGAGGGCAGCACTATATCCTGTGCCTCCTTGCATCCCTGTGGAGGGCTTGGGATATTAGAGGCACTCAGTAATTTAGCTGCCTGATGATTAAATATCTGCAAAACATAACTTGCACATTTTGGGGTTGTTACTGGGCTATATTGAAAGAGAAAGAGGATATGCAATAAAGGCAAAAGGGTATGTTTATTTAATTTCGTGTAATTATAAATACACAAAACTAACCTCAGCTTCAACTCAACAGCCAGAGATATAAATCAGAAATTAACTATGAAATTAACATAAACTTTGAGTTCATCCTATTTTTTTGAATGGCTCGTTCTCATAGGCATTGGTTTTAGCATCTGTTTTATTAATCTGACCTACAGAGTTTATTAGTTTTACAGTTTGTCACTATGGAGGACACACCTCTAAGTAAAATGGAGCGTTGAAGAGAAATAATCCCGTGGATTCAACACGTGGGTCATTCTAATTTTTTTTATTATGCCATTTGCTATTCTTTCTTGTTTTGTTTGTTTTTCAGTTGCTGATTAAATGAAAAGTCAAAAAATAAACTGATGTAAATTTGCCTCTGAATTAAATCCCTGTTTAGAGTTTAGCAACAATGTCAAACATTTCCTACTAGGAAGCTATTAATTCTGGAAGCAGAGGCTCAAAGTGAAGAAAGGAGGTTGTGTATCAGTGTGTTTATTGCATTAGGATGTGAAATGTGCTCCTTTGCATTTAAATGGACAGAAAAAGACCAAAGCATTAACTTGGGGTTCATTAAAAGTAAGCAGGGGCCTGTCCATTCATTACATTCCCCCAAAAAATCCCCTCTGGTGAAAACCGAAATCACTAGCACAAACAGCTGGGTGTGTGTGAGACCATGCTGCCGGAATGCCATTGTTTGATAGGTTTAATGTCACTTTTGTACTATTATATACCACAGAGAGAGATGCTGAGCTGCATCCAACAGGGTGGCTAACATTCTGTAGCTAATTGCATACAGCTCCATGGCAGTACTAAAGGAAGGACAGCCCTGCATATGTCTCAGGAGGGAATAGAAAGATATTTTGTTTATAGTCACCCATCTGTCTAGTCACAATAGAATTACATATGAGTACAAACCACAGTTTAGTGCGTCCTTCAAGAATGATTTCTCATTATATCCGTTCTATCAGCTACCATTCAGATACAGGTTACTAGAAACTGTTTCTGTCTTCTTTACTAACAATAATATATCTGATATTCTAAGATTTCAGCCAAAGTAAAGTCCTTCTAATAGACTCCATAACCATACAGAGAATATTGCTTTGTAGAATAAATGCTGAATTCAAGTACAAATTTTAAAAAAAGGTGCGGGAGAGACAAAATGAAAAATCAAATGCCACATTTAAACTCTAGCTGTGCCTGTTTTGTTCCATGACTAAAATAATAGAACGCACACTAGCGAAAGGATCTAAAATTGTAGCTGCCCATTATACTCATTGAATCAGTGAGGTTCCGAAAGGTAAAATAGTTTGCCTAAAGTTGAAGAGTGAATGACAAAACCTAGATCTCCTGATACCTCATGCCTGTGTATAAATGAGCAAGCAGATTCAGCTAAGAACTTATTAGATGCATTTCTTGTCATTGTCACTGTAATCATTTAAAATGCTGAAACATTAGCTCAGCCAGAGTGGCTCCCTGTGTACCGAAAGGTTGCTGGTTCTATTCCTGGTCAAGGCATATACTTGGGTTGTGGGTTCAATATCTGGTTGGGACACATACAGAAGGCAACAGATAGATATTTCTCACATAGTAGTTTCTCTCCTCCTCCTCCCCCTCACCCTCCCCCTCCCCCTTCCCCCTCCCCCTCTCCCTCCCCCTCTCCCTCCCCCTCTCCCTCCTCCTCTCCCTCCTCCTCTCCCTCCTCCTCCTCCTCCTCCTCCTTCTCCTCCTCCTCCTCCTCCTCCTCTCTTAGCATGCCCTCTAGTGAAGAATAAAAAAATAATGATACAAAGAAAATTTTAAAAATAATAAAATAAAATACTGAAACATTACTAGAGCCTTACAAACCGAGTTAGAATGATGTAAAAAAAAGAACAAGCAAACTAATGGTAGATAATTCAACTCCTTCAAAGTAGCAGAATCTCTACTTCTCTTAGGACATCTGAAACTCCCTTGTTACTACAAATCTTTCTTTACATATTGTATCTTACCTATTTGAGGGCATGTCTATATCCAAATCATGTGTTCCACCCAAAGGCTATTCCACCCTCAATCATTTCTTAAAGTAGCGATTGTGAACTTTTTCATCTCATGGCACACAAACTAATCACTAAAATTCTGTGTCACAACAACAACAACAACAACAACAAAAAAAAAAAATATATATATATATATATATATATATATATATATATATATACTGCCAATCTGACAAAAAATAGTTATCTTTTTTATTCATTCACAACAGACAGCTATTGTTGTATTGACTGTTGTCATTTTTTGACAACCTAAGGGAAAAGAGGTCTGTGTCTCTAACTAAATAGTAAGTTATTGCATATTTTTAAAATTCTTATGGCACACCAGTGTAATGCAGCACACCAGTTGAAAACTGCTGATTTAGAATGTGTTAATTTGTTAGATCTTCTTCAGTGAAAGTATTTGAAATACTTTAGTTTTATGGAAACAAAGACATACTCTCCAGTTCTGGACAGTTTTCTCAGTGGTTAGAGCATTAATCCACAGACCAAAGGGTCGTAGGTTCGATTCCCAGTCAAGGGCACGTACCTCAGTTGAAGGCTAGGTCCCTGGCCTTGGTCGAGGCACGTGGGAGAGGGAAGCAATTGATGTGTCTCTCTCACACTCACATCAATGTTTCTCTCTCTCTCACTCTCTCTCTCTCTCTTTCCCCCTTCCCCCCGACTCTCTCTAAAAAGATCACTGGAAAAATATCTTTGGGTGAGGATTTTAAAAAAAGACATACTCTCCAATTTTAATTTGCTTAGCCTGAATATATACCTTTTGATAAATATGTATGAGATATATTTCAAAGCTTTATTTAGAGAAGCCCTATTAAAGAAAAAGATCCACTTTCCAATGTTTGGACAAGATCATAAAGCAATAGGGCAATCTTCTGATTGATGTTTTGACTGATTCCTTACTAGTGACGATGTTGATCAGCATTGTAATTTAACCGGACATGAGCATGCATGTCTGTTCTATAAAATGTAATAAGATACTTAACTGTAATACTTTCTAATTATCTTGAAACCTAAAAATGACATAATGGACCATTCTTTTTCATTCCTCATTGAATGTTATCATTAATTATTGATTGAATATGAATGTTTCAAAAATTTTATTTCAAATTAAGACTATCACATTTAACTTAAAATTTGACATTAGCTTTTTTTCATTGATTTAATGTAACTCTTCATAACTTTTAATGTGGGTGTTTTCTATATTTAGATTAATGAATCTACTACCACAAAATAATTTAATGTCTATATTATTATCCAGTCTGTAATTCTGAAAAAAGTCATTGGCAATTATGTTGTCATAATTTATTAAATAGTACTAAAGAAAAAAATATCCAACTTATGAACCATTGGGTTTTGAGGTATGTTTCTAGTAAAATCTTATAAAGACATAAAGATTCTGTGCATTGGTACATCTTAAAAATCATCATGTCATGCTATTAGTATTAATAGAGGGAACACAGTTTTTAGAAGCACATTAAGTTTATATGTCTAGAACTATTTCTAAAGAAATGAGTGGAGTCAAAGGAGGCCTAGAAAAGAGTAAGCACTCCACCACCACCCACCAGTAACAAGGCTACTCCGCCCTACATGGTGACAGTGGAGGCCATTTGGGGAGCCAGAACTCCTAGTCATCATATACCATGCGAACACTAATAAAAAAGTAAACTTCAGAGCAAAGAAAATTACCAAAGACATTACATAATTATAAAAGGGTCACAAAGAACATATATCAATCCTAAATGTGTATGCATCAAACAACAGAACTGCAAAATATGTGAAACAAAAACAGAACAGAAAGGGAAAATAGACAACTGACAATTGCAGTCAGAAACTTCAACAACCATCTCTCAACAGTTAGCAGAGAACAACTAGACAGAAAATCAGCAAGGATACAGAAGAACTCAATAACACTATCAAACAAATAGATCTAATTCACATTAATAAAGCATTTCGCCCAACAACAACACAATACACATTCTTTTCAAGTACCCAGAGTACATATACCAAGATAGACCACATCCTGGGCCATAAAACAGAAAAACAAAAGAAACAACTCAACAAATTCACAAGAATTAAAAACATTCAGGGTGCATGCTCCAACCCCAATGGAATCAAACTAGAATTCAACAACAGAAGGATAACAGGAAAAATCTCTAAAACCATGGAAACTAAGGCAGCACACCCCTAACCAATATGTGGGTCAAAGAGGAAGTTTCAAGGGAAATTTTAAAAATACATTAATATGGATAAAAATCAAAGTAGAACATATCAAAAATTTTGGAATGCAGCTAAAGCAGTACTGAGAGGAAAACTTATAGCATTAAACATATACATTGGTAAGAAAAGAGAAGCCTCAAATCAATAATCTAATCTCCCACCTTCAGAACCTAGAAAAATAAGATTAAATTAAACCCAAAGCAAGTAGAATAAAGGAAATAATAAAGATAAGAACAGAAATCAATGAACTAGAAAACAGAATACAATAGAAACTATCAACAAAAGAAAGAGCTGGATCCTTGAAGAAACCAATAAAATGAACAAACCTCTAACAAGAGTAACAAAGAAAGTTTTGTTGGAAGGAAAAATTTTGTTAAAGAAGACACAAATTACCAATATCAAGAATGAAACACGGGGTACCCACTTGCTTCTCTTTGTGATATTTAATCCCCTAGTTGCAGGGTAACTGTTGCATAATCAGTGCTACTCTCAGGATGAGCTGCAGTTTGTTCTGATTAAAAAGTAAGTTAAAAAGTAAGCTCCTACAGTAGGGACTCCGAATATGCAGTTCTTTCTTACTTAGCTTCCACTACTGCAACCTCAACTAAGCAATGCAATGTTTTCGGTGGTGATGAAATTTTAAGGTTGGAAAGGATAAATAATGAATAAGCTCCCCAAGGGTTTGGATGTTTCTTTTGTAATCACAGTACATTCCCAGCATGAAGAACAGTGTCCACTGTATCTTAGAGACAGTCAATATTTGCTAAATGAATAATTGAAGGAATTAAAAATTGGAAGGGGTACAGATAGTACAAATTAAAAAAAATAGAGTAAGAGTTTAGATAAATGTTTGATTTACTTGATATTAGTAAAAAAATATATAAATCACAGCAAAAGTTATGGGAGGGGCAGAAAAGCTGTGAGTGAAATTTGGCTTAAGAACAAATATGACAAATTCTTGCTCAGGCTTTTTAGTTCCCTGCTGTATTTCAAACCCACTCAACTACATGGATTACGGGTCACCAGCAATCTGCTCTATGTGAATAAGATTCTTTCCCTATTACAAGAGTTACAGAAAATGAACTGTAAATAAACTAATGTTAGTGAAAAGTGGATTGGAATATACAATAAAAACACTGGAAAAATGCAGGTGGCTTATTTTAGAAAGTTAAGTAATTTAATACAAGTGATAATTTCTGAAAAGGAAATTGAGCTCCAATGAAGCATGCATGTCCTTTACTACATTATCTGCAACAGTGCATGTAATTGCACACATTTAATTAACTAATAACACTCCTATCAGTAACATCAGGTTTGAAAATGTCATTGTTGATAACATGCTGTTCCATCAGGCTGAGCTGATTGTTTTTTGTTTTGTGAACACTAAAGTACCTACCCAAAGGTGCTGTCTAGCACTGCTACTTGCTTCCAAATATTTCTTGACATAGTTAAAGTTTGTTGGGGGTATCCACATAAGATAGAATTTATAGAAATCTCTAAATACCCTGCCCTAAATAAACCATAATTCAAAGGAAAACTGGGGCATATAAAGAGAGCATGATTACCAGGGGGTTCACTCAACCACAGACTGTGTTCTGCTGGAGACAAATCAGGTTGCCAGTTTGACTGGAGATAACATAGTGTGTCTCTTGCTTCACAACATGGATTGCTTCTATCCTTGTTCCTTGACACAGAACCCTATTAGGAGCTTATAAAAATTATTATGAAACTAATCTTGAAGACATTGGATAAGTATGAATAATATTTTTCCACCTATATTTCCTACAACATGGTAAGTTTTTTTATATATTGAAATCCTATTTTTCTCTGAAACTGAAAGAATCAGAAAAGCCATTTGTTCTCTATATTGTATCATGGATATAGTGTTATCTTTGTCCAGAAAGAAATTTTGGTTGCAATCTGCCAGGTAAAGAGATAGAAGGCAATGCCATGCATAGTCATCTATCCAATTGCCAAGTCAGAAGGACAACTGTTCTCTTAATATATACATATCTATCTATATCTACTGATAGAGATAGAGATAGAGATATATAGATATAGATATATAGATAGATAGATATAGATATAGATATAGATATAGATAGATATAGATATAGATATAGATATAGATATGTGTGTGTATTTCATTGTTGAGAATTAAGGATTTTACCTTTTAACACTCTAGGAGACTGATTTAAAAGCAGTCATATGTCACCCTAGCCGATTTGGTTCAGTGGATAGGGTCTGCCTGCTGACCAAAAGGTCCCGAATTTGATTCAGGTCAAGGGCACGCACCTGGGTTGCAGGCTCCTCCCCAGCCTAGGTCTGGTCGGGGCTTGTGCAGGAAGCAACCTATCGATGTGTTTGTCTCACATCGATATTTCTCTCCGTCTTTCCCTCTCTCTTCCGCCGGAGGGTAGGGGAGGCCAGAGGGAGGTCAATGGGGGGAAAAAGGAGACATATATACTACTATTTGTAATACTTTAAACAATAAAATAAAATTTTAAAATAATCAATGAAAAAATATCCTCGAGTGAGGATAAAAAAAAAACACACAAAACAAAGAAGAATAAATGCAATGGACTAAAATTCATCCAATTTGTTAAATATTCATGATCTCATAATGATAAAAAATAAAAAAGCTCCTTGAGAGAATCCTAAGGAACTGACTGCTAAATAAAGGAAAAGAATCAAACCTTTAACCTACCTTTTATAAAAAAAAATAAATTAAATAAAAGCAGTCATATTTCAAATAGGTAGGCAAATGATAATGTTTATTAAAACCTTACTGTGTACAAGAGAATGTGATTGTTGCTGTGCACTTATTTCTGTTGTTGATTTTTGAAGGCAAAATATTTGCCTACAAGCGTAGAAAGAGAGTAGGCTTGGAAATGAGAGTCTGAGGATTAGATAGAGGGTCTGCAAAGCCAGATCGACAGAGCTTGACACATGACCAGATAGGAGAAGGAATAATCCAAAAGAATTCTGTTGCCAATAACACAGATCGGAAAACCCCAAGTACTTATTTCATGTTAGGTGTCAGGAAAGGATGTCTGAGAAATCACAAGTTTGTTTTGGAGGAATGAACTTGCAGTTGACTATAGGAGGTCCTAATGAAGACGTGCTTCAGGGAGTCAACATATTGGTACATGGCTTAAACATAAGGGTGCTTGTCATTAACCTCTCGTGTGTGTGTGTGTGTGTGTGTGTGTGTGTGTGTGTGTGTGTGTGTGAATTGACATATATATTGTTTTAAATTTCAAAGGTAGTTCAGGTAGTTCATTTATTTCAAACAAGATTCACTTAATTCATAGCGTTTACTATCCCATCACTTGCTAATGGAATAAAAGGGGGGAATACTAATAAATGTCATAACACAGCAATGTGTAGCACAAATAATTAACCCTGAATAGCAATTTTATTAATATATTTCCTTCACGGAAAGTAAAACAGTAAAATTACCTTAGCTTTTGAAAAATTATTGACTTACTAGGTATCACTGTGATTTTCTTACCAGCTGCTCTAGTTATATGACATAAATTCTCCATGAACTTTGCTTTTTCAGCTCCAATTCCTGCACATGATGATTAAACCAAAATTTTTTCTTTTCATTCAACAAGAGTTATCTCTTTGGGAATTTTATCAGTGATATTTACTAAGGCACAAAATCCACTGACATCATTTAGTACTTACAAAATGTCTCAGTAGAGATACTAGTAAATTTTGTAACCATTTAGGAAATAGTCATTCATCAGTATAACTTTAATTCCTAACTGTCCTGACCTCTCTTTTCACCTAAAAATGAATACTTGCACAGCTAGGCTCAAATCAGTGGGGTGAGAGAATCTTGGAGACGCGCATTTGTACTTGCTAAGCAATGCATTTATTTTAAAAAATGCAAGACGCTAAAAATGTTAATGGCCACTTGAGTACTCCCTGAAGAAACATTTATTTAGGACAAAATGTACCACAGTTGCTTCCTGAAGATTAGTAAAGTAAGTTAGGAAATTAGAAAATCTCTTCTATGCAAGACCAAAAACCTTTCTTTATTGATAAAGTCACTTCCAAATCCTATTACCTCTTACTTCACTCAATCCAATTAAACTCATATTTATTTGGAATTTATTAACTGTCTATAGTATTCCCAGCTGATCTCTATCATACACTGTGTTATTTTTTTAATAAAAGTGACTAAGACAATATATAATATATTTATACACCTTTCCCTTAAAGTTATTTGGCCCTGATATTGCAGAAAATGGTTCCTCCCACCCTCATGCTCTCCCCTTTATTGGGTTTATAGCCCTTAGGGATTAAAGAGACTCAATCACAGGTAATGACTTTTTGTGCATAAGCAGAGAGTATATTGGATCCACCAACTGGAAACTTAAAAGCAAAGGAGTTGGCTGAGAAGAACTAAAACATGCCAGATAAACAGTGGTGGCTCCAGAATTACCCTCTCGGAAAAGCTCGGGTAATCTGATGTGTAGAGGCACTGGGGGCATCCAGTGACCATACACAGCAAGCACATGGGTTTCACTTTGATTACTTATTTGTAGTGGCCAGTGGAAGGAAACCAGCAGGGCTCTTATGGAGCTATTGAACCCCCAAAACATTGAACCCCACAGCATCCCAACAGCAGAGGTTATTAGTTACCTTATTTAGAACAAAAACAAGGCTGTTCTTTAACTGCTAATTCACCAGTTATTAATGCTTGAGATGTGACATAATCATCTAGACACAGACGGAAGATTAGCCATGGAGAGTGAACAAAACCCTCAGCTGCAATTCTGCAAGTGAACAACCTCTGTCTTCTCTCATAATTCCACCAGTTGTGACTGTCCACCTAGACTGGCGACATCTCTGAAAGAACACTGGCCCAGGACTCTGCAAACGCCTTTGCCCTTACCAAAGTTGGATCTTAATGCCCAAAGTCTTCCGCCTGATCGCTACTGCTGTTCCTGTAGGTTTCATCCATCTGTCTGTTAGCATTTGCACAATCCTACATCTCATAACAGAACAAAAGGCATTTCTATAAGCAGCAAAATCGAGATTCTTTTCAGTTATATTTGTGGAATTTTTAAATACTTTTTTTTTCCATTTTCTGAATATATGTAGCATCTGCTCATTGTAGAATGTTTGGGGGGAGGGGGGAAGGATAAATTTAACCTCATATAGTCCCACAACCCAAGGATAACAATTTTTAAGTCTAGTCTACATCTCATTTATATCTATGGCATAATGCTTATTTCCTTAGATATGGTGCTTGTGTCACAGGCCAGTCACACAGCAGGAAAGGAAAATTTTATCTCCGGAGATGGGTAAAGAATTAGAAGCAAAGGTAAGAAAATCAGGCTGCCAGAAACTTTCTCACTTGGGTTTAACATCTTGGCACCGTGGTGGGAAAAGACAGAAGCCACGTACTTTTGAAAATTTCCCGTATTTGAAACTCTGGTTGGAAACCTCCTATGGCCCAGGCACTGCAGGAGAGTTTCAGAAGTTCAAGCACATATAAAGGCTTACCCATAAAGTCTGGATTCTGGTGGGAACCAAGGACACTGCAGCCTAAGGTTAAGGGATGTCCTCCAAAAATGTGTACAGACCTTAACAGCTGATGACACTTAATTTTCACTCCTTTTCAGGTTCAACTGATTTAAAATAACGGGTGAAGCCAGACTAAGCTTCAAACAAAGAAAATGTATTCTAAAGTGCCACTAGACTTTTTTTTTATGGGGATACATGGAAGATAAAGTTTATGGTACAAAACCGGCAGCTGGCAACAAATGGAGGGCACACAAATACAAAACAATGCTTCTTTTTTGTGTGTGTATTGTTTTTTTTACAGAGAGGAAGGGAGAGGGATAGAGAGTTAGAAATATCGATGAGAGAGAAACATCGATCAGCTGCCTCCTGCACACTCCCTACTGGGGATGTACCCGCAACCAAGGTACATGCCCTTGACCGGAATCGAACCTGGGACCCTTCAGTCCGCAGGCCGACGCTCTATCCACTGAGCCAATCCGGCTAGGGCCACAATGCTTCTTGATGCTTGTGGTTCCACTGCATTGTGTTATCAGCAGTGCCTAGACCAGAACGGGCATCAGTTTGAAAACAGGCATTGACAAAAAAATTTTCATCTCTGTAGATTCTTTTACATTTTTTAAATGAACTGTATTGTTATAAACAATGATTTTATAACATTCAAAGTGTGAATACATTTTGTGGGACACCCTGTATAAATCATGACCAGGTATCAAGATGGGATCTGTAGGACCAAGCCAGAGATTGTCAGCAAGAGAGAACTCCAATTTGAAGATTTCAAGAAAAAAGAAAAGCAAGATTTCAGAGGATACAATCAGACCAAACACTCCACAGTAGATGCAGCACCCACACCCCAGAACCACAGCACCAGTCACACAGTGGACAAGACACAATCAAAGGACCTCCACACCCTCTCAAGAGACTCCTCAGTCTTCCCCCATACACAGATCTTGGGAAGGGAAGAAGAAGAGGAGTAACTGTGATAGGGAGCGGAACTATGAATTTACTGGATAATTATCCAATAGAAAGTGTTTGGAAATCAAAAGCAAGAATTCAGCAACTTGAGTCATGTTCCATCTCACGTCTACCATCTCTACCTAGATTCTGTTCTCCTGAATATCTAATTTGTAGGTATGTTCAGTTTTTATTCAGATACACATGTATATACTGCACAGCAATAATCTCATATTTCATAAATCTATTTTATTGTTGTATGTGCATACATGTCCTTGAATTGTACTAACATTTGAGCTATTGCAAACAGACCTCTCATTCTGTGTTGCTCTCCATGTCTTGTTTTTGTATGTCTTTTGTTTTTTTATTGCTTGTCTCACTTACTCACAAATTCATTCTCAAGCCCTGGACACCTGTCCTGAGGGCCACTGCCCACACTGGCACCCCTGACTCCTGTCTCCTTTGCCATCCATTTTGATTTCACACACTGGCAGATCCATGTTCCAGGCCAGTCTCCAAATCCCTACTGCAACCTTATGCTTGACTATTCTGATTCTCTAAGTGGTTTTCACTCTGGGGTTTCAATGAACCTTCTGCTCTCTAGTTTCTGCTCAATAGGAGACACTCTTTATCCTGCTCTGATGTTTTTAAATTGGAGATAGTAGCTTCTGAAATGATGGTCCTTTTCAGACTCCCACTAGGAGCAAGAAATTTTCTGTATAGTAATGTTTCTAAATTTCTCCTTTGAAAAATTTTCCTCTTTTCCCAATGACCTGGGGTAAGCAGCAAAAATTCTGTTTAACACAGGAGCAGAGGAGGGAGAATGGCTGGCATTTTGACTGTTTCTTTTCCAACAACATGTTTAAAGTTTTTAAAATGTTTTTTTTCTTGCCCTATTACCTATCATTTATTCAAGATAGTAAAGCATATAGATAAAGAAATAAAATGGTCAAGGTATTTGGTATCAACTCTGCATCAAAGACAATGACTTACTATATATACTGTGTTTGCTATGCTCTAGGCTCATCCTACCTTCTTCTGAATAACTCAGCATCCAGATAACCTCTGGCTCAGACCTGTCATGCTATCTTGAAATGTTTACTAACATTTACAGTCAGCTTTTGAATTCGTGTCTCCAATGCCTCAAAAGTGTTTTCC
Organism: Plecotus auritus; assembly: GCF_963455305.1. Taxonomy (NCBI): domain Eukaryota; kingdom Metazoa; phylum Chordata; class Mammalia; order Chiroptera; family Vespertilionidae; genus Plecotus; species Plecotus auritus. Next base: position 47,911,924 of record NC_137772.1, read on the forward strand.
TTGTTTCAAAAGCACTTCAAAATGTACTTAATATTATTGAAACTCCAGACATAATACTACTTTAATATGTAACTCTGCTGCAGGTTGCATACCCAAGTATTTTCATATCAAATATACTCTTACTATAAATGTGTATCTATATCTATACACACTCACACACAAATGTATATAACTTTATTCTCTGCCTTCTCACAAATTCACAGACTGCATTTTCACAATTAAAATGCTCTTGCCGATTAAGTGTGTTTTACACAGTATTGCACTGAATATAGGTTGGGGGTAGATTTGACTAGAAAAATCAACACCTCTACTCTTATAAAGTTTTCACACTGCTGGAGTCACATGATATAAAATGAAAGAACTAAATTTATTTTCCCAAAAGACACGGAAACAACAATAGAAGAAACCAACTTCTAAAATGTTCTCTCTTTGGAGAAAAAAAAAAAAAAACAGATCAATTACTATGTGGGCCTTAAGAAATGTGTTGGATGATGACTCCATGTTCCTACATGAAAAAAATTGGTGGTTTAAATCTTTATTATTTACTTCAAGGTCGGTTTTTCAATGCAGCCCTTGGAGTCAAGCTGCCACTACTTAAAAGCTGTGGAATCTTCTTAACTTCTCCATGTCTCACTTTCCTCAGGCATAAGATGGGGATGATAGTATTGACTACCTCATAGCACTGTAATGATTACATCTGAGAATGCAAGGAAGAATTTACCATAGCGTCTGCCACATTGTAAATTTTCAATAAATGTCCACTATTAATCAGAGAATTGCAGTCATGGATGCCTTTCTAAGAACGAGAATGTTCACTGGTGCTGTGTACCTTGTGAGGAAGCCACTCACAGGTCACTTTTAACCAATCCGCTGCGAGTTCTTCTAAGACATACATGAGTAAGATTTCACAGATCCTCAGAGCACATCAACATGTATAAGTTCAACTTCTAGCATGACACAAAGAACTGTGGTATTCAATTATAGAATTTCTTATATTTTTAAGATAAAATACTCATTTTGCCCAGAGAATATTGTGGTGTCAGAAACATTATCTGTCACTGGAGACAGAGTCAAGTATTGAACGAATTGATGTTGTTAGGATTCTATGATCCACTTTTTCATCTCCTTTCTATTCACAAATAATTCAATAGCAGGTAATAAGAAATAAATTTCATTATAGTTCCAAGTAACTGAATAGAGAGAGAAAATAGCGCACTGAAGCAATTACAAAATTGAACAATTTTATTTACTGACCCTGTTTATTTTGGATATAGCTTTTTTTAAAGTGCACAGACACAACCTGCAGCATATACCAGTCACCCAAGAGCCACCAAAACTCCCACTTGCTCAGCTTGCAGAAATTCAGTACACAATGAAGGTGATTCACTTCGAGGGAAATGGAATGACCTGTCTTGATTTCACAGCCACCAGAGTATCCACTGGAGGAAACAGGGTTATACGCTACAAATGCAAATAGCAGAAAGAATATTACTTTCTTATTTCTTTCTGTTTTCTAAAAACTTAGAATTGGAGTTGCCACTAAGAAATCTACTTCGAGGACTCATCAAATTCTCCTAATGCTGCTTCCTGCTGTAGCCCAGCGACCCTGGATCTCATGCACAAACTCAGTTCTATATAATAATCAGATACGCATTTCATCCTTGCACCTGTACCCATCTCCCAACAAGTCAATTCCATGTACTGGTCTCAACACGATTACATTATTGACATTTCTCAGCTGAAAGGCTCCTGCAAATACCATCCAATTTTCTAGCTCTTTTTGAAAAGATCAAAAGATACACCTTGCATAGTAGACAAGAATTTACACTGATGGCTGTCTTTTGTCTTGAATACCAATGTTGCTGGCAGTGTTTGCCTGGAGCTAAAGGTAAGTCTCTATGATAACTAACTACATTCAGTCAACTACAGCGACTTTTCCTGGACATAAAATATGTTTGTGCCTATGAATGCCTTTTCAGCTTGAACAACCTTGAAGCAATGATCTTCAAGGCCTCCTAATTAGGGAGGTTGGCAATCAAATAAGAAACCTTGCCCTTGGAAATCAAATGCATGTCATGCCTGAAAAGGAAATGCCTTCTTCACTGATCATGGCTCACAGTCAAGGAAGAGTGGGCTATTATAGGCACAAAGACTGACGCTGTTTTCAGCAGAGTTCTTGCTACAAACCTTGTTCAAGAAAATTATCTTGAACTCCTGCTCTATTGGAGACAAAAGAAGTGTGTTGTATTTCACAGTGTATTGCTTAAAGTCTGAGGTTTCTTTTAATCAGCTAGAAGATTAATTGTATAAATTCACCTGAAATCATTGTGTTATTTTATCCAGCTTCAATTATTATCTTGCAACAAATAACGACCAAATCTTTTTCTGTACCTCTAATCTCTCTGCCAAGGCCAGGATCATTGCAACTGGCTGTGAGACATTTCCAACTGTGCGTGCTTCAGGTACAAGTGCAGAATTAAATTCATCCTCCTCCCATTCAAACCAATGCTTGCTCATGGCATCTCTATTTTAAGTAAGACTCCACCACTGCCTCAGTCCCCTGTATTCAATACCTCTGTCCCAGAATCCTTCCCTTTGGTTGTTCTCTTACCCAACCACTACCCAGTCCTATTTCTCACATCCCAACATTTCTCTCCACAATATTTCTCATATCCATCTCCAGGACCTCACCACTTCCAGACTGGACTGCTACATCAGAGTACATTCTCTAAATGTTTGCATTTATCTTCTTAGAGCACAATTCTAGTTATAGCACTTCTCTGCTCAACTCTGCTCAATGGTTCTCAAAAAAGCCTCTGGAGTTCAGAAACAATACACCTTGAACTGAGTCCCAGCGACATACCTGTCTGTCTACCCAAACACCTCTATTGATGACTTCCTGATGTCAATTCATTAGCTCATTTGATGCACCGCTGAAATGTGCACCTTACTTTATTCTCTTCTTTACCTTCAAAATCTGTTAATCCTTTAAGACCAAATTCAAAGGCACACTCTTCCATGAAAACCCATTTTGATTTGCCCAAATTCATATGACTGCACCCCCTTGAACTTATACTTTGCTTTTGTCACATCATATTTCACCTTGTATCCCATATGCTCTTGCTCTATGTGTTAGTATGGTCACACACACCATTCCCCTCTAAGCAAAGTCATATACATCTGCTGAAAATTGCTTTTTATCCCTAAAACACATTTATCTGGAGAACAGCGAGTGCTTATGCCAATTCAAACTATGAAGGAGAAAACTGAAAGAAGAATGTTAACATACATGGAGCTATAAATACTGGTTGCTTAATTTTGGAAGTTAATGAAATGCCTCTATTTCCATAATCAACTTGAGGGCAGGTGTTGTGATTAAGGACCCCCTCAGCTCCTGAGGCATCCACAACTTTGTGAATAAAAGAGATGGTCAAGAATTAGTTTTTTTTCAGTTTGTTGAATTGGATATAACGGTTTTCACTAATGTTTTTAATTATAAAACCAGGGAGGGGGGCAAGCTGATCCTAGGGGTTTCTCTTTCCTCAGAGTTCCCACCTGCCTCTTCAGCTCCCCTCTCGGATTCATTGACGCTTTAGTTTTACACACACACAATTGCTGAGCAAAGAAATGCCAGTGTAGACCTCTTCACAAACTTAATGTCTTCAAACCCTTTATTCTAAACCAACTTTGGTCATTTAATATAAAGCACATGTTTGGATGTTGTTGTTTTTTTCCTATTTTAAATCTCATCAACAGAAATACTTCTGATCGTGACTTGCCTTTTAAATTACGTTAAGCTTCTAGTGGTTAACAAAATCTGAGAGTCTCAGTTCCCTTTGGAAAACTCAGTTCGGGTTCGGCATATATCTTCCTACATTCTAAGTCACTCAATCCCCACAACTGGTATCGGTGGAAGTTTGGTTCCTGGGGCAGGAGTGGAATAAACATTTCCAGAGGTCCCCATGGGAGGATGAAGTATGGTAGAAAGTTTTATTTCCATGGAATCACATCCCTTCAGTAAAACTAGAAGCAAAACCAGTATCCAGAGTTTTCTTTCCATGTTGGAGTCAGATCCAGTTCAGCATCAGGCTAGTTGCAGTCCATTAGTCAATTGTGTCTGGGATCCACATGGCTGTGGGTAATGTGGGCTAATGCAGGAGAGCGTGCCCCAAGCAACAAGAGTCCCAAGGGTCCCAAAAGCACAAAAGGAACCAAGAGAGCAGAAGGGAGAAAACACTTTTGTGCAGGGGATTAAATATCCCAAATCTTCCAGCATTTGCAGTGGTCACACCCATTCTGGCCAACCATCTCTGTCCCCAGGTGTGATTGACAGCAAGCACCTTCTTCACTAGTCTCCCCCCCCCCCCCCCCGCCGCCCCCAACTGTATTGGGCATGCCTCTATCTCCCCTTTATTGACCCCCTGGGGAATGTAACGTTATAGCTTCCTAGCTAAGCTGCCCAAATGGCATGCCTATAATGGATGGCCAACCCTTTGCTCCTTTCCTGTTATTAATAACTAGGTTAATTACAATGGTATTACAACCACTAGGACCTTAAACTTAAATCTCTGGGATATGAATGAATGGTCAAAGCAAACATTTTTTTTTAATAAAGGCCTAGGATTTGATTTTTGAGTCTTGTTTCTCAATTCCTGTCTGAACCTTAGGAAAAAGATCACAAAATAGTAAATCTAATTTCCCAAATCAGGTCCTTGGAAAACATCAAGAGTTCCATTTGTTTCTGCTCAGATTACCTACCAAGAAACACACCTTTGTAACTAAAAGATGTTACCTTTATGTTTTTTTTAAGATGTATATGAATATTATTAGACATGGACAAGAAGGAATTGCAAGAGAAGAGGATTGTGAGTATTTACATCCTCATAAGATGTTATTAAAGGAGTGAAAATGGCAGGGTACATTAAACATAACAGCAAATACTCCCACCCAAGTTACCTACAGCACTTAGGTGAGTAAAATCATACACACACAAAAAAACACATGACTCAGAGCTTAACACGCTGCAGAATCACATAAATCTAGGAGTCCTAAAAATGCCAAGTAATATACTAAGCCATTGTTCATTTACCCAGAGGCTTATTTCTGAACACCTTTTGAATGCCAGCCATGCTCTCACACTGACGAGCTCAGAGTGTAACGGAGGAAACAAATGAGTGAACCATTTATCTTATGAGAGGTCCCTAAGTCCTTTGATGGTGTCTACACTTGGTGCTACACATGTTCCTAATTATTATCCTACAGCTTCACTTGGGTCAGTTGTCCTCTTTGGATGTTCCTCTTCTTCCTGAGGTTCGAGGCTGAAATGTTTCAGATCTCAGTTCTTAGACCTTACTCTGCTCTAGTTACTGATCCTCTGGGTGATCTCATCTGGTCCCATATACCATCTTATGCCAGTGGTTCCCACATGTATAGTTCTTGTCCTAATACAATATGTCCAGATATGTATATCCAATTCCTTCCTTGTGTGTCTACAGGCACCTCAAACCACATTCTTCTAGAAACCTCTGCTCCTCTGTTTGCTCTTTTGCAATAAAAGGTTCCCCTATTTATCCTTCTTTTATCTCACACTCACATACAATACATAAGCAAATAATAATTTAAAATATATAACCTATATATCACCATTGGTTAACACCGTTACCTAAACTGCCCTATCACAAGCGAGCCTCATTTCTTGTCTAAATTAGTCTTTCTCAAACTTGAAAGTTTGCACTATTCTCAGAGGATATGTGGCAGGAGGCTTGAGGTCTGCACTTCTAAGAAGATCCCAGGTGATGTTGATGCTGCTGGTTCAGAGACCACATTCAGAGCAAGTAGAAAGGAGTTAGAGACTACTGCAAGATCCTTTTAATTGTCTGCTTTATTCCATCTCTGCCCTTCCACCTATAGTCTACCCATCACACAGCAATCAAAGCAATCATATTTATGATGGAAACCTGATTAAGACTGTCCCCTGCTCAATCCTCTGGAACATCATTTAAAATAAAATGTGAGGGTCTAAGCCAGTCAGAGAAAGACAAGTACCATATGATTTCATTCATATGTGAAATCTAATGAACAAAGTGAACTAACAAGGTAAAAGACTCATAGATAGAGAGCAGACTTGACAGCAGTCGGGGTGGGGGTGTCCTGGGGTAGAGGAGGTGAGAAAAAAAGGAAAGAAGAGAGAGAAAAAAAACTCATGGACATGGACAATAGTGTGATGATTGCGGGGGGTGGGGGTGAAGGGGGATAAGTGGTGATGGAAGGAGACTAGACTTGGGGTGACGAACATACAGTACAATGTACAGATGATGTGTGGTGGAATTGTGCACCTGAAACCTATATAATTTTGCTATCCAGTGTTACCCCAATAAATTCAATAAAAAGGAAAAAAAATAAAGTGACATAGAAAAATGATGTAAAGGTCTTCTCAGGCCCTAAAGGTTCTGCAAAATCTGGCACTTTCTTACATCTATGAATTCACCTCCTTCCACTCTTCCTTCTCATTCTCTAATCCAGATACCCTGGTCTCTTGCAGGCTTTCAAAAATACCAAGCACACCCCTACCTCAGGCCCCTGAATATGATGTTACCTATTTCTGGAATGTTCTTTCCCCAGATATCTACATCCGCTATTCAGTTGCTTTCTTTATGTCTTTGGTCAATCTTCCCTCAGTGGGGTCCACCCTGAGCATGCAATATGAAGCTGGAACAAAGCACACATATGTACATACATATGTACCTTCCAGATCTTACCTTGCCACAGTTGTCTCCTAACACTCATCACTACCTGGCAGCCTATTCAGTATTTGTTTATCCTGTGTCCTCAGATCTGAGCTTTCTGCTGAAGGCAGGGACTTTGTTATTCAGTATATTAGGCACTCTGTATATACCGAATAAAAGAATGTACTTTTGAATAATACAATGTAAACTGATTAATTTAAAAGCTATTCACGGGCACTTACTATAGCATATCATTTTTGCCATGCTCTTTTCTATATTTAATGCTTTAACTATAAAATGAGACCATAATGTACTCCAAAACATGCCACTGAATGAATTTCAGCATGGCACTTTGGGCAAACCCAGTAACAAACACTTTTACCCCTAAAGAAATAACTTATTTTTCACTTTGCTTCTGGTGGACTGGATTTAGGGACTGTGACCCCACTGAAAATAACTCATTGTTGTGGAATGTATCTGATTAGTGAAAAGCTAGTTTAACAGTTACAGAACAAGCTTGGCTATCAGTCCAAGTTCAGTCAAATATAAACCTTGGTTTTCTCAACTATGAAATTGGTAAAACAGAATTATTTCATAAAGCTGTTTTCAGGAATAAATTAGATAATGCATGAAGAACTTGGCTCAATACCACCCAAGAGTAAATATGCAACAGCAAACAAAATGTGTGTGTAGAAAATGTGTGCCAAATATGAAACTTCTCATGGAGGTTTCAAGTTCAACAAATTCTATCCAGATCAAAAAGTTTGATTCCGACCTCTAGCCAGGCTCACCAAGAAGCAAAGAGAGAGGACCCAAATAAACAAAATCAGAAATGAAAGAGGAGAAATAACAACAGACTCCACCGAAATACAAAGGATTGTTAAAAAATACTATGAACAACTCTATTCCAACAAACTGGACAAGTTGGAGGAAATGGACATATTCCTAGAAAAATATAACCTTCCAGAACTCAATCAGGAAGAATCTAAACATCTCAATAGGCCAATAACTATGGAAGAAATTGAAGCAGTCATCAAAAAGCTTCCAGCAAACAAAAGCCCAGGGTCAGACTGCTTCACAGGAGAGTTTTACCAAACATTCAAGGAAGAACTAAAACCTATCCTCCTCAGACTATTCCAAAAAATTCAAGAGGAAGGAACACTTCCAAGCTCATTCTATGAAGCCAGCATCACCCTAATACCAAAACCAGATAAAGACAACACAATGAAAGAGAATTACAGGCCAATATCCCCCATGAACATAGATGCCAAAATCCTCAACAAAATTCAAGCAAATCGGATCCAGCAGTACATCAGAAAGATCATACACCATGACCAAGTAGGATTTATCCCAGGAATGCAAGGATGGTACAATATCCGCAAATCCATAAACATGATACATCACATAAACAAATTGAGAGATAAAAATCACATAGTCATATCAATTGATGCAGAAAAAGCATTTGACAAAATCTAACACCCTTTCTTGATAAAAACTTTCAACAAGGTGGGAGTAGAAGGATCATACCTCAACATAATAAAAGCTATATATGATAAACCCACAGCTAATATCATACTCAATGGGCAAAAACTAAAACCATTTCCCCTAAGAACAGGAACAAGACAGGAATGCCCACTCTCACCACTCCTGTTCGACACAGTACTGGAAGTATTAGCCATTGCAATTGGACAAGAAGAAGAAATAAAAGACATCCAAATTGGAAAAGAAAAAGTAAAGCTGTCCTTATTTGCAGATGACATGATATTGTACATAAAAAAACTGAAAGACCCTATCAAAAAACTAATAGACTTAATAAATGAATTCAGCAATGTAGCAGGATACAAAATCAATGCCAAGAAATCTATGGCATTTCTATACACCAATAGTGAACTCACAGAAAGAGAGACTAAAAAAGTAATCCCATTTACCATCGCATCAAAAAAATTAAGATACCTAGGAATAAACTTAACTAAGGAGGTAAAAGACCTATATGCGAAAAACTACAGGATACTGAAAAAAGAGATAGAGAAAGATGTAAAAAGATGGAAGAACATACCATGTTCATGGATTGGGAGAATCAACATCATTAAAATGTCCATACTACCCAAAGCAATCCATAGATTCAATGCACTCCCCATTAAAATACCAATGGCATATTTCACAGACCTAGAATGAACTCTCCAAAAATTCATCTGCAATAAAAAAAAGACCCCAAATAGCCACAACAATCCTGAGAAAGAAGAACAAAGTAGGTGGGATCTCAAAACCAGATTTCAAGCTGTATTACAAAGCCACTGTTCTCAAAACTGCCTGGTACTGGCACAGGAACAGACATATAGATCAATGGAATAGAATAGAGAACCCAGAAATCGACCCAAATCACTATGCTCAATAAATATTTGACAAGGAGGCATGCACATACAATGGAGTCAAGACAGTCTCTTCAATAAATGGTGTTGCGAAAATTGGACACATACATGCAAAAAAATAAAACTAGACCACCAACTTACACCATACACAAAAATTAACTCAAAATGGATCCAGGACTTAAACATAAGACGAGAAACCATAAAAATACTAGAGGAATCGACAGCCAGAAAAATCTCTGACATATGCCAAAGCAATTTCTTCACTGATACTGCTCCTAGGGCAGTGGAAACTAAAGAGAAAATAAACAAATGGGACTACATCAAAATAAAAAGCTTTTGCACAGCAAAGGAGACCATCAATAAACAACAAGAAAGCCCACTGCATGGGAGAACATATTTGCCAATGATATCAACGGTAAGGTTTTAATCTCCAACATTTACAGGGTACTCATGCAGCTTAACAAAAAGAAGATAAACAACCCAATCAAAAAATGGGCAACTGATATAGTAGACACTTTTCGAAAGAAGACAGAAGGAAGGCCAAGAGACATATGAAAACATGCTCAAAGTCACTAATCATCAGAGAGATGCAAACAAAGCGGTACCATCTCACACCTGTCAGAATAGCTATCATCAACAAGTCAACAAATGACAAGTGCTGGCGAGGATGCGGAGAAAAAGGAACCCTCGTGCACTGCTGGTGGGAATGCAGACTGGTGCAGCCACTGTGGAGAACAGTATGGAGTTTCCTCAAAAAACTAAAAATAGAACTCCCATTTGACCCAGTGATCCCACTTCTAGGAATATATCCCAAGAAACTAGAAACACCAACCAGAAAGGATATATGCACCCCTATGTTCATAGCAGCACAATTCACCATAGCTAAGATTTGGAAAAAGCCTAAGTGCCCATCAGCAGATGAGTGGATTAAAAAACAGTGGTACATGTACACAATGGAATACTACGCTGCGGTAAAAAAGGAGTTCTTACCATTTGCAACAACATGGATGGAGATGGAGAGCATTATGCTGAGTGAAATATGCCAGGCAGAGAAAGATAAATATCACATGATCTCACTCATTTGTAGAATATAATGAACAACATAAACTGATGAACAAAACTAGATACAGAGACAGAGAAACATCAATCAGAACGTCAAACCTCAGGGAAGGTAGGGGATGGTGGGGGTAAGGGGGAGAGATCAACCAAAGGACTTATATGCATGCATATAAGCCTAATCAATGGACACAGACAACAGGGGGGTGGGGTCATGAATGGGAGGTGGGGGGTAATGGGGTAATAAGGACACATATGTAATACCTTAATCAATAAAGAAATTAAATATATATATATATATATATATATTTTATTTTTTTTTTACAAAAATCAATGGAAAAATAACATCAGGTGAGGATTAACAAAAAATAAAAATAAAATATATAAAATAAAAAATAAAAAAAAAGTTCGATTCCCTGTCAGGGCACATTCCCCAGGTTGCAACTCAATCCCTAGAAGGGGATGTGCAGGAGGCAGCCAATCAACGATTCTCTCTCATCATTGATGCGTCTATATATCTCTCTTTCTCCCTCCCTCTCTGAAATCAATTTAAAAAAAATTTTTTAAGTTTTGAAAATATAAATTGTAAGAATTCACTAAGCTAAATATTATTTTAATTATTTGAAATGTTAGGTATTTTAAGAAGTTATAATTTACCAAAATCTAAATAATCTTATATAATAAAAGCCTAATATGCAAATTGCCCCCTCAACCGGGAGTTCAACCAGGGGGCAGGGCCAAATTTTGTGCACTGGGCCTCTAGTCTTAAATAATCCCTAATGATGCACTATTAATATTAATTTATTAACTGCATAGTGCTCAATTTTAAAAATAATAAAATGTTTGTAAATAAAAAAAAAATTTAGAACACTGCAACACCTATTATTTTTAAAAATAAATTGAGGTGAAATTCATATAACATAAAATTATCCATTTTAAAATGAATAATTCAGTGGCATTTAGGACATTCACAATGTTGTGCAACCAACACCTCTATCTAATTCCAAAACATTTTCATCACCCCAAAAGGAAATCACATACCCATTAAGCAGTTACTGACTGTTTTCCACTCCCCCCAACCTTTGGCCAACAGCATTCTGCTTTCTGTCCCTATGAATTTACATAATCTAGATATTTCATATGAATGGAATCATATAATATGTGATCTTTGTGTCTGGCTTCTTTTGCTTAGCACAATTTTTTTGAGGTTCATCCACATTTTAGCATCTGTCAGTACTTCATTTCTTCTTATAGCCAAACTAGAGGCCCGGTGCACTTAATTCGTGCATGGATGAGGTCCCTCCGCCTGGCCAGCAATTGGGGCTGGTCAGGGCCATCTCGCCCAGTCCCAATCAGGGCTGGTGGCCGGGGCTAGTGGCCACGGGAGGGCTCCAGGGCATATCGGGCCCCATCTCACCCAGTGCCGATTGGCCAGACCCCAGCAGCAAACTAACCTACCGGTTGGAGAATCTTCCCCCTGGTGGTCAATGCACGTCATAGCGACCAGTCAGTCGACCACTCGGTCTGACACCTAGCATATTAGGCTTTTATATATATAGATTGTAACTCATGGTGCGGAATGTTCGGCACGCACTTTCCCTCCAGCCCCTGGTCTTGGAGACCTCAGGTCCTTCCAAGGTTCTGCTCAACCTCTTCAGCTGCCACAGGAAGTAAATTGCATTGTGTGTGTGGAAACCCTTTGCTAGCTCCATGGGTGTGTCTTTACTTCACTGCAGTTCTGATTACCCCGACATAAGGAGAGACACCCTCATTATCAGGTAACACCATCATGGTGAGACCCCTGCTCAGCTTACTGCATCAGTTTTAAATAGACCATGGGCTGCCCTAGAGCAGGGGTGGGCAAACTTTTTGACTCAAGGGCCACAATGGGTTCTTAAACTGGACCGGAGGGCCGTAACAAAAGCATGGATGGAGTGTTTGTGTGAACTAATATAAGTTCAAAGTAAAGGAGCGGAGGGGAGAGCAAGAGAACCGGATAGAACAGCCGGATCCGGCCTGCGGGCCATAGTTTGCCCACGGCTGCCCTAGAGTCACGGCCTGTGGACTGAAGGGTCCTGAGTTCAATTCCAGTCAAGGGCACATTCCTGGGTTGCGGGCTCAATCCCCAGTAGCGGGCATGCAGGAGGCAGCCAATCAATGATTCTCTCTCATCATTGATGTTTCTATCTCTCCCTCAGCCTTCTTCTCTGAAATCAATAAAAATATATTAACAAAAATAAAAATAAATAGGCCATGAATCAAACGTCGCTGCTCTCCATCCATCCAATCCCCTCATAACCTCTTTTGTCTTTGCCCTCCCCACACACACACTCTGCTGGGGTCTGTAAAATGGGGTCAGGATTTCTACTTCAACCAAGGGCGACGCTTCCGCAGGGCCCTCCTTCCCCTCCCATCTCTGTTCCCAGTCCTGTGGGGTTTCTCCCTCCCTCCCCTCTAACTTGGTGGGTCCTGCTCTGCCCCCTCCTCCTGCAACTTCCTGTCTGTTGCCTCCCCCTTTCTCCTGCAGGGACGGAGCTCCCCAAAGGCTGTGCGGGGCAGGGCGGGGCTGTGTGAGGCGGGGCAGGGCTGTGCGGGATGGACAAGGTGGTATGGGCAAGGCAGTGCTGGCGGGCCCTGCAGTGGTGTGGAGCTGTGTGGGGTGAACGCAGGCGGCGCATTGGAGGAGAGCTGGGATGACGGTCACGGGGAGGAGGAGGGAGGGATGTGGAGCCTGTCCCGTGGGAGAGGCACCAGGCTCCTCGGCTGCCCCCACCCAGCAGCTTTTCTAGGCCCTTGTGCATTGCATAGCTGTTGTCCTCTGCCCCTGGTTGCCTCCCGCTTCCTTTCATGTTTTGAACTCAGTTTCTCTGACTCAGCCCCGCCCCTCTTTCTGCTGCATCCCTAGGAGCCCAAGGCCACCCTTGGCCTCGGGCAGGGCGCCTGGCTCATCCCCGTTCCCACCCCCCCACCCCCAATGGTGCTACCCACTCTCCTGGAGTAGTGAAACTTAACAAGTAAAAAGAAGCACCTCTGAAGATTATAAATTGCGCACTGAGAATGCCACAGGCTGTGGAGGGTTGCACAGTCCATGGCTCTCGGATCACACTTAGCAGCCTCCTGCACCACTGGGTCCCTCCTGGCTCCTGCCCCCAACTGCCTCTGCCTGACTTGGGCCAAACCCTGGGAGCTTCCTGAGGGCTCTCACCTCACACCTCACTTTCCAGTCCAGCCCACCAGCGCACACAGCAAGCTAACCTATCTGTTGGAGCATCTACCCCCTGGTGGTCAGTGCGCATCATAGCTACTGGTCGAGCAGTCGAACTCCCAGCGGAACTCCCAATCGAGGGGACAATTTGCATATTAGGCTTTTATTATACAGGATAATATTCCATTGAATAGATATACCACAATTGATTTACAATACATCCACTAATGCAGTGGTCGGCAAACTGCAGCTCGCGAGCCGCAGTTTGCCGCTCCTGTTGACTAATGAGTTTGCAGACCACTGACCTAGACTCTCGATTCCAATGATCACAGGCTGTTGTTGTTCCTTGTGATTAAGCCCCTATCCCAGTGGTCAGCAAACTCATTAGTCAACAGAGCGGCAAACCGAGGCTCACGAGCCGCAGTTTGCCGACCACTGCACTAATGAATATTTGGGTTGTTTCCACATTTGGTGATTGTGAATTGTGCTTTATAAACATGTGTGAACATGTACCTGTCTGAGTACCTGTTTTCAACTTTTTTAGGTATGTATCAAGGAGGGGAATTTTGGGGTCATATGGTAATTCTATGCTTAACATTTTTTTTTTTCTTTTTTTTTTTTTAAATATATTTTATTGATTTTTTACAGAGAGGAAGGGAGAGGGATAGAGAGTTAGAAACATCGATGAGAGAGAAACATCGATCAGCTGCCTCCTGCACACCCCCTACTGGGGACGTGCCCGCAACCAAGGTACATGCCCTTGACCGGAATCGAACCTGGGACCTTTCAGTCCGCAGGCTGACGCTCTATCCACTGAGCCAAACCGGTTTTGGCTCTATGCTTAACATTTTGAGGAACAAACAAAAACAAGCTTTAGAGGTGCAATAAGTATCTAACACTAAAAATCATAGTTATCTTAGAAATTCCTGTTTTTAAAAAGGTAAAGTATGGCAAGTACTGAATAAAATAATTGTATGTTAAATCTATCTTTCCTTAATCTAATCTCTACATAAATGTATATGGATAATTAATGTTCTTAAAAAGAAAATTGGCAAATGTAAGTCTAGAGCAGTGGTCGGCAAACTGCAGCTCGCGAGCCACATGCGGCTCGCAAGCCACAGTTTGCCTCTCTGTTGACTAATGAGTTTGCCGACCACTGGGATAGGGGCTTAATCACAAGGAACAACAACAGCCTGTAATCATTGGAATCGAGAGTCTAGGTCAGTGGTCGGCAAACTCATTAGTCAACAGAGCCGCAGTTTGCCGACCACTGGTCTAGAGTATTAATAATAATTCTATCAAGCACACTCAGTAATTCTGAGTTGAAGCACAGATAATGGCTTGATATTTCTAGAGGTTGGGAACCTACACAATCCAGCTATGGACAATCCTTGCAATACTTTAAATGTTAGTTTCTTTATCTGCAAAAGTCTGATGAATCTATAATTCTACAGCCTTAGTTTAAAATGCATGTTCTGTTAGTCAGATGGCAGTGAAGTATGAAATAGAAAATTAATTCTGTCACCTAAATATAGACACACACAATGAGAAAAAGGAAATATGGAAATCAACTATTTTTGACTACTAAAACATATCTAAAGAAAGTCACTTTAAAATAACCACTTTTTTTATAATGATCATCTACTTTGCAGGGTAGCAAATATGTTTTGAATATATTGTCCTACAAACATATTATATAACGCATTATAATTCATCTTATATTTTTATTTTATATCAAAATGCCTGAGATATTAACCATTAAGACTATGATAATATTAGTCAATTTGTTTAACTGCTACCACTATTATGAACACAATGAAATTGATATTTTCCATGTTGGGAAATGATACTTGCTGTATTTCAGATTAGCTTAACATATTTGAACTTGAATTTTTAACGATATAATAACTGTTTTACTATAGGAAATGACTTTTTACTTCCTATATACAATTCTGCCACTACCAAATATTCCATTAGACATACGTTTATCTCGGATATGTTTTACTTTATCACAAAGAAGTTCTTGATTTAAATTTCCAGGATTCAACTGCATTTCAGACTTCATTTACTATTATCTGTTTGTGCCTCTGTAAATGTGTGTCTTTAAGTGTGCCTACGCGTGTGATGTGTCTTCATCAGAAAAGCAATAAAAAAATACAGTAAACACAACCCACAAATCAATGAGGTGTCTCTCACCAAAGTAGCTATTTTCATCCTCCTTCATCTCATGGCACACATAAACTACTTATGACAATTCTGCAGCACACCAACAAATATATTCTATTTTTTGCTAATCTGACCCCAAAAAAGGTATAATTTTGATTCATTCACACCAGACAGCTATTGTTGTGTTGTTTGTTGTCATTTTTTTATTTGACAACATAAAGAAAAAGAGGTCAGTGCCCCTAACTATATAGTCAGGTGTTGTGGCACACCAACTGAAAATTAGAGACATAATGGATTCATTTAAAGTCAATATTATGGACATGGCTGTGAAGGTGGGTCCATCTCTTCTTAATACCATTTTAGCCTTTCTCATAAGGTTTAAAGCCAAAACATCTAAATATATTGCACACCACGAGGTTCCCTGGGTCTTAATACAAAATATTCTACAAGGCAGGTGATTAGTACACATTACAGTGAGAAATGAACTGGTAAAATTCTGAAGGTCCATCAAATATTTTAAGTCCTAAGGTCCAGAACCAGGTCAGTCCATTGCAATTATATATCCAAGAAAATCACTGTGAACATTAAAGAGTGTGCTTTAGAAACTTTAACCAAAAGTATTTCATTGTGTCATAGTCATTGAAATATTTGAAGGTTTATTTTCTTTGAAACAAAAAATGAATCAATTATGTTATACACTTATGTTCTAGTTCACTGGACTCAGCCCATTTCCTCAACTATAAAATGGTCCGTTAAAATAAAGACTCTCTCATAAGGTGGCCATTAAAATTAAGAGAAAATGTAAAAATACTATAGCATATAAAATTACAATATAATACTAGTTAGCAATTTTTTCAGTCGGTTATCATTTAACCTAGTAATTGACACAAATTATATACTTACCTAGCGGCTATTGAATTTCATCCAATAATTAAAATTTATTTTATATTAGCTTGAGTTCGTCATCTTTGTTTTTGGCACAAAAATATTGTAATATATTAACATAAAGGAGGAAAAATTAAAACTGCTGTCTAATTCAAGGGACATTAATATTGAGACGTGGAGAAAATAAAAAAGCCACTTAATTTAAATTATTACTTTTTCTGTACAAATGAAGAAGCATCTTTTAGAACTAATGTAAGTGTTCTTAGAAGATCGGTACTTAGCAAAGTATTTAACTGAAAGTTTCTAACCATGTTCCCTTGAAAGTTTTAAGCTTTGGCATATTTCCAGATCAAATGTATCAGTATAAATAGTCTGCCTGGCAAATTAAGTCATGCACTGAATTTATTTTAACATAATCATCGTAAATGTTTTTCTAAGGCATTGCACATTTTTATATTCAACATTTAGTGTAGCCTGCAGTGAAAGAACAATCTATTTAATGAATTAAGCTCTTTAGAGTTTGTGCATAAAGCAAAATCAATTTTTCTGAAACTAATTAGTATTTAAAACAGGTCCTTGAAAATCTCCTTCATATCATATTTGTCATTGGCACAATTTAGTAACTTTTATGAGGGGAAAAAACCTAACATGTCCTGGGAGACTGCAAAGATCAAAACACTCCCCAAATTTTGGCAAAATATTCAAATAATGGAAATCAGCTCCTAAATTGAGAACAATTATCAATGCAAGTTAGCTAGGACTTTATTCGTTTCTCTTCTGAACTAATAAAGACTCAAATTATGTTGATGCGAGGAATGTAACATGCAGAGCAAATGTAATGTCACATCTCAGCACATTACTCCACCAAGGACTCAGTCACCGCAAAATTGAAGCTAATGCTTTGATGGTGACTGATTGGAAGCATATTCAAGCTGGATGTTATTTCAGACACAAAACAGTGACATTCGTGACCTCCATATTCTCTACAGAGGCAAAAAAATCCCCCTGTGTTTGTGATTCTCATTTATACTAAGCCTAAGGGAGAAAATAAAAGACCAAACTAAGAAGAAATGTGATTCTAGCTTCTATTCATTAAATTTCTATGGGCTTTCTTTGCTGCTAGAGGAAAAAGAAAAAAAAAAAGTTACCATGACAGAATGTTTTATCCAACCAAGATCTGGTTTAACTTTATGTATTTCGTAGTCTATCCAAAATATCACTAGAAGACAAAATATGTCCTACAATGCTTTGATCAGAAATGGTAGGAGTGTTTTTTTGTTTCTGAAATTGTTTCTGGGTGCCACAGGGCAAAATGCATCCAACCATATGAACACTACTAATCCGCAGTGCCTGACACTTTCATCAGAGGTAGGGTCACAGTTAACCTCATACTCCACATGTGTGAGCAAAACCTTTCCCAGGAAATAAATAATGCAAGTAAAATGCCAGCAGGATTAGATCGGCTATAAAACGAGGTGTTGAAAATTTAGCATACAACTACTACCTAATTATAAATGTTTTATCTGTTACAAAAATTCACCCTTTACTTGAGAAAATATTCAAGAAATGTTTTATTTTCATTCTCAAACTTAACTTCTTTAGTGTAGCCTGTCTCTAATAACATTGAGATCTTATATTTACTTGCAACTATAAAAATAAGTCACAGAGTTCTCACACTGGCCAATCAGTACCTACAAAGTGAAGAATATGCCACTAGAACTCTTGGATTACCTTCTTGGGCCAATAAACCAATTTCCTATTTTTTTGTCATTCATAGGAGAGAGTTCACCAAGTTATGGTATATTAAAAAGCATTATGAAAACACACACACACACACACACACACACACACACTAAAAAACAGTTCTGTAATCAAAGAAGTTGTGCAAAGCCTGGATTGAGTGGTCAAAAGATTTTACAACTGCAGGGCATCTCAGAACCTTCACTTTTGCGGGCAGTGTGCATCCTGCGGAGAAAAGCTGACATCTCTCCCCACACAGGCTTATTCATGGGACCTTGCTTGTGCATGGTGATCTCAGTACGACTCATGTTTCATAAAAGTCCGAAAAGGCTGCCCTACTGTACTCCCAGCGAAGGTTTTGGTAGGACTCGGTCCCTTGGAGGATTTACCACTTTTACATAATCATCTCTCTCTGGTGAGCCTGAGGTGCAAAAGGGGGCTTGAGTTAGGATCACAGAAGTAAAACATAAAGATCAAAGGTTCCAGGCTGCAGGACACAATTCAAGTGCATCATTAAAAGAGAAAAATAAGTAGAAGAAGAAAGGAAATCTATAATACCTGGAAGCACTTTTATTAGGGTGGCCTCTGGTATTGAGGGAGCACCAGACTCTAAATTGGGATACTTGGGGATTCAGAAAGCATTGTCCCTCATCCCTCAGATGACAAAAACAAAAAAAAACAAAACAAAACAAAACAAAAAAAACCCCACACACAACTGAGCACTTTTTGGTCACAGAAATACTGAAGACACTGCTAAAATCCTTTCCCTCACCACACGTTTTATGGTGGGAATGTGGATTTACATTACAAACTATTTGTTAATGCTTTTGCAATACTATCTTGAAACATCAGGGACACAACTGAACTTAAAAATTATGTCACCACAGAACTTGAAGATGATCATGCATGATAAAATTATTTCTTCCTGACCCAGTTGTGTCAACATAAATAAGTCCTAGCATTGATTGGTCCGCTATTTTGTCTAATGAAATATAAGGCCATTTCTTAAATTAGTTAGGTATTAAAGAACTCACTTTGTTCACGCATATTTTCTTAAAAACTGGATGGGAACTCTTCTGTCATTCATCTAATGCTTCCATAAGTCCTTTCCCATACATATTTAAAAGGAATAGCACCAAGAGAATAGTATTTACTATCTATGGCATTTTGTTCCTTTGTAGACACTATATTTATTATTTATCACCAGTGGAAAAATTAGGATAATAAATTAACTTTATCATTAATCTATGTCTAGTCAACCAAATGGATAAATGGATGGTATTAACAACAGTAATAATGTAGCAAAGTTATAGAAATAGACCGATGGTATTGATCAGCTGTAGAAAAAAAAAATCAATGATCAATAATGATCTTATTCTTCTGTGAGGCAGGCTGCAGGTTTCTAGCTAAAGCATTAAAGTGAAACCCAGTTTAATGGATTTTTCTTTCTAAGTTTAGCACTGGTTTTCATTATGACCTTGAGTGAGACATTTAGTATATATTTGTTGATTATAATACATGAAATGATGACCATTGCTTACTAGTATGTCAAATGAGCATTGTAAAATGTGTTTTTTAGGAGTTATCCTGGAAAACACTAAAATGTACACTCAAAAACATGAGTCCTCCCAAAGCTGCATTTATTATATCACTAAATATACCTACATAATACTATACATCACACAGTAACAAATGTTAACATAGCAATGCCTGAGCTTTTCACAAGTAATCATACTGTGAGACAAAAAAGCATGTACAGTTCATATGATAGATTCAATTTCCATTTCAGTCCACTATTTAAGTCCTTTTTTCTTATTTATTCCCCCATTGTTATCCTAATCCAGCAAAACATGCATTTATGTATTCATTTTATCCACCCAAACTTACTCATACACTAGGCACTGGACAATAAAGAGGAGCAAGATACATGTTTTATGCTTCAGGGAGGGCACAAAAAGCAAAAATATAATTCCTTAATAACCATAAAGCCACAGGGTACCTTAACGTAACTTAATGGTCCTGTGTACATACTTAATGCTGAGGTGACTATGACAATAGTAATTTTACACCGTGGACAAACCAACAGATGAGCTTCTTTGGTTTCACTGGGTACATTTGAAGTCTTCTCTACATGCCTACTGATTTCTTAAAGGCTAGGAAGGACCCAGGCAATTATAATTAGGAAACAATTATTAATTGATTTAGCTTTACATTTATCCACTTATGCTTTACTGCACTGCCTGCCCAATTGCTCCAATTAGATCCTTAAAGAAGTGCATGAATGTAAATGGACATCATAGATGTCAAATTTGGTGTGTTTCATTCTTCAACCCTTCACCTTCCCTTTAAAATGTAATGAAAAAAAAATTAACTGCAGTACTCTGACCACAAAGCACTTTGATCTATAGTGATTTACTTAGCAACAATTCGGCTTCATTTGTATGACACTAAAAGCAGTCATCCCATAAGGCTTTCTTAATCAACTAGCCCAGCAGCTTTCAATAAAGAGATTAACTACGGAATTTTAAAAGGGCATGCTGGTCAGTCCATTCTTATAAATTCCACATGAACCAGTCTTGCAAACTATGGTGAACTTTTCTTTACCTCACTGAAGAATTCTCTTACATCCTCAGATCTCAGTAAACATACCAGATAAATGCATAGTAAGCTTTTCATTCTTTAAGACATCTTGTATCGGAACATCACTTGAAAACCATGCGTAGTGTGGCAATATTCAGAAACGTAGGCTTATGATAAGCATTACTTAAAAGAATTTAATTTCTAAAATACCAAAGAAAATGCATCGTAACCTAATTTTAACAACAAAATGGCCCTATTGAATGTATTATGGACTTGATGTTTTTTAAAGCTCTATTGAATTACATTGCTCCCTTGCTTGTAAAACCTATGCAAATATACTATAAAACATTATATATATATATATATATATATATATATATATATATAAAATATCATGATATATTAAGGGGTTATATGTAATTTTTAAAATTCTAATTTTACTCATTCACATTTTTA
Organism: Plecotus auritus; assembly: GCF_963455305.1. Classification (NCBI taxonomy): domain Eukaryota; kingdom Metazoa; phylum Chordata; class Mammalia; order Chiroptera; family Vespertilionidae; genus Plecotus; species Plecotus auritus. Next base: position 47,933,106 of record NC_137772.1, read on the forward strand.
GTGTATATGGTATGAGATGCTTTTTATTAATTGAGTAGAGTAGACTCAGGTCCTCTGCTATTACAAAACAATGGTGAAATACTAGGATAATAGGGCAAAATAACATCAGCAATAATAACATCAATAATAACCATGAACAACCATAGCAAGAAGTACAGAATATGTGCCATGAACTTGCTAACTTCTTCACACATATTACCTCACTGACCTCTTCTCAACAATCCTATGAGATGGTTTTGCTTTCAATTTGCATGTGAGGACATAAGACTCAAAAAGACTAAGTAGCTGGTCCAAGGCCATACAACTGGTAAGTGGGTTAGGGCAAACCTCTGGGAGTCCAGGTCTGACTCCAGACTCAATGATCTGAAAACCAATGGTCCCCAAACATTTTGATCGTAGATTCTTAACAGTGAAATCACCTGAGCATGTAGCATCGATTGATGTGTTTTGATAAACTATATCCATATCCTACTATGAAAATATTTCATGTATATTTAAAAACAGAGATACAAAGGCATGATATAAAAATAAATATAATGAGATTGCCTATGCATGCCCCAAGGGGCTGTGTATAGTACACTCTGCTTTAAAGATACTGCTTCTAGTATAAAACAAGTAAAGGTCTTTACAGCTTTACCCAAATTCCTAGAACATAGGTTTATTATGAAATAAATCGGTTAATCTTTAACACTTAGAATGTAAAGGTGGCAATTCATTATTAATTCTGAGTGATGCTGTTGGTTACCTAGCTCATTCGGTTCAAAGTCAGCAGTAGCAACAGAAGAGCAATGAGGTGAAGAACACCACACAAAATGGCTTGGAGATTGTCAGGCTTTGATAGTCCTGGCAATTACAGAATTAAATGGTCCCATTCAGGAGTGGGAATCGGAAGTGGGAACGTAGCCAAAAATAGATGGGGCAGGCTCCGCAATGAATAAGCCAGAACATGGATCAAGAGAGCAAGGTTATGGAGGAGGTAATGGAGCTCAAAAAAGATGTAACCTACTTTATTGATGAAACCAGAGACCTGGAAAATAGGGACTGCCAGGCAAGCTTAGATTAACTGGCTGTCCTCAAGGGACATACGGAAGCAAACACCTGGCAGGCTTTAGAGACTTCCAAGGGGAATAATAATCCAAGAGAAAGCCTGTCCTGTTCATTGGGCTCTCTAATGGTAGCCCTGCTGAAGATACACCTAGCCTCTCCCCAGCCCAGCCCACTCTGCAGGGCATTCCTCTCTTTGCATTTATTTTCCACTCAGAAAACAAAGAGGCTGGACACTTTGACCATAGAAGAACAACAAAGATTAAACATTTGAGTAGCCTTGATAGCAGCATGATCCCTCCCAGGGTGGAAAGTGGGAACTAAAGAAGTATGCCTCTGGCTTGGTTATTTCAAAACTTTGCCCTGAGATGATTTCCCTTTTGTTGCTTATCATTAGATCATAGTTAGACACTAAAAATTCAGTTCAAGTCCTCAAATCCTAACTGGTGACATCCTCTGTGTAAGGCATTGCTGGCATCAGAAAGAATTTGAAAAGCATACAGAGAAGAGACAGTAAAACCCTTAAAATGTATAGTGAGGACAAGAGGTAAGAGGTAAAATGTCAAAAGGGACGAACAAACAAATTATTTGAAGAACAAAGGGTGGAGCATTAGGCAGGCATTTGAAATGAGTCTAATTTGTGACAAGCAGAGATTAAGGGGGTGAAGTGATATTTCTAAATAGACAGAACCCAAGGAGCAAAGGTGAAAACAAAGGGTTGTTGAGGAAATATCAAGTAGTCTAGTTCAACCTGGCATGGAGACATTATGAGATCATAATTCTATGAGAAGTCCTGGCAAGTCATAATGAGGGTTTTCTATGCTGGGCTGATTAGTAAAAAGACAATGGGGGTGGCATCGTTGAGTCATAAAATCAATAAGATGCAAAAAAAGGAACAAAGAGTGTGTAGGATTTTGCAATCATCTGAGTACCTGAGTAACAAGCAGGAATGATAGTTCTAGAATAATTGACACGTACATTAGAACTAATTAACATTGTTACTGGTGAGTAACTGGGGCACCCTAAACCAATTATGTGGTACTGGGTGTCTGCAACAAAAAAATTTAATGCTCACAGGCTCGCTGGTCTCTGGCCAGGAACCAAACAGATGGGACCCTCTGCAAGCACGAGAATGCATGGGAGTCAGCCAATTTAAATGAATGTGTGAAACTTGATCCACAGGCTAGATCTCCTTGAATTTGCCTGCCAAATTATTCCAGGTTATGTAAATGAACTGTCTTATCTTTGCAAAACCTTGCACTGTTTTGAAAAGCTAAGCAAATTTATACATGTGCAGGTCAAATGCTGGCCAGCAGTAGAGAAGAGTTGTCATTATTGCAAAGAACTAAGGAACAAGTGTCAGAGATATTTATATTTTAATGGATTACATAAAGGTAAGAGAGAGCTGTGAAAGAAAAAAATCAGTGTGTCATTGACAGACTGGTGTCTACATTATTGCTATGAACGTACATAAAAGAAGGCTACTAAGATTTAGGATAGAAATTGGATAAGATATTTTTAAGACTTTCTTCACATATCTCAAAACTGCATGGTTGTGGGAATATCACTTTATGAACTGAATGTCCATTTATATACAAACATTGATGATCCCAGAAACAAAATTTAGTAGGGTGTTCTTTCCCCAAGTTCTTGCCATTATGTATTATATGGTAAATGCCCCCCTCATTTCCTCTCTTCCTTCTACATCATCTCCCACTCAATCCTCTGTAAGGCCTGTCAGGATTACCTCCAGTACCTATCTCAAATCCATCCACTTCTCTTTATGACCATTAGCACTAAGGTAGTTTGAGCCACCATCCTTCTCTCCTAAGTTACTTTCAACACCTCCTATGGGTCTCCCAGTTTACCCTTTGTCCCTAGAATCCACTTTAAATCCCCTCACACAGCCCATAATGACTTCATGATGAGGCCTGTATGTCTCCAACCTCATCCCAAGCGTCCCAGCTGCCATTCTTCTGCTATAGCTCACCAAACTTTCTATTCTTTGAGTGTACTGAGTTCTCGCCCACCTCAGGACGTTTGCATTTTTTCATCTGTTGAAATGAGGAGCATTTTGCATGGCTGATCTCAGCTCATTGTATCACCTCCTCACTGCTGTTCTTTAGTACATTGCTCTGTGCATTATGTCCTAGAAAAAGTTGCCTTATATCTTATTTTTTAATTTAATTTTATAAGTTGTCTGTCTTCCTCAAGTAGAATATAAGACCATAAAGGCAGGGACTTTGTCCTTATTATTTTTCAAAAATGTTCAATATGTATAAGACATTTAAACAAACATTTGATTTTAAATGAATTATGATTAACTAAATCATGTATCACATTTACCAGTAAACGTTTTCACTGACTTGCCTATTCAAATTTCCAACAAATATTTTAATCCATTTGTTCTTTTGGATTGATACTCTTTTTAAAAGTATTCTTTTTAAACTCATAACTTCACAAACTGAGAAAAGGAGTTTTATTAAAATAAGCCTATATTTGACTAAAATATTATTTCTTTGAGTGTGCATGATATTTTAAGCCTGAAAAAAAAATAGTCATTTTAAGCCCAGAAAAAAAATCAGAAGCAGCTGAAACAAATAAGATAAACAAGCATGAACTTGAAAAGCCTTTTTACTGAGCATTATGCAAAACTGACCACTCTGCACGTTCTGAAACATATTCCACCTCGGACTGCCAATTAAATTGCCAGTGTCCAATTTGGCGGTGAGGTTCATTCATTCAACAGTCATTGAATTAAGCCATTACTATGTACCGAGCACTGTGCATTGGGATGGAATACAAGAAACAAGGTCAGCTCTGCATTCCTAGAGTTCCTGGTCTACTCAGGAGAAAGACAGCAAATCAGTCCACAATGAGAAGCCTATGTCTGCCAGAGGATAAAACAAGAATACACACAACATATATCAAGCATTTAGTAAACCAGAAGGTGCTATATGTGTAGAGGTGACTGTGAAGTTTCTCTTTAAAATATGGTGTCTCTTTCCACATGCAGGAGATACAAAGAAGGGGAATTGTGATTGTGAGAGATTTTCAAAGTTTGAATATGGGAAATGGTGGCATGACCAAGTGTGCATGAGAATAATCAGTAGGAATATTAAGATGGCTCCAGATATTTAAAAGGTTATCTGGTAGAAAAGGAATAGATTCATTCTGTGTTGTCTCAAAGATCAGAACTAGGAACTAGTGAATGTAATGAGTTATTCTGCTAGGCATAAAGAAGAATTATTAAATGATTCTCAAAGTGGAATGGCCGATTTCCAAAAGACTGTGAATGCACTGTTCATCACTGGAAAATGCAAGACTAATGCAGACTCTTGTGTATTTCTCATCTTTGAGGAAGCCAACTCAGAAGTCTCCTGGGACTTAAACTATAGGTCATCTAGCTCATCAGATCTCTCTCTCTCTCTCTCTCTCTCTCTCTCTCTCTCTCTCTCTCTCTCTCTCTCTCCCCCCTCTCCACACCACTCCACACCAATCTGGGACACACTGAGGACCTGGGTTCCTCTCTACCACTGAGGTAGAACATTCCTATAGTTAATCTCATGCTTTAAAAAATATTGGGATAGTAAAATATTGAGTGATATCTAATCCCTAATGGGGAATGTAAAATGCATTAAATTCTAGCATGCTTATGAAATTCAAAGATAATCACTCATGGATAGCCACTAATGATGGTGATTAAGGAAGATGACTTTAGTTCAAACAAGCAAATGATTAAGCTTACAAAATGTTAAAGGGCTCTAATTAATAAAGTAGCAAATTTTTCTTCTCAACCTACTTTCTAGAACATAAATATGTGAATCATCCTTCCAGGATATAGATTAATGACCTTCATGTTCTAAAATTCAGCGAGGACAGAAATTGCTGCCTGGAAACCAAAGTGCAATTCAAAAGTTCTACTGGAAAGTATCAGAGATACATGTAAGAAGCCTTAGTGAGGCCACCAGTCAGAAAGGAACTTGAGAAACTGTAATTAGGTCAGAGAGAAAATCCAAACTTCCTCATTTTCTGGTCTGGTGTCTTGTCATGAATGTCAGTTTCATACATATCTTACTGAAGAAATTATCACTGTTTACATTTATTTTTTAAATCTACCTTTTCATCTGGACGGTGTGGCTCATGGTTGAGCATCAACCTATGAACCAGGAGGTCACAGTTAGATTCCCAGTCAGGGCATAAGCCTGGGTTGCGGGCTCAATCCCCATTGTGGGGCGTGCAGGAGGCACCTGATCGATCAATTATTGTCTCTCATCATTGATGTTTCTATCTCTCTCTTCCTCTCCCTTCCTCTCTAAATCAATAAAAACATATATTTAAAAATCTACCTTTTCATTCTTCCTCTATATCCATTCAGTCATCAGGTACTGGTGAATTATAATGTGCATATTCAACTCACTGGGGACAATAACTTCACAGTCGGAATCACTCTTGTTATTTGTTGATTTATATTTATAGAATAAAACATTGAGAGACAACATGAATCCCAATTCTTAAAATCAATAGCTTCCTCATAATATTATAAAATATTAAAGTTTAAGTTAGTAAAAACAAACAAACAAAAATAATCTGTGGTGAGTCCTTTCCAAAGAGGTGCCCTACAGGTATTAAGGGTAGCAGATGAAATTCAATTCTGCTGTGAATTTAGCACCATCTGAGGTTGCAGACTACAGTAGCACTTTGGGAGATGAAAGACCCATGATAAAGAGAAAGATAATGCAACCCAGAAACATCCACTCTTCCTGCTCCAACTGTTCTCCATTTTCAGCCACAGAAAACGTGACCAGAAGGGCAATCTAAACTCTGTGATCCTAAACTATATTTATAAAAGAAGTATGTTCTCTTTGTTAACTATAAAAAAAAATGGTCAGACAGGCAGGCACTCAGTATGTGTGCTCCCTTTCAAGGCCAAAGGTGTATTTGCTGTCATTTCAGTCGACTGGATGCATTAATTTTGGTTAAGTGCACAAACTTTGAAACCAGAATATCTAAGTTCCAATAGAGGTTCTACCATATCCTGTCTGTATGGCCACACACAACCCATCTGTATGGCCATGCACAAATCATATTTTATTAAATTATAGTTGGCATAAATATTATGTTCATTTCCAGTGTACAACATAGTGATTCAACATTTATATTCCTTATAGTGTGATCAAAACATTAAGTCTAATAACTGTTTGTTACTATAAAAAGTTATTACAGTAATATTGACTGGGTTTTTTTCCAGGTAAATACCTGGAAGTAGAGTTGCTGGATCCTATAGTAGTTCTATTTTTTATTTTTTGAGGAACTTCCATCAAACAAATTATTTAATCTCCTGTACCTTAGTCATTCTCATTTGTAAAATGAGGAAAGTGCAACTTAATAAATTGGTCTGTTGTAAAAGTTAAGTAAATACATATTTGTAAAGTACTCAGAACAGTGCCTGGTACAGAATAAGCACAAAGCTTGTGCTAATTAATAATCACAGTAGTATACTAGTAAACTCGTATTAAGTAGCTGTATAAACTTGAACCCTGAGCCACAGATGGGCATCTCATAAGAAACACTTGATAGAGTTATCATTCTTAGCTTGTACCTGAGTCTTGATGATAAATTCATGTCTAATAGGCACTGAAAACCAAACTAAACATACTCAACGATTTCACAGCAGGTATGTATATCTATTATACTTCAGGGAGTAAATGAATGCTTAAGAGTCAGTATAACTGCAAAGTTTTTAATTGAAGAATTTTGTCATTAAGGGTCACTGGAATGAGACATTAACTGTTCTTTGTGGCTAACAGGATGGCTCCAGAGACCACACTGTGTATTAAACAAACAACAACTGATATTTGTTTTGTCATCATTAAAATAAAAGTTAACATGTTAAATACAGCAGAAAATCTTTGCATTGAAAGAGCTTTGACAGCATTTGTCAGCTTGAACACTTTATGGCACCAGCGCAGCTTGTTAACAGTCAAGGAAAGACAGCGCTATTAAGCTCAGGGTAGTGCTGAAATGATTTCATACAGCCCACACTCATTTTCCCTACCACCAAGTGAGGATGCCCGTGGAGAAAGGCCATCAAATACAGGAGGTCTCTGCAACTCATCGGCGTTGATTATAATGAGGAAGACATTCTATTGCCACCTGGTGTTATAGTCTACCTAGTAACCATGCAGCTGTTTTGATTAATAAATGGAGTTAACATTTAAAGAAAGGACTTGTACAGCAGTTTTACCTAACAGAGCTTCCTTTATAAATTCCAAATAAAACAGAGCTTCCTACAAATAGAGAAAGGATTACAGTGAATCCCATTGTTTAGAATTCAAAAGCCAACCTTGAAGGCGGGAATTGATTAAAGCAGTCTACCTTGCTAGAGTTAACAGAGCATCATTTTCATCAATAATTACTCCTCTTACTGCAGCTCCATTAATTTGTGGTGCTAAGTAAAACTGGATACTACTGGAAGACATCCAAGTCTATAGGAACAAATATTGATCGGGTAAAGACTCGGAGTCCTATAAGGAGACAATAAGAGAAATAGCTGTACTTGAAGGATAGATGGCATCAGTATAAAAATGTGGCATGTCAAACATGTCCTTAGGCAAACAACTTCCCATTGCACAGATTTTATAAAACAACATTATCCCATCCTTTCCTTGTAAAATGTTATACAGTGCCAAGCACAAGAGCAAGTTTGCTTTTACAAGCTGATACACTGAATCTGTTGAACTGAGCCACCTTCTCTTACAACAAAGTGAAGTGACTTCAACAAAATTGGATTTTGATAGATAACTATAAAATATTAATTTTTAGAGAAATATTTAACTATTTTCCATCATCAATTAACATTTAGTAAGCACACATTGAGTGCAAGGCACTGTATTATGGGTTCTGTGCCTATTCTTAGGAGAATTATAATGTATCTGTCTTTTCATAATAGAATTGCAAAGCAGTCTAGAAGATATTTCTGATGCTAAGTAATTAGAACAAGTACAAGGTAGTAACAAGTACAGGAAAGAAACAAATGCATAATATAACAGGGAAGGCCAAGTGTATCTAGGGTAGAGGCCACAAGGACCGGGATGGCAAACAGGTACAAATTGGGGTGGGTGGGTATAATACTAGGCAAAACAGGAAACCTCCCAAGGTCTGCAAGCAGCAAATCCCAGCAAAGGCCTTCACATTAGATAGACTAACAATTACAAAAACAAACAAAGAAACAAACACAAAGAAAGGTCAGAAGGACAATTTGGCCGATGGCCCCACACTCTACCACCACCATCCATGCCATAGAGAAGTAGAAACACTGGCTCTGAGCTCAGCAAACCTGACTCTGAGGATCACTTCTACTAGGGACCAATTATACAATCTTGAGCAAATTACTTATTTTTGCCAACTTTCACTTTCCTCCTCTTCAAAATGAGAATAACAATGTATGCTCAGCTTTAATAATGTTGTTGAGAGGCTCAAAATAAATCCTATAAGTGAAAGAAATTGGTAAACTTGAAGAGACCTCAACAATTTGAGGAAAATTATTATAATAAGCCAGAGAACTATGTATAGGTAGCATCATCTAAGTGTGAAATACTGTATTAGCTGTTGATTATATAGTATAATATGGTGGGTTATTTGTATCGTATATGACACACATTTTAGAAAGGATAATTGCATATTGAGCTGATTACTACTATCTGGAGAAACACCTGCCCTCTAAATAACTAGTAATGCCTCTGGCATGGAGATGCAGATGACAATAGACTTGATGAGTGATTCTCAAGGTAGATCAATGATTGAAAGAAACATCTGCCCAGTGTAGGGGGAAAGAGAAGACTGTGTAACTAATTGTCCAATTACTCTTTTCATCACTACATTTACTTTGCTTTGGGGTTCAAATATTATTAAAGTAAAATAGGCCATTTTAAAGTGAATATTTGAAAACAAGTATAACAGAGTTTAAGGGTTAAGATTAATTTTTGTTCAAGTCTTTTATGAAGAAATTAATAAAATATCATTGCAAGACACTTTATAAACCTAAATCAATGGTGAGTTACATATGTTGTTAGATAATAAGATTCAGTAACAGAAAGATGTCAGTTCTCCCCAGATTGCTATATATATTTAATATAATTCCAACCCAAATCTCACCAGGGGTTTAGGCTTTGATCAGCTGATTCTATAGTGTTCAGTATATGGAAGAGTAAAGGGCATTGAAACCAGGAAACTCCAGAAGAACAAGGTGAACAGAATACTAAAGTTTTTACATAGAACTATAGTAATTAAATAATGTGCTTTTGCTACACATGCAGGATAAAGTCTAGAAATAAACAGGCACACATAAGAAAACTATTTTTTATGGAACAGGCATTTCAGATGATTGAATAGATGGATGAATCACTAAATGGTAATGAAAATCAGTCACACCTAAAGAAGTACATTAAAATGGATCTGAACACCACAAAGGACCAAAAAAAATTCACAATATCTATAATCTTATGATAATGACAATTTTCTTAATACACAAAAAACTGTGAAAGAAACAAGTCTGATGAATACAATTACAATTAAGGATATCCTGCTTGTCAAAAATAAAAATAGCCCAGCTGGTATGGCTCAGTGTTTGAGCATGGGCCTATGAGCCAGGAGGACATGGTTCAATTCCTGGTCAAAACTCATGCCTGGGTTGTGGGCTAGATCCCCAGTGTGGGGCGTGCAGGAGGCAGCCTATTGATGATTCTCTCTCAGCACTGATGTTTCTATCTCTCTCTCCCTCTTCCTTCCTCTCTGAAATCAATAAAAAATATATTTTAAAAGAATAAAAACAAGGAGAGTAAAAAGAAGTCACAAACTGATATTTTTAGCCTAAAACATCAACAAAAGATTCACTCCCAGAATATATAAAAACTACTATGAATCAATAAAAACGGTAAGAGCCAAGGAAAAAGATGTTTAAATAAATGAACAAGAATTTTGCAGGAGAGTAAATACACATAATTCCCAAGTACATCACACCCAATATTTAGCAAAAAAGTTTAAAACTAGAACGTACGCCATTTGGTGGTGTGAAAATGGGCACAACCACTTAGAAAATAATTTGGTATTTTCTAATAAGGTTAAGCAGTTGCACATCCTATGATCCAGCAATTTTAATCCTCATATAAATCCTAAAAATAACTCCTGCATGTGTGAACCAGGAGATATGGACAAGAATGTCCACAGAAGCAGTGTTCATAATAACAAAAATATGAGGATCTCAACTTTAATGCCAACCAACAGCACAATAAAAAATAAATGATGGTGTAACCATTCAATGAATAACTTGAGAGCAGAAAAAATGGATAAACTACTGGCATCGGCTTGGATGAATCTAACATACTATTGAGTAAAATATCTTAAAATAAATCATTAACTATCATTTTACTTATATAAAGTTCAAAAGCAGGCTAAAGTAACAGAATTATGCTTTCAGACACATAGGTATTAAAGCTATAAATAAAAAAAGTATAGGAGTGATTTACACAAAATTCAGTACAGCCTTGTATCCCCATGGGGTGGTGAAAAGAGAGGGGTTCAGGAAGTGGGCACAGGATGTGTATAAGGTTATAACTGTTTATTTCTTTTTTATAATATATATATATTTATTGATTTGAGGGGGGGGGGGGGCTTCTATAGAGAAAAACATCGATTGGCTGCCTCCTGCATGCCCCTACTGGGAATGGAGCCCGAAACTTTGGCATGTGCCCTGCTCAGGAATCCCACCTGGGATCTCCTGGTGCCTGGGTCGATGCTCAAGCATTGTGCCACACTGGCTGTGGGTGACTGATTTTTCTTAATCAGGGGGTGGTGAACACAGTGTTTGCCTTATTATCATTGTGTAAATCACACATGCACACTAAATTATTTATAAATAGAATAAATTTTATAATAAACACCTTTTAAAGAAGAAATTATTATCAAAGTATGTAAGGTTGTGGTTGATGAGAAATTAACTAAAACAGCTAGTTGACTGAGTATGAGAATATTTTGAAGGAGCAGGATAAAGTGAAGGATAAATAATATGCGTTATAACTTCATTCCTTCCTGAAATTTAAAGAATGACAGGAGAAAAAAATGAGGAAAGAACAATATTTATAGGGGAAAAATGTCCTCCATAAAAAAGTGCTCATTATTCATAAATATTCTCCAGATATTTCTATACTCATATTAGGAGAGAAAAAAACAAATACATTTGCTCCAAATGGTGATAAAATCAACTGATATTTCTCATGTAAATTACAGCCATAGCAAACCTTTCTCATTTTGATGATGAATCATCCTCTACCAAGCTTCTTAAGAAAGAGAGCTAAAGGGCATCATTTTTTTTAAAAAAAATACACATTTAAAAATGTATCATAGAAAGAGGAAAATTTCAATTTGGGAGATGCCAGTGAAAGTGGATAATTTTCATACACAAAAAGATAAGTAAAATTCCTTCCAAAGGACAGAATTGATGGACATATAATTAAACTTACGCTACTTGGGACCTGACAAAAATGTAATTTGAAGGTATTTTTAGAAAGAAAGAAAAAAAGAGAGGAAAGGGAAGAAGGAAGGCACTTCAAAGTATACCACTGGTTATTAAGAGCCAAAACATCCTACAGAATAACAAATAGGATCAAAACAAACCCAAACAATCCAACCTCCAAATAGTGATTTCTAAGACCTCCTGGAAATACAATGAGTGTCTGAGTCTTATCAAATAATTATTGATGCTACATTCATCTGCCTATTAAACAAACAGAGCAATTTCTCCTTTATATTTTATTATAAGAGCTATAAAAATCAGGCTAATTCCAAAAGTCTACAATCTAAAAAATTGATAGAAGTATAAGAAATGATTAGGAGATGCAAATTTTTGTTTGAATGTCAATTTTTTGTTTGGATTTATGTATGATTATATATGCAAGATTACTTCTATATGTTAAAAGAAAGAAACTTGTAGAAAAAGAAGCGGGGGGGGGGGGGGGGGGGGGGGCGGGGAAAAATAGCCAGGAAATCTTTAGTCAGTAAAACAAGTCCTGGAATGAGATGTTGGCAGGCAATAATGGTATCAAATGAAGGCTGAAAGAAAAGAGCTGGAGTAAATGGCTGCCAATATGACTAGTGACACTGGCTTTTAGCTTATCATACTAGTACTAGAGGCCCGGTGCATGAAATTCATGCACAGAGGACGGGGGGGATCCTTCAGCCCAGCCTGCATGCTCTCCAATCTGGGATCCCTCTCACAATCCAGGACTGCTGGCTCCCACCCACTCACCTGTCTGCCTGCCTGATTTCCCCTAACTGCTTCTGCCTGCCAGCCTGATCACCCCCTAACCACTCCCCTGCCAGCCTGATTGACACCTAACTGTTCCCCTGCTGGCCTAATTGCCCCTAACTGCCCTCCCCTGCAGGCCTGGTTCCCCCCCAAACTTCCTCTTCCCTGAAGGCCTGCCCCCCCCCAACTGCTCTCCCCTGCAGGCCTGGTCCCCTCCAAATGCCTTCCCCTATAGGCCTGGTGGCCCCTAACTGCCCTCCCCTGCCAGCCCGGTCACCCCTAACTACCCTCCCCTGCAGGCCCAATCTCCCTCAACTGCCCTCCCCTGCAGGCCTGCCCCCCCCCCAACTGTCCTCCCCTGCAGGCCTGATCACCCACAACTGCCCTCCCCTGCTGGCCATCTTGTGGCGGCCATCTTGTGCCCACATGGGGGTGGCCAACTTGTGTGTTGAAGTGATGGTCAATTTGCATATTATATCTTTATTAGATAGGATTAAAATATTGCCTACAAATCCATAAATTATCTTGTTTGTAGTTTGGATCATAATCAGAAGAGAAATTTAGAAAACTTTCACTGTGGGCAATTAGATTTACCACAAAACCAAGAGCATCTGAGTCTCTGAGTTTCCGTGGGGACAATGTATTAAGAGCAATAAGTAAACCCATCAGTAACTATTTTGAGTCAGTATGTCTCAGGATCCCAAATTTAATCTAAGTCACCAGGAGAGAAAATTTTGTAGGTGACTTTACTCAAGATAATTTTTGTAAAAACCTCCTCTAAAGTTTTAAAACACACAATAATCCACACTGGTCTTTCACCTGTTTTTACATTCAGAATCCTTAGCCCTGAGTTCTGATGACTATGACTGAATACAAAGTCTACTCCATGACATTTCCATTCTGTCCAAAGAACACACAGTGATAGCTAGTGAACTTTTGGGGGGAAATTCACAATTTCTCCATAGTACATAGTCTTCTACTACAATAATTCAGCACTTAATAGATATATGGTAAATAACATGTCTCATTTTGCCATCATATTTTTATAGATTCTGTCAAATGATTGAGTTAATTTCAAAATGTTATATTCCTTTCAGTCTCGACAACATTTTTGGAGAAAAAGGATATAAAAAAATACAATAATCTCTATAGACTCGAACTAATTATTTTGTATGTTTTATATCCGTGGCATATAATATACAAACACGTGTTAAACATATTAGAAGAACAAGCTAGAGTTTTCTATTGTCTAAAAATGTAGATGAGTGGCTATAAGCTTTAAGCATATAAATAAATTTGCTTTACATCTTTATATATTTAGTTAGATTATTTTTAATAAGGACCCAAGCAAAGACTAAAGATTTGTCCTAAAAGAAAAGTGCAGGAAAATAAAATTTAGTGGAATGATGCTAGAGTAAGAAAAGACCTAATAATTTGGTCGGAGTATAAATATGTATGTGCAAAAAAAGTTGTTTTATGGTCAAAGTGGTCATTTTTCAAAGGTTTTTTTTTTTATGTATATGTATACTATTATTTACACATTTCCTTAAAGTTCTACATCACTTCCCCTGAATCTCTGGATCATCCAGTTCTACACAACTTTTGTCAGGACACTGACATACATTTTGGCACCAATTTCAAGACTGAAAATGTAAAAACCTGAAAATATCAATTTTACATTTTTTTAGGTATTTGCATTCCATGTCATTAAATATCAACTGAGATATTTTAATACTGTATTTTTCAGTCTGTGGCACTTCATTATGAGTACAGCCTACATGAAAATATGTTCTCATGGCATAATATTCTTACTGTATTATAAATACATTTTATCTGTGCAGCATTGCATGCTGAGTGGACCAAGGCTCTGAGATGGCTCCTAAACTGGCAAGGAACTGAGCCTTTTAACCCAGGTCTTCAGACATTAAGCACATTTCATTACACAACAGTTGTCTCTCTAATGAGGTTTTAGTCAGTTAATGAGACTAAAACATCTCTATCGTCCTCTATGCAATTGATTTTTTTCCCGTTAAGTGAGAGTAGAGTCAATGGACATGTGTAAAAGGAAATAAAACTACAAACCCAACCAAGAAGAGGAAAGTCTTTCTCCTAGAGTATCTTCAATGTCACACAGACCACGTCACTCCCACAGTCACAGTAAAGAACGAAGCCCTAATTAGAGAAATCATTCCCATTAGAAGGAGTGATATTTGCTTACTTCCTCCAATATTTATATGGACAATGCTCAGAGCAAAGAAAATGTTCACCAGTCACTACAACAGCAACTAATGCTTTTGAAAAAAAAAAAATAAATTTAAACCAAAGGCCTAGTTACTACATAAATGATGACTGGATTTCAACAATTCCAAAACTACTAGAAGGATTCCTACCTCCCTGCAATTCTCTGCTTCTTAGAAAGGCCTTTTGCGTGTGTAAGTGTGTGTGAGTGTGTGTGTGTGTGTGTGTGTGTGTGTGTGTGTGTGTGTTGGGTTTTGTTTTTGCTTTTGTATTTTTATACTCTCATCCTTGTTCTCATCTCAGATGCAGAGAATAAAATCTAAGGATTTATTCTCAACTGTTTGGGCTGTTAGACAACAAAAAAAAGTGAAAAACAAATACCATCTTCTGTTTTCTAGCGCAAGCACAGAATATGACATGCAATTATATATATTTATTCCACAAATGATATTTGGGATCTTTTTCTCCAGAGGCAACAAGCACTACACAGTATTTTCCTCACAGAAACACATTCCTCAAAAATGTTAGCCAGACATTTTGTTTTCGATTTTTCAATGCTTTTCAGATTTTATGGATTAGAGTTGAAAAGTCAACACTTAAAAGTAAAGTGAGGTTTGGAAACGGTTATCTCTAAATATGAGTTCATTATTCCCCTTCGACAACCACAAGTAAAGGCAACAAAATATGTTCTGTCCATGTTTGACATAAAGAAATATTTTTCAGATGACCTGGCGATTATGGACTTTCTGCAAAAGCAATTTCATTATAAATGAATGTATACATTCAGATATGTAGGCATTATTCCCCAAAACTGTAAATGGCTCTCCTCTAAAGAATTTGTTTGTAAGTTTCTTCTAAAGCTTTAAATGTGTATGTGCGCACACCCACAAAGTCAGAGGTACAGCCACCGGCATGGACATGCTCCCAAAGCAAGGAGTTGTCTATCCTATTTTTAACCAGCTTTTCAACCACACTTCTGCTACTCCAAGTATGGTCCATGACCCCCAGCATCAGCATCACCTAGGAACTCCTTAGAACTGAAGAACCTGATTCCACCAAAGACCTACTGCATTAAAATTTGCATTTTAACAAGATTATAGGTGGTTCCAAAACACATTAAGGTCTAAGAAGCACTGATCTAGACCTCTCAACCCAATTCCTAACTACTTCCAAAGTACTTTAACACAACTTGTTAAAACTGAATGTCATTGCCAGTTGCTGAGAAGCCACTCAAGGAAACACATAAGCCTTTTCCCCCCGGTATTTCCTATAGTGCTAAGAGCATGGGCTTTCATCTAGCTATCTAAGTAGAAACATGCAGGCTGTATTAGACTTCCCAGGAGGTCAAGAACCAAGTCTGTGTTATTGTCCATGATGTCCTTGCACCTAGGGACTAGTTGGAACTTAATATCTTTTGAATGAATAAAACTGGTGTGGTACATTTACACCATGGATTACTATGTAGCAGTTAAAAGGAAGGATCTCTTATCCTTTGAGACAGCATGGAGGGACCTGGAGAGTATTATGCTAAGCGAAATAAGCCAGTCAGAGAAAGTCACTCATATGTGGAATCTAAAGAACAAAATAAACTGCTGAACAAAATAAACCCAGAGACACAGAAGCATGGAACAGACTGTCGAATCTCAGAGGGAAGGCAGGGGTGGATGGGTGGGTGGGTGAGAAGAGATTAACCAAAGAATTTATATGCACACATGCATAACCCATGGACACATATAATAGTGTGGTGAAGGCCTGGGGTGGGGCAGCGGGAGGGCTAGAAGGGGTGAATGAGGGAAGGGGGGGGGGGGTATCTGTAATACTTTCAAAAATAAAGATAAATTTTAAAAATAAAAATAAAGAAAACACATTTAAAAAAGAAAAAACTAGTAATCATGTGGACAGGTCCTTACATCTCTCCTCTGTAACACTGCTGGAGACTTAATTAGTCGCTTAGCCTTGGATTTCTTCTTCTATCAGTACTGGAGTTTATTTTCATGAAACATGAATTGTGTTTCATTCAAATAAAATAAAGTTATGCTATATTGCTACCCAATTAATATTTCTAGAACACACAGTCTCTCTCACTTACATCCTTACTCTTTAAGGTCCCCCATAGCCTAAGATATAAAGTTCCTTACCTAAGTACAGCTACAGCCTCCTCTTCTAGCATTATTACTCACTGTCCTACTCATCTACCCCCCAACCACATGCCCTGTGTTCCACCTTTACTGAAGTATCAGCCACCCCTTGTTCTCAACCCCTCAACTCAAGCTGGCATAAACTGAATCATTATGGCCTATAAGTATAAAGGAATGTATTAGGTTTCCACTTCTGAAAACCTATATTATGTCTTAAAAATATTAAAATTAATCTTAATAATTAGAAATACATTTATATGAAGTCATTAAGTATCAAAATTAAAAACCTAATATAAAAAATACGTCAGTTTTATTGGGAGTATGTTTCTGCCTGGGCTAACCGGCTCAAAGTTCTTAATATACAATCCTAATAAATTACGTCTGAAGACACTAATATCTAGTGTGTTCCTAAGCTTGGGCATTTTTCATTTCTCCAAAGATCTACCTAAGTCTTTCAAAAAATAGACAACTATCTACAAAATTTTAATTGCCCATTTGCTGTGTGCTGTGCATGAATCTTTTTTTTTTCTAGGTAAATACCACAAAAGAGGTAGGTTCCAGGCTTGCTGCCTACAGTTGAATCTCACAAGTAAATACCACTCTTAGTTCTTAATTTAGGTGTCTCAAAACAGCATAAAACAGAGAGCGACCAAACTTATAAATTGGGGGTGTGTGAACATGTAGCTCCAAAACGCAAATCTCCTTCATTTTCACATCTCAATTCTTTTTTGAAAGTTATCTGACCTAGAATATATTGCACACCCAATCCCCATAAAGAACATCCACATCCTCCACCACCAAACTGCCTTAACTCAGCTCAACTGTGGCACTCCAGTATAGCCTTTCTTACCTTATCCCTAAATAAAGTACCTACACTCTCGTTTATGCCCTCATCCTAACCTATATAAACTTCTGTCATAGCTTCTGCTAACAAGTTATTCACATGTCTGTCTCCTACGAAACTCTTAAGTCCTTGTTTGGTTACAGGATTTATGCTTTTCCATCTATTTTCCCAATTTCTTCACATAGTATCTCACAATGAGTAACCAACCAAACTTCTAATGTAGGTTCAATAGCATTCACAGCCACAAATGCAGTCTGTTGAAGAGTTGGAACTTTCTAAGCCAACTGCATTCTGATTTAAAGTCAAAAAGTGAATCTCTCTGGGACCTGAGATGAACCCCACTGGCCATGAGCTGGACACAAAATGGGACTCAGAATTGGAGGACAGGTAGAAACTAACAATTGAGGTACACTCATGACAACAGTGAAAAGGCTCAAGCAGCAATGAGGTGGGAGGAAGACTGGCAAGGAAGAGGAGGGAAGAGCAGTCTAATGACAAGTTATCCTTAATAAAATAGCACTGAAAAGCTGGTACTACATATATGTTTTATATATCTATAGTCTCACATACATTATATATGATATGAATATAGCATATAGTATATAGTATACTAGTGACCCGGTACATGGATTCATGCACTTTAAAAGGAAATTAATTAGAAGGTGGCTGGCAGGGCGGGACTGGGCGAGAGGGGCTGGACACACCCTGGAGCCAACCACCCTCAGTCCATCCCCAGCGTCTGCAAAGTGAGTGAGGTCGCTCTGGCATGTGGGGTCCCTCAGCCTGGTCTGCAGGGATCGGATAGGGCTGAAACCAGCTCTACGACATCCCTCAAGGGGTCCCGGAGTACAGGGTGTGGAACGCAAATGCAAGTGTGCAATAAACCAGATTCAAGGCCAACAGTACTCCAACAACAATATAACCCCAGCTGAATGTGGAATTGAGCAGCCCTGCAAGGAATTGGGCTACCTCCTCTCTGGTTTCAGGGTGCGTCACCCGAGAACTGTCACTGCCAAGTCACTGCAGCTCAGCAGCTCCTGCGTTGAGCATCTGACCCTGGTGGTCAGTGCATGTCATAGTGACCGATCAGACGGTGGGAGAGACACTTAGCATATTAGCCTTTTATATATATACTAGAGGCCCAGTGCACAAAATTCGCCCAGCCTGCACCATCTCTAATCCGGGACCGCTCCAGGATGTCCAGGGGTCAGGCCTAAACCAGCAGTCGGACATCCTTCTCATAATCCTGGACCACTGGCTCCTAACTGCTCACCTGCCTGCCTGCCTGATCGCCCCTAACCACCTCTGCCTGCTAGCCTGATTGCCCGTAACTGCCCCCCCTGCTGGCTTGGTTGCCCCCAACTTCCCCCCCTGCTGGCCTGGTCACTCCCAACTGCACCCCCTCCACCTGCCTGGTTGCCCCTTACTGCTCCCCCTGCCAGCCTGGTCACCCCCAACTGCCCCCCTCTGCCAGCCTCATCACCCCTAACTGCCCCTCCCACCAGCCTGGTCACTCCTTACTGCCCCCCTACTGGCCTGGTCACCCCCAACTGCCCCCCCTGGTGGCCTGGTCGCCCCACGCAGCCTGCTGTTAGGTCGTTGCTGTTACTATGACAGCGTCCTGGACAATTTGCATATTCCTCTATTATTAGTATAGATAGGTAGTATATAGTATATATTACATATGTAATCTCACATACACACAACACATATTTTGTGTATTATATAAATTTGTCCACATATGATAAGCCCTCAATTCCATCATGGATTTCTTAAGTATATAATAGTCATATTAATAAGACAACTGTGGATGAGTTGAACATTAAGAAATATATATTACAAAATGAATTTAACATGTATACTCTGGCATCAAATGACTTTAGCAATATTTCAAATAATACAAAATCATATATAAAATATCAATCAATCATTTGTATTGCTGGATCCACCCAATTTCAGCACAAAGAACATGGAAAACTCGTTACCCATGAAGTCTAGCCGGGTACAGCAGTGCCACTCGAACTGAACTGCTTTTTTACCAGACCCTAATGAGTTAAGTACAAGTATCAAGAGCAAACAGAAATTTTAGAGCAATTTGGTATTTTCATACCTATTGAATCTAATAATAATGGACTTGTGTTTTTATTAAATTATATGAATTAATTTTGTTGGGTTTTATGAAATATCAATCTGCACTGGATTGAAAGGAGGCAGCGGAGGATATTGACTAGTCCTTCACCACAGAGTTTGAGAAGCACTGCACTATTAGGAGTAACCCCATCAGAAGCCCACCCAGCTAATGACTAACTACGCCTGGTCATGCACTAGAAGTTGACATGGGCTGACAATTCCAGGTAAAAGATCAGAGACAACTTGAATGTGGTTGCTTTAAGCTGCTCACAGACATGGAGCATTGGAAGCAGTGCCTTAGGGATGCAACTTCTTTTATTTATTAGATGAGTACATTTGGCACTGTTATCTAGGGGGAAATGAAAATGTCCCCATTTTAAGAAAAATAATACTTTGTATTTGAAATTGATAAATATAGAGTCAATATTTTCTAGGGTCCACTTTAATCCTAGTATTCTCTCTGATTCTCCTGTTAGCTTATTGCTGCAAAATGTGCTAAATGAATTCATCTGCAGTTTGAACAATAGTTTATTTGACACTGGAATCAAGGAAAGAGTCTTCAGTTAAACTTACAATCTATACTATACACAACGTGGTATAAGACTGGAGCCCGCAAATCTAAGAAATAACAGAGGAAGGTATTGCCTTAGAAATAGTAATCATTCCTTTAGTTGTGGTACAGTGAAAATGAATGAATGAGGGAGGGAAAGAGAGAGGTAAGCAATTCCATTTGCCTGGAGAAATGAGGCACACAATCGATAATGTGAACTGCTAGTGATAAATAAGGCTATGAAAAGGTTGAAATTTTATTTGGAAAAAAAAACACTACAGTCATTAAAGATGGGAAATAGGCAAACTCTAACATGATGTGATTCTGAGTGAGAGAGTGGGATTTGGTACTTCAGTTGCTTTCGATGAGGTGACCTCATCACAGTTTTAAATAGACTGTCCATTATAAGCTTAAATTATCACCCCATGAAACTCTGATAGACTGAATACTGACCTGGAAATTAACAATCAAGCATATTGCAGACAAAAAATATAAAAGAGCCTCTTTGCTTATAACCAGCATGGCGCTGATTAGAGTAAAAGTGAGACCTTAACAATTTTTAAATTGCTATTGTTAAAATAGAAATTAGCTGAACTAGTGATGAGAAATACAATACTTCACCTGTCATAAAAACCACGCCTTCCCCTGCCATGCAGATTTGTTGATGAAGATCAACTTTTATTGCCAAAGTATTAAAAGCTAAGCAAGGAAGAAAGCTATGGAATTTGGTTTTGAAATTTAATAAACTGCTCATCAATGAATTGCTATATCAAATAATATTGTGGTATGTTTCCTAAAGTGAATCCAGTGGATTGTTTTTTGTTTTTCCCAAACCATCACATGTCATCAAAAACACACTGTTATGCCCTAGCTGGTTTGGCTCAGTGGATGGACTGAAGGGTCCCAGGTTCTATTCCGGTCAAGCACACATGCCTGGGTTGCAGCTCAATCCCAGGTGGGGGGGGGAGGGGGGCATGCAGGAGGCAGCCAATCAATAATTCTTTCTCATCATTGATGTTTCTCTCTCTCTCTCTCTCTCTCTCTCTCTCTCTCTCTCTCTCTCTCTCTCTCTCTTCTCTCCCCCCCCCTTCCTCTCTGAAATCAATTAAAAAAAATATATTTTAAGCACTAACCAGTTTGGCTCAGTGGATAGAGTGTCGGCCTGTGGACTGAAGGGTCCCAGGTTCGATTCCGGTCAAGGGCAGGTACCTTGGTTGCGGCACCTCCCCAGTAGGGGGTGTGCAGGAGGCAGCTGATCAATGTTTCTCTCTCATCGATGTTTCTAACTCTCTATTCCTCTCCCTTCCTCTCTGTAAAAAATCAATAAAGTACATTTTAAAGAATTAAAGAATATATGTATTTTTTTAAAAAGCACTGTTATCAGGGAATAGTACGGATAGAATTTCTCTATTGCTAGTGGGAGTGGGGTCCTTGGGAACTGCTGGAATACGCATTTCCAGAGGCCCCCATGGGAGAATGAGATGTGGTAAAAAGCTTTACTTGCGTGGAGTTATATCCATCAACTTCCAAAGTCCCATTCCCCTTAAACCAGTCCTGGAAAATGTGCTGCTGGGGTATCAGCAGAGCTAAGAGCAAAACCAGTGTCCAAAATTTCAGTTCCATGGTGTAGTTGAATACAACACAACATCAGACTAATTCTAGTCTATTAGTCCATTATGGGGTCCACATGGCCGTAGACTATGTGGGTCAGCACAGTACAGAGTGTGAGAGCTCAAGGCTACGAGTCAGGTGCAAGCAGCAGAGGCAAGAGAAGAGGCAAGGGCTCCTTTGTTTAGAAGTTTATGTATCTCAGATTTCGGATCCTTGCAGTGGCCAAGCCTATTCTGGTCAATGGCCTGCTCCCAGGTGGGACTTGAAGGTAATCACCCTCTCTACTTCATTTAGACTTCACTGGCCATGAGTCTGTTCTTTCTCTGTCCAGTCCCTTCCCCCAAGATCTGCGGGGAACAGGCCTGACGAGTGCTAAACTATAGCTTTCTGACACAAATAGCATGCCTATATCATTTGGCCTTCCCTTACTCCATTCCTGTCAATTAATTAATAACCAAGTTAATTACAACAGTATCACTATCATCAGGCTTAGGTATATGCATGTCCTTTCCAGAAATGTTTTCCAATATGGTTATTACTATTTGTGGAAGTCACAGTATTGTCACATAAATAATACCTCTCAGCCCATATTTGTAATACCATTCTAAAATGTCTACCTGCTACAAAATAATTCTTCTCTTCCCAAACAAACTGATTTCCGTAGTTTACTAATATTAATTGTTGTTCTCTCATGAATAAAAGCCCTTTCCTTTGAGAAGTATTTTCTTTAATAGCTTAGTTCAAAAAAGTTAAGGCCTTTAAGAGAATCACCTTAAAATGTAATTAAAACTATGTTTGGTAACTTATTCCTTAGTAAAAGCAAAGGAATGCACACCTCTTAAGAGTCAATTTTTCTGAAGCACATGTATAACTTCACTTTTTGTTAATGTAATTGGAAGTATGTGCATTATTATGACTATAAGTTTTCTCTGATGAGCCAAATAGTGCACTGTGATTTTTAATTTTTTTAATAAAACTTTATATTTTTCCTGGATTTAATCATTACCTCTATTTCTTTCCTTTGCATAGACTCTTCACAAACTCTCCAATATTTAAAGCCACTTAAGATACGGGTTTCCATGGCAAACCATAAAAATCATAGAAGACTCCATAGGGAGCAAAATATCAGACATATGTTGTAGCAATATCTTTACCGATAAACAGCTCCTAGGGCTATGGAAACTAAGGAGAAAATAAACAAATGGGGCTACATCAAAATAAAAAGCTTCTGCACAGCAAAAGAATCCATCAACAAAACAACAAGAAAGCCCACTGCATGGGAGAACATATTTGCCAATGTTATCTCTGATAAGGGTTTAATATCCAACATTTACAGAGAACTCATACAACTTAACAAAAGGAACATAAACAATCCAATCAAAAAATGGGCAAAGGACCTAAATAGATACTTTTCAAAAAAGGACATACAGAAGGCCCAGAGACATATGAAAACATGCTCAAAGTACTAATCATCTGAGAGATGCAAATCAAAACAACAATGAGGTACCATCTCACACCTGTCAGAATGGCTATCATCAACAAATCAACAATCAACAAGTGCTGGAGAGGATGCAGAGAAAAAGGAACCCTTGTGCACTGCTGGTGGGAATGCAGACTGGTGCAGCCACTGTGGAGAACAGTATGGAGTTTCCTCAAAAAACTGAAAATGGAACTCCCATTTGACCCAGTAATCCCACTTCTGGGAATATATCCCAAGAAACCAGAAACACCAATCAGAAAGGATATATGCACCCCTATGTTCATAGCAGCACAATTTACAATAGCTAAGATTTGGAAACAGCCTAAAGTGCCCATTAACAGATGAGTGGATTAGAAAACTGTGGCACATCTACACAATGGAATACTATGTTGCTATTAAAAAAAAAAAAAAAAAAGGAACTTTTACCATTTGCAACAGCAAGGATAGAACTGGAGAGCATTATGCTATGCAAAGTAAGCCAGTCAGAGAAAGATAAATATCACTTGTTCTCAGTCATATGTGGGATATAATGATCAACATAAACTGATGAACAAAAATAGATTCAGAGACAAGGTAGCACTGAACAGACCATCCAACCTCAACGAAAAGGCAGGGGAAGGGAGTATTAGAGATCAACCAAAGGACTTGTATGCATGCATATTAGCATAACCAAGGGACACAGACACTGGGGCTATGGGGGTTTGCCCTTAGGGGTAGGAGTGGCTGGTGGGAGGGGAGATTAATGGGGGAAAAGGAGACATATGTAATACTTTAAACAATAAAAAAAAAAAAAAAAAGATACAATTGTCCCAGGGTCAAAAACATGAGGTAACCCTTTGTCCTGGAGCCCTCAATTCTCCTGCTCCAATTTGGGTTGATTGTTCTCTAGACCTGGCAAATAGCTATTGTTCTGTGATTTTCCTTTAATTCCAGGTTCCATACTGCTACAGGGACATACTATATCACTTGGATTCTTAATCCTTTGTACACAACACATTTATTTTTCTCATTTAAAGGCGTTAGGATCTGGTCTTCATGCCTAGAGTTCTAAAATTTCATGATAATATCTTGGTTTTTTATTCCCCCATTAACTTGGTTCACACTTAGAATGTGAGCTTGCATACTCCAGTTCTGAAACAATTTTTTATTACTTTGATAATTTATTTTTTATATTGTCTCTGCTCTTTTAATGAAAACACTATCAGCTGAATAATCTGGTTTACTTGTTATATATATTTTTTAGGATATTCCCTTCATGTTCAAACCTTTCTGTTGATTAATTTTATTTCTGCTTTCTTTTCTTTAAGTTTCCCATAATCTGTCTTATTTTAATTGTTATGTATGTAATAACATTACTTTTTTTTTATGGATGCACTGTCTCCTCTTATTTTTCTAAGTTAATTTTCTTTTTTGTTTAATTTTTTTTTCTGCCCCTTACCTATTAATTTAGCTTCTCCAAGCTCCTTTTTAGTACTTCATGCCCCTTGTTGTGATTTATTTATTTCTTGTTGGAGTATAGTCCAAATATGTGATAATCTTTGGATATATTTATGAGTGAGAAAATAAGGTACTGACTAGGAATGCTATGGGCAAGGGCTGCACCTTATGGGGTTCACTGCAGGGTGAGCAAGCAGGGACCTGATCCTTCAAATATCAAAGATGTGTAGATCAGTGTCTCCAGGAAATAAGCTTTCACTTATCTCTTGTTCAGGAGTTATAGGACTGTCTGCCAATGCTATTGAAGATCACACAGTTGGGCCTGGTGTTCCCATGTCTACAACACTTTAGTCCAATGCCTCCATAGAATAAATCTCATCTCTGACTAAGAGTAGGGACATTGCAGTAATTAGTTGTCTGCTTATACAGGGGAAAGGGGCTTGAGGAGCATAACATATTCTATTTAGACTTTTAACAAACTCCCTGTTTTTGCCCATATTTCACTCCCAGCTTCTGCACTATCTAATATTGCCAATTCCTGTCTTTTCCTGGGTTTTAAACAGTAGATTTGTTCCTGCTTGTTGGAACCTTCTTCTGCAGGCACCCAGGTATTCAACTCTTTATGCTCTAGTAATCCCTCCTTCCAATTCATACTATCTAGAAATTCAAGGCATTTCCAATCCATTATCTCTTCCCTACTTCTCTTTCTTTATGCGTGTTTCTATCCTTTTCATTCCTTTCGTTTCAGTGATGTGTTCAGTGGGGAGCAGAGGCTCAATCTGCCATGTTTAACTGGAATCTCAAGATCTTTTTTGCACCCAGCTTGTGTAGCTCAGTGGTTGAGCATTCACCTTTAAACCAGGAGGTTACAATTTAATTCCTGGTGAGGGCATATGCCTGGGTTGCCTGCTATAGCCCCAGGAGGCAGCAGATCATTGATGTTGCTACCTCTCTATCTTTCTCCATTCCTTTCTCAATAATCAATAAAAATTTATTTTTAAAAAAGATCCTTTTTTCTATGACAGAATATATGTTACCACTAATTAAATCAAGGTATCTAGATTTTATCACTGAAAAGCACCCTATTAGTCATATTGTCCATTCACTCTCCCAATTTAAAATAAGAATTTGCTTTTTTTTTGGGGGGGGGGGGGGATCCATAAGCCTCAAATAACAAATACAAACAAACAAAAAACTGGCACATATTTACAAGGAATTGAACTATCTAAAATGAATCTTAAAATTTATGTAGTAATGGGGATGAGAGAGGAGCCTCAAAAAGCTGCTGTCCTCTACATGTTCACTTCCTACAATTGAGGAGACCAAACCTATCAATCACCTACAAAATACAGTGTTATTCCATCTCCTTGGCATCCATCAGAAATTTCCCTGCTAGTACTCCCTTGTAAAATGACAATGCCACATAAAACAGTAGAAGTCACTGGAGAAAAGGCATGCATGATGGAACATGAAGACATGAGAATGACAAAAGGTATTAAGAGTAAAGGGTTTTCCTTGCCACTTATCCTGTATCCTCTATACCGTCATAAAGAAATCTCTTACAGCGTGCTAAAATAGCAACTGCACTTACCATAGCACAAAAACAGCCAAAGGAAAGTCCAAAAAATAAAATAAAATACTAGCTTTATAACACAAAGAAATATCTGACATTGGAATTAAATCAAGATTTCGGCCTACTCCATGCATTTCACTTTCCACTGATAATTTTAATAAAACCAACTGCCAATTCATCATGATCCCGTTCAGTGTCCAGGTAAAGTCCATAAAAAAGCAAATGAAAAGGCCATAGAAGGTCAGTATTGATTCCACAGAGATGTCTCTTCCTTAAAATTAAAGGCTTTCATAGATCCAACTAAAAAAATAAATAAATAGTAAAAGAAGAAAAACAGAAATGCATGTCTCTCTTAAAAACTTAGGGTTTGAGATGACCAAAGGAAAAGATGTGTGAGTTTACATTGCCCAAAAACATATTGTGAGTTCAGAGTATGGCCTAGTTATCAAATTAGGTAAGGCAACTTTTAGCAACATACAGAGAAGCATGGAAGGTCTCCTGCTAATCAAAGCATAGTTTTCCCAAATTTTCTACTCACAAAGATTGTCATTTCTTCTAATCAGAACATCATTTAGATAATTATAATTTATAATTATAAATTATAATTTAAATAGTTTATCAAATACTTTAAATTATAATAGACTAGTAGCCTGATGCATAAAATTCATGCACAGGGGTGGGGGGTGTTCCTCAACCCGGCCTGCACCCTCTCCAATCTGGGACCCCTCGAAGGATGTCCTACTGCCGGTTTACAGGGATCGGACCTAAACTGGCAGTTGGACATCCCTCTCACAATCCGGGACTGCTGGCTCCAGCTGCTCACCTGCCTGCCTGCCTGCCTGATTGCCCCTAACCATTCTGCCTGCCGGCCTGCTTGCCCCCAAATGCCACCCCCGCCAACCTGATCACCTCCAACTGCCCCCCCTGCTGGCCTGCTTGCCCCCAACTGCCCCCCCTCTTCTGGTCTGCTTGCCACCACCTTCCCTCCCCACTGGCCTGCTCACCCCCAACTGTCCCCCCTGCTGGCCTGCTCATCCAAACTGCCCCCCTCACTGTCTTGATCACATCCAACTGAACCCCACTGACGGCCTGCTCTCACCCAACTGCCCCCCTTCTGGTCTGCTTACCCGCAACGGCCCCTGCCGTCCCATCCTGGCCTGATCACCCCAGGTGACCCAAGGTCCCAGCCCCTCCTTTTTTTCTTTTTCTTTTTGTTCTTTTCCAGCACCTTCTTGAGTGGAGGCAAGGGCCCGCTGGAAGCCAGTATCTAGGATTTATTTTTCTTCTATAATTGAAACGTTGTAGCCTTAAGCAGAGGCCAGGGCCGCCTAGGGCAGGTGGGAAGCTTGGCTTCCTACATCTGCGGGGGCAACCCAAGCCTCCAGCTCTCTCCAGCTCAGTGGCTGCTGCCATTTTTGCTGAGATTTATTTATATTCTATAATTGAAATTTTGTAGCCTTGAGTGGAGTCCAGGGCCGGCCAGGGTGTGTGAGAAGCTTGGCTTCCTCCATTGCCGGGGCAACCCGAGCCTCCTACTTGCTCCAGGTCCATGGCCAGATGCCATCTTGGTTGGGTTAATTTGCATAGTCGCTCCTGATTGGCTAGTGGGCATGGCTTGGCATAGCAGAGTGATGGTTAATTCGCATGTTTCTCTTTTATTAGATACAGGTCTACATACTTGAAGGTGCTGTCAAAATTGACTTGCTAATGAGAATGGCTCAAAGTACAAACATAGCTTGCTCCTCAAATGCAGATCAGATCATATGAGCTCAGTGAATATGTTGTAGAAATTAAATGAAAACAAGATATGACACTTCTCAAAAGCAAAGAAGAGAGAAACCAAGATGGCAGCATAGGTAAACACCTAAACTGCTGCCTCGCACAACAATTTCAAAACTACAACTAAAAGACAAAACAGACATCATCTAGTACCACAGGAAGGCTGGCTGAGTGGAAATTCTACAACTAGAAGGAAAGAGAAAAGCACATTGAGACTCAAAGGAGCTGCAGGAGGCAGAGGTACGGAGGCACCCACGCGGAGAGGGCTGGCAACTGAGTGCGGAACTGGCTTTCTCAATTGGGAAGGAGACAAAAGCTCCCGACTGCTCTGAACTCCAGTTCAGGGCGAGACTCTGGGGACCAAGACTCATTCGGAGAGAAATTGGGCTGTCTGGCAGCGGGCGAAAGTCAAGGGTGACTTTCTCTCAGAGGTACTTGCAGTGATTACCACAGGACACTGAGACCCAGGGGCCTCTTAAGGCAGGGCTGACAGGAAGCCATTGCTGTCTGCTCCGCCCTGAGACTCCGCCCCATCCAAGCTGAGCACAGAGGCTTTTGCAAGTCTTGTCTCATAAGGGTGTCTCCAGCACAGAAGTTCTCCCAGCGTAGACACAGCTGATCCTCACAGCCAATTGGCCTGGAGGTCAATTCCTCCCAGTGATACCAACAACAATCAAGGCTTAACCACAACAAGACTGTGCACACAGCCCACAAAGGGGTGCACCAAAAGAGTGTCTACCTCAGGTAACTGGGGAGGCTGAGCCACTGGTCCCTATAGGACACCTAGCACACAAAACCACTCTATCAACTCAGGGAAGCAATGAAAATGCAGAGACAAAGAAACAGGTCCAAATGACAGAAATAGAGGAAAGCAAACAACTGGATATAGAGTTCAAAACCACCGTTATAAGGTTTATCAAGAATTTTCTAGAAAAGGCCAATAAATTTAGCGAGACCCTCAAAGATATGAAAGAGGACCAACTAGAAATTAAGCATACACTGACTGAAATAAAGAATAATATACAGAGATCCAACAGCAGACTAGAGGATGCCAAGAATCAAGTCAAAGATTTGAAATACAAAGAAGCAAAAAACACCCAACTGGAAAAGCAAAAAGATAAAAGAATCCAAAAATATAAAGATAGTGTAAGGAGCCTCTGGGACAACTTCAAGCATAACAACATCCGAATTATGGGGGTGCCAGAAGAAAAGAGAGAGCAAGATACTGAAAACCTGTTTGAAGAAATAATGACAGAAAACTTCCCCTACCTGGTGAAAGAAACAGACTTACAAGTCTAGGAAGCGCAGAGAACCCCAAACAAAAGGAATCCAAAGAAGATCATGCCAAGACACATCATAATTAAAATGCCAAGAGCAAAAGACAAAGAGAGAATATTAAAAGCAGCAAGAGAAAAACAGTTTACCTACAAGGGAGCACCCATACAATTGTCAGCTGATTTCTCAACAGAAACTATGCAGGCCAGATGGGAGTGGCAAGAAATATTCAAAGTGATGAATAGCAAGAACCTACAACCAAGATTACTTTAGCCAGCAAAGCTATCATTCAGAATTGAAGGTCAGATAAAGAGCTTCACAGATAAGAAAAAGCTAAAGGAGTTTATCATCACCAAACCAGAATTATATGAGATGCTGAAAGGTATTCTTTAAGAAGAGGAAGAAGAAGAAAAAGGTAAAGATAAAAATTATGAACAACAAATACATATCAACAAGTGAATCTAAAAATCAAGTGAATAAAAAATCTGATGAACAGAATAAACTGATGAATAAAATAGAATCAGGGGCATAGAAAGGGAGTGGACTGACAATTCTTGGGGGGAAAGAGGTGTGGGGGGTGCGGGAAGAGACTGGACAAAAATCGTACACCTATGGATGAGGACAGTGGCGGGGGGGAGGGTAAGGGCAGAGGGTGGGATGGGAACCGGGTGGAGGGGAGCTAATGGGGGGAATAAAGAGGGACAATTGTAATAATCTGAACAATAAAGATTTATTAAAATAAATAAGTAAATTTTTGAAAAAGCAAGGAAGAACGTAAAGTATATGCTGAACAATAAAACAAACATTTAAGCCATGAGTTCTTAATAATATAAGATTTTTACTTACCAATTCCAGGGAAAAAGTTTATAACTATGATTGAACAAAGTAAAATATTTTATTACTATTTTTCACTGAATACAACTTTATTTGTATTTTATGGGTATTTGAGTTTTTCATTTTTATTAAATTTGTTGGGGTGACATTGTTTAATAAGATTATAATATTTTAGTAGAGTGCTAATCTTAAAGAAATATTCAACAAATAAATATTTTCAGCTGCCTAGAATGTAATAAGGCCTAAAGAGATGGTTCTTTTAATTATTACTCAACGATTGTTAAATAAATAATGTGGCTTAAAAATTGCTGTTTCCTGCCGAAACCAGTTTGGCTCAGTGAATAGAGCGTCGGCCTGCGGACTGAAGGGTCCCGGGTTTGATTCCGGTCAAGGGCATGTACCTTGGTTGCGGGCACATCTCCAGTGGGAGGTGTGCAGGAGGCAGCTGATCGATGTTTCTCTCTCATCGATGTTTCTAGCTCTCTATCCCTCTCCCTTCCTCTCTGTAAAAAAATCAATAAAATATATTTTTAAAAAAAATTGCTGTTTCCCAATGAAGACAATAGTGTACAGCATAGACAACTACTTTACTCTAGCTGGTTCTTTTCCTCTATGATCTAGAGCATGTTTTTACATTATCCCTAACAACACTCATCCTACCACACAAAATGTGTTCATATGTTCTCTTGCAACACTGTTCATGAGCTCTTTGAGATCAGGAAAATATTAAGCATCTTCATGTCTCAAATACCTGATTTAGCCTATGAAAGCTACACCATAAATGAATAATGACAGACGTCCATATTAGGCAACCTAGGGATGAATGTTGATTTTATTTCTAAATTTGAACAATGGACTATCCCTTTGGTAATGGTCTAGGACATAAATAAAAAATACTTTACTCCTGAAATAATTTTAATCAACTGAAGGTTGTAGCCTGGAGCACTTCGTTAAAAACAATTATAATAATGAATATGGGCATGTAGTATAGTTTGCAATACACTGTGGATGCAGAAAGAAGGTAAATCAAGTATAATCAATATTCTAAGCCTAGGTTGAAAATTTTGATGGTCTTTAAGAGTGTAAAGCAGGACACCCTTGTGAAATGACATGATTAAAATTATTTTGATCATGAATAAGCAACAGCACACTTATGAATGTTAACATCTTTTTTTTTTCCTCATGTGTACACACTTAGCTAAAAGACCAGGAAAGGTGATTTGCACAAATATCTCATATATGTCATCAACAACGTGCCTGTAATAAAAGTGGTAAACAGAGAGAAGGAAGGAGAGACAAATCTCTCAAACATCCATTATCAATGATTGATTACATAAACAGTGAAAATAAATGAAGAAATGTTTTCTCAAATAAATATTCTAAACATATGTTATAAAAGAATATGCATTTTTAAAACTTCCTAGCTGCCAATATTAGATATATTTCTGTTCTTAATGAAGTAGTGTAAAATTGTATAAAGAATATTATTTATGCCCTAGCCCGCTTGGCTCAGTGAATAGAGCATCGGCCCATGGATCAAAGGGTCCCAGGTTTAATTCCGGTCAAGGGCATGAACCTTGGTTGCAGGCTCCTCTCCGCCCAGGCCTGGGACCTGATCGGGAGCATGCAGGAGGCAACCAATTGATGTGTTTCTCTCACATTGAAGTTTCTCTCTCTCTTCCCCTCTCTCTTTTACTCTTTCTAAAAGATCAATGGGAAAAAAAAACTCGGGCGAGGATTAAAAAGAAAACAAATATTATTTATGATTTACTTAAATCTCTAAAAATGAATAACTTACACTTCAAATGCTTTTGAAAAATATAGTTATTCACTAATTAAATAACTGAATATGTAGAATCTTATCTATTAATTGGTTGTAAGTACAATTTTCAGTAGCTAATAATTTACTAATTTTTAATGTAAAATAAATAATGAATATAATTGCTCCAGAACAAATAAGGGTATTTTATATACTTATTCTCTTCTAAGAATACATTTTATCATTTCCTTAGAAAACAGATCTATAATTAAAGTTGAGAATTCTCCACAATATGACCATATTCACTTTTGATTACAAGAAAAAAATTAGTATTCAGAAAATTTCAGACTAGAAATCCTATCTAATAAAAGAGTAATATGCAAATTGACCATACCTCTGCTACATCCACAAGCCACACCCACCAGCCAATCAGGAGCAAGTATGCAAAAAAACCCAACCAAGATGGCTGCAGCCACAGAGAGAGCAGGAGGCTTGGGTTTCCCCAACAATGGAGGAAGCCAAGCTTCTCACACACTTGGCCGGCCCTGGACTCCACTCAAGGCTACAAAGTTTCAATTATAGAAGATAAATAAATCCCAACAAAAATGGCTGTGGCCACAGAGCTGGCGCGAGCAGGAGGCTTGGGTTTCCTTGTGATGGAGGAAGCCAAGCTTTCCACCCACCGTGGCCTGCCCTAGCCTCCGCTCAAGGCTACAAAGTTTCAATAATAGAAGATAAATAAATCCCAGATACCAGGGCCTCCGCTTGGGTCGCCAGGGGGCGTGGCCGGCCTGCAAACCACCACAGGCCCCTCGCCCAGGCCACCCCATGCCCCGAGGGAACCCCCACCCTGATCCAGGACACCCTTCAGGGCAAACCAGCTGGCCCCCACCAATGCACCAGGCCTCTATCCTATCTAATAAAGGAGTAATATGCAAATTGACCGTCACTCCAACACACAATATGGCTGCCCCCACGTGGACACAAGATGGCCAGCAGGGGAGGATAGTTGGGAGGGACCAGGCCTGCAAGGGAGGGCAGTTGTGGGCAATCAGACCAGCAGGGGAGGGCAGTTGGGAGGGACCAGGCCTGCAAGGGAGGGCAGTTGGGAGGGACCAGGCCAGCAGAGAGGGAAGTTGAGGGCAATTGGGCCTGCAGGGAAGGGCAATTGGGGGGGGGGGTGGACCCAGGCCTGCAGGGGAGAGCAGTTGGGGGGGATCAGGCCTGCAGGGGAGGGCAGTTAGGGGTGACCAGGTCTGCAGGGGAGGGCAGTTAAGGGCAATCAGGCTGGCAAGGGAGCAGTTAGGAATCAATCAGGCTGGCAGGGGAATGGTTAGGGGGTGATCAGGCTGGCAGGCAGAAGCAGTTAGGGGCAATCAGGAAGGCAAGCAGGTGAGCAGTTGGGAGCCAGCAGTCCTGGATTGTGAGAGAGACGTCCGACTGCCCGAGTAGGATTGGGCCTAAACGGGCCGTCGGACATCCCTTGAGGGGTCCCAGATTGGAGAGGGTGCAGGCTGGGCTGAGGGACACACACCCCCATGCATGAATTTCGTGCACCGGGCCTCTAGTATGTTTATAACAAATAACATAGTTCTCTCAAGAAACTAAAAGTGTTTTTTAAATGAGCATAATGCTTTAAAATTTGGATATCAAAATATCAAATAACATAACTTTTTTTAAAGGGGATAAATATTTGATAAAGAAGTCCCTTCCCTCCCTACTCCTCCAAATAGTCAATAAATGAAAGCACATTATCCATCCTACAAACAGACAATATTCTGATTTTCAGCTTCTAAATCTCGCATAGTCTTCCTTCTCTTTCTACTTTCACCACGTGAGTCTAGGTTCTCATTAACTTCAGAACTAAATATCCGAACAACAATTTAGCCATGTAACTGTTTGGCTTTTAATCCATTCACCAGTTCACTGTTTTATAGACTTATTCTCTTCCAATAATAAATTTTATCATTTCCTTAGAAAACAGAACTATAAGTAAAGTTAATTCTCCACAGTGACTTGGTGTATAGCATGATAAACATCCCTCCTTGTTTCCTACCTAATCAGGCCCAATTTCTGCTTTGAACTCTACTGCCCAGCTGATGCTTTCATGCCCAACCAGCTTTACCGGTCTCTAAAGGTTCAAGAGAACCAAGATTTCCTGACTCATAGTCCAACTGTCATACCAAAGACAAGACTGATCGCCTAGATTAAATCCTCTTATTTTATACAGTGGGGCAAGAAAAACACAAGAATGCCATGTGGAGGCTGTAAATACTAAGCTTATACCCCCAGCCTAGTCAACCTTTCCTAATCCTTAACCCAACCATATTTTTACCCCTCATACTCATTAACTGCTAAAAGCTATGATCGCTGAAAGAGGGTAGGTTACTCTGCTTAACTGATGTGATCACTTTGATTCTGGATTTGTTTTCGAGACCAGTCTCACCTATAATGGCTTGGTTGGTACCAAAGCATGTGTCAACTCTCTATTTGACTTATTACATTGTGTTATTTCAAAGAGAGAAAAAAATCAAGCCATAACAGAAAACAAATCATACTTCTATGCAATTAGCTTGCCTCCAAGTTTTCTTTGTCCATCTGTGACGACATCAGAGTCAAAGACAAAAAGACATTTTAGAGCAAGGAAAACCAGAATAGAGTTATCTTGACAACACAAACTCAGGGAATAATTTTGCTTCATCTAATTGATCTGCTGTACAACTGGGAAAACGATGAAGAACAATGTAAAGACAAGCAAGGAGTTCATACCCACAATGTAATGCTAGGAATCCATTAGAAAGAATGAAGTATGTGCTGGTACAGAAAAGTTCCCACTGTATATTGTTTGTGAGAAAGCAAGTTGAAGAACAGTTTATGTATAATCCCCTCACTTATCTCATTCTTAAAGGATAAAATTCTGTTATATGAATGCTTGACTAGA
Source organism: Plecotus auritus (assembly GCF_963455305.1). Lineage (NCBI taxonomy): Eukaryota > Metazoa > Chordata > Mammalia > Chiroptera > Vespertilionidae > Plecotus > Plecotus auritus. The sequence goes on from NC_137772.1 coordinate 47,968,044, forward strand.
AAATAGAGAGAGAATGTACACAAGAAACTGTTTATACTGAAGTGAATGACAAACTCCTATTTCCACACAGAAGTGCCTTGACATGTATTAATTATTCAGTAAAAGCATGTTTTAAAAAGAGCACAAAAGTGCTGAAAGACATGCTGCTGGTCATCTTAAGTGTTTTATGTTATGATTACACTTTAAAGTTATCTCTAATATTCCCACGAAAGGTTGAGAAATTGATGAAAAATTTTCCCACCTTACTTCAAAAGAAAAGGTACAAATGTTGCTGATTTTTTAACATTTAAGTAATGAATGGGTTTTACTTATCCAAAGAAAAGAAATACTACTTCATTTCTATAGTTTCAAGCCTTAAAGGTTTTATTGGTTCTTAGTTTTTGTTAGTTCAGTTGGTTGGCTGTTTCTATTCTTGGGCTGTGTCAAATAAATGATCCTAGATGTTATTGTGTCAAAAATACAAATAGCAAAGCATCTAACAGATAAATTAGTATAAGGGGCATTAGGAATTATATTTACTTAGATCTGAAAAAGAATCTCTAAAATAGAGTTAACATGTGCTGACAATGGCATATTAGCTTTCTAACTTCATTACTTAAACCACATTGCTTCTCTATTAAATATGAAAATGGTTATGCCTCAATCTTCTTTCATTATCACCTAATACCATCATAGACTAAATTACATTATTAACTGCATGGCAAAAATGGCTTCAGTATGGTTTATAAGCCAAATAGGATATCATTAAAATCGAATTAAACCATCCACTGGCAGGGTAAATCTACTTGGACACAGGTTTTAGAGATGGTAAAATCACACACAATCAAGTGGAACAACGGTTATGTTTCTGCAGTATTCTAAACTGCCTAAGGATTTCAAGGTGCTCAACTAAATAAATTATTCTTCACTTAATTGACTATGCTATTCACAATGAACACCTTTTAATAAATGGCTCAGTATGGAAACATTGACTTGAGAACTTAACACAAGTTACCAAATTAGAGAAGGAAATTGTTATCTAATGATGGAAGAATACCTTGGGCTTGTCAGAGAAGACACCAAGCTATATGGAATTATGTCAAGTCTGATTAAGGCATAGGGTTATAAAATAATAACAACAAAATAAAAAACTAAGCCACTGGTATTTAATGTTTCAGTCTTCTTGCTTAAATAATTAAAAATCAAAATAGGAAGCAATAGGTATACATATGCAACTCAATGCAAAAGGAAACTGACTTGAGGATAAGGCCCTTTGGCTGAATATCATATAAAGAGGGATGTGAGTGTATCCTATTTTCAGGTTCTATTGACACTTTGATAAAAACAAATAATGATAAAATATGCTGAAAAATAAAAAGCAGCAAAAAAAGAAACAATTCAACAAAAGAAAATAATTCAAATCTACCAAAGAGAAAAATGACTATTTTTTAAGAGACTCTGGGGGATAAAGAGAGAGAGAGAGGGAGAGAGAGAGAGAAGTTATAAGGTTTTATAAGGTTTTCTGAAGTATTGCCAATTTCACATACGATAGATATGAAATGACTATATCATTAGAATACTTACATATTTTCTAAGGCAAAGTAACTTTCTGAATGAATTATTTATTACTCACACTATTAACAAGTATTCCACATAACTTTCACCCATAATTCTAGTAGGTTACCCATTTTCTCTTTAGCTTTTCTTTCTTTTTTTATCCCAGATCAGGAGTTATCGCTCATCTACCTGACCACCCCAAAGACCTTCCTACCACTGAACCTGCAATAGTTAACATATTCAAGTGAGAACTCTGGAAAGGTGGATCCTTTGTTCCTGAACCACGAATTTTCATCCAATTTGGATTTGGTCACAATTTCATCTCCACCTTATTGGCAATCCAGGCTGGACTTCGAGCCAGACCACCAGTGCTGACTATGGGCCAATGGCTACATCATTCTCTATTTATGGAGATATTTGTGTACAAGGAACCATTTATGCAATTTTTTACGGAGTTCCAAGCATCACAAAATTAACCATAAAACATTTGAAGGAAGTAGAGCTTAACCACAGTTAGGCTTTGTAGTGCTTGGTTGATTGCAAAAGCAATGCATGTCAACATCATTGTGGCATGACCGGAACAAATAAATAAACAATGGCGTTGTCTCTACGATAATAGAAATATGATGTCCTGTGTCTGAAAGAAGAGTCTCCCTTCATGACAAAAGATGAGTCAGGGCCTTGAAAACATTCATAAGAGGTTTGTGAGAAGAAACTGGATACCCAAAGAACCATCACATGAAAGAAAATGTTGGGTTTTTTCTTCATGTCTCCACAAGAAAACTGAATGGGCAGAAGATGCAGCTTGCCATATTACATTCCCTGCAAAAGAATTATCTGAAATATAAAACTGTCCAGACAAAGACAGGGTGTTAAAATGCCTACATAGACACAATGAGGGCTAGCTGGCACTGCCCCATCCTGTTGGATCCTGAAGGCCTAGGCTTCAGGACCATGGTTAAGGCAACATCTGGATTCCTAAGGCAATAATGATACTGTACACTGGTGCTTAACTCTCTGAGACTCACCAACTCCTTTTTATATCAGAAATAAATGTCATAAACAATATAACCTAACTACTCACATATAATTTTTTAAATCAGTAAAATGTACTAACTATAATAGAAAATGACTTTACAGTCTGTCAAATTTGTTTGTACGAAAATAGTAGCTCGGCATGTGAATGCTTAGGCCAGCCTTCACAAGAAGGGCATGAAAATAATGAGGACAGCTACAATGGCTAATGGACACAATATGTCATATCAGCTACAAAAGTACCAAAAGTTGCTAAGCCAGCAGTAGCATGATTTGTTGCAATAGTGAATATTGCTTGGTAAAAATATGGAACACAACCAAGTGTAGTCTTTTCCCAATTTACATGGTAGTTGCATTTCTAAAAAATCCACAGGCATATTTCACCACTGCTATCTCCCACTAGTTGGTTATAAAGGAACTGCCTCTTGTCCATGGGGATAATCTTTTTTAATGTATAATAGAGTTAGCTTCCAAACTCAGAAAATTATACAGGTTTTTCATTTACAAGAATGTCTTCAAGAACATTCAAAAGACTTGTCTGATAAGAGACAACTCTGTGCATTACAGGAAGTCAAGTAACTCTAATCCGTAACCACTGTAAGCCATTGGCACCCACTCAGCTACAGTGACACAGAAATGTCTTCCCCATGTTTCCACAGTGCCCCTGTGGGAATCCTGTTCTTGCACATTGTTACTGATAATTTTTTATGTGTTACTTGACTGGGCTAAGGCTCTGTCAGGGAGTTTCTGGAAGAGATTGGCATTTGAATCAGTAGACTTGAGTAAAGAGACCCGCCCACATTAATGTTGGCAGGCTTCATCCAATCCTTTGAGAGCCCAAACAGAACAGAAAGGCAGAAGAAGGGAAAATTCTCTCTCTCCCTTCTCAAGAGATCAGACTCTGGAACTCAACACCAGCGAGCCCCAGTTCTTAAGCCTCCGTATCTGGACTAAATCACACCACAATCTTTCCTGGGTCTCTAGCTTGCAGATGGCAGACTGTGAGACTTCTTGGTCTCCATAAGCAAGTGAACCAATCCCTGTAATAAATCCCCTCAGATATATATTTTCTGGAGAACCCTGACAAATGCATCCATCCTATTATAATGGACCTTCATCTGCAGATTCTTCAATAAGGGGGAGTCAAAACCCACAGCTGATGGGAACAGAGATGTAGAAGAAAGTGAAGAGAAGAAAGATGAGGCCTGGAGGAGTTCCTTACCGGAAGAACAATTAGCTACTCTTTTTTTATATGGTTTTGCAGCTTCATCTTTCTCCTGAGCTTTTAAGGGCACAGAAGCAGAGCGAGGTTATAGTTTAACGTTGGTCACATGTGTTATCCAAGCAGAGGCCAGATGACCATTCACAAGGAAGACGGGAGTGGAGATTTATGATTCTTTAGGACTATGTAAAAGGTTTATTCACCATAGTAACTGGTCAAGTTAGACTTCCTAGGAATCTAGGTTAGACCTGTCAACTTTCACAGCTAGTTCTCACACAAACAACCCTCTCACAATGTGCTCTGTTATTGACTGTGGTGACAATATAATTCAGCATTTTAACCAGGTCACTTCTGAGAGTGCAAGTTGATGCTCTTAATAAAGTACATGACACAATAAGTATAAACCAGGGCTGGCCCAGGCAAAGCTGGACGTGTGTGCCCTCATATCTACTTTGGAATGTATATCTAAGTAAAGAAGAACCACCAAGGATCATACTACTAAATAAGTCATATCCCCACATGACTGTCCAACCATTCAGGGTTCCCCCCCTATATTTATTTATAAAAAATGAAAAACCAAAATTATGGCATTAAGAAAATAGTTATAGTTTACTATAATCCTATATATTTTTCCCAAGTAACATATTTGTATACGACTGAATTACACTAAAGCATATATACTTTAGATTGTCTGTACCAATTATAGTTTAAACATAACTCATATTATTAACTTAAAGGCTTCATTACTTTAGAAAATACATACATAAATATATCATATTACAAAGTGTATTATAATAATAGAATGGTTTCAAAGTCACTTGATATATGTAATCTTATTAGAATCAGTCATCTGAAATGAAAACAAGCATGTAGGGGCATAGTCATATCAGCCACAAGAATTAGCAATATTATGAATTATCCTTATGTTTATATATCAGGTTTAATAGTGAAATAGCTGTTTTAAAGTCATTCTTCACGGAAAACAGATATTTACAAATTATAATGTTGGCTCTATGATTTATAACATTTACAATTTATAACATTCAGACCTTCTAAAAGTTTTTCAAAAAGTACCCTTGCTTATATTGTAAATAAGGAATATTTATGCATATTCTGCCTATAAGCTGCAGTCTTCTGAAAAGCAATTAAGATCTGTTTAAAAGGAGGAAAATACTTAAATTCATCCATTGCTCCAGTTCAGTATTTTGCTCACAACAGTATCTATTCAATAAATGCTCATTAAGTTATACACCGAATGAATGACTTACTGAATGAATAAAACAGCAATCTCTCACAGGGAAATGTTTAGGATGATAACTAGTCAATGATCATCAGTATTCCCAGTGTAAAGAAGTAAATACATCTAAAATATTGTTCTGCATTGAAAACATAGTACTGTACTTTGTCCTCCTTATATTTCTCAAATAGCATAAAGAAACATTAAGATTATAAATTAGGATTATAAACAGCATCAAGTCTTATTTATCTGTACCAAAGTTTCAACAATTAACTTAAACATAGCTATAGATCCATTTCTTTAAATTTGGTGCAACAGTTTCTACCATTATCAAAGGATTTACCAGTACTATGAACCAATTACTTCTCAGTCACTGTGGATACAAAAGTATAATGTATGCCTGCCAGCAACTTTTTGTCTAAGAATAATATTTCTCAATTAAAATAAATATTATTATAAAATCTCATGACACTTAATAATTAATCAGGAGGTAAGTTTGGTTTATAACATTTGTACAGGGTTTTCTAGAAGCATCCTCAATCATATACATAAACTCATTCCTGGGTTAATATGATGAAGCTAAGAGAAAGAGCCCCTCACACTTATCCTGTGTATCTTTTCATGCATAGTTATAAATTATTTGTAATTAGTATGTTTATTATGATGATTATTTTTTAAATTACTCTGAATATTTTTAACTTTTCCCCTTGCACTCTAGATAACCATTGATTGAATTTCCTATGTGCTTAAGATTACTAAGCAAGGATAAATTTCATCCTACTTCTCATTTGATTCATTATAAAATCTGAATTAGTTGAAGAGCCAACTAATGACATATTAATATATAATTGTGAAGTAACAATGAGAGTACATGATCACTTTTGGCAGACAGAATTTAAGTTGATTAGGCAAATATGTGGCTATAATTCCACCCATACCATGAAGTACATCTTTACTAAAATCATTTATATAATGTCATGTTAAAAATATATATCTGTCAAATCATTCTTGTTCTCCAATTCTGGAAGACTAGAATAAATACAAGCAAAATTCTACAACTTGTTAACAAGGAAAGTTAGGATACCTCTTTCACTGGCAATATTTTAAATGAAAACAGAAATAAAAAATAAAACTCAAAACCATTTATTGAGCTTCTAAGCATCACTGATCTTCTAAACTTCATTTATTGCTCTTCTAAGCCCCATTATAAGCACTAGGATATAAAGAAAGGGCATATTCTCTTCCTTATTGGAACTTAAAGTTTGGTAGGGGACACCCATATTTGAAAATAAAAACAAACATTCACTTTAGAAAATATACTAAGGATCCTATACAGTCACAAAGATTAGCTTCTCAAATATATAGCAGTATGTTTTTTATGTGCGACTTCAAAAAAGAAGGGGAGACTAAGTGACTTAACAAAATTCCTTTTAATCCCATAATTCAATAAATTTAGCTTACTTTGAATCTTAATTAAATTGTTTTAAAATATTAGACAGTTTTGTATCACTCTAGGAGATATGACTTATTTGAAGTGAAATCTTAAATCAATCAATTATATGAAATATTTAACAAGTGTATTTCCTATGATAAGGTATTAAACCTGTTTACCTTTGCCCTTAAAATTGAGAGTTATTATATTCCAATGTCCTCTCTGAAATCTTTTCTAAGGAAACAGGTCATCGGATCCATCAAAATCAGTTTAAAAAAAAAAAAAAGATTTTTCTGAATATATTCAAGATAGAACAGAAGAATGAATAAAACAAGTTATCCCTATTCTAATTATATGTTGCCTAATAAAGAGAATTTCCCCACTCAAAACTATCAGAAATGACTAAGACAATACCTAGATCACCTTAATAGCAAAAGTTTTGAAATGTAGCATTTTCTTTCATTATCACCTTTCATCACATGCTGGATACACATTTCAACTTTTTACTATAAAAGAGTTAACTATTTTCTGCCCTGGCCAGAGTTGCTCAGTTGTTAGAGCAGCAGCCCGGGCACTGAAGGGTCTTGGGTTTGATTTGATTCCCTGTCAAGAGCTCAAAACTGGGTTTCAGGTTCAATCCAGGCCCTAGCTGGGGCTGTGCAGGAGGCAACCAATCAATGTCTCTCTCCCCCGCCCCCACCCCCCCACCCCACCTTCCTTCCACTCTCTCTGAAAATCAATGGAAAAAATATCCTTGGATGAGCATTAAAAAAAAGAGAGAGAGATAGAGTTAACTACTAGTATTTTGGTTGATATTCAGTTTCTACTTTGTACTCTTTAACAAAAGACATTCAATACTACATATTGGAATGTGACTGTTCAATACCCAGCTGCATGGTTTCTTTAAGTGATGTACTATGCACTGCATGTTATGAACTCTATTTGTTAATAATTTTAACGTACTTTGAACTGAACATACTAACCCTCCAATCATTTACATAGGAAATAAGCACATTTATGACTATCTTAATCTTTCGGTAATCTGTACTTTCTGGCTTTGGTTTTAATATTTTATTTTCTAATATAGTTCAGTGCATATGGGATACAGAGAGTTGATTGCTTGATAAGCACATTTAGAAAAATACGAGAAAAATAAAAACAAATCTGGAAAGTAGATTGCTTGATAAAGTCATTTAGGAAACATGAAAAAAAACCTAAAGTGGAACGCTTTCCAATATGAAATGCAATCTGAAAACTTAGGAGAAAAAGTTGTTAAGTCATCCATAATACATCTGTGAGCTCTAATGTATGACAACGTGACCAGAACAAGAGAAAAGAAATGTGTAAGAAGGCATAACATTTAGGATGAAATAATATTCAAGAAATAAGAAGAGGCTGAATGCTATCTGCCTTCATAGTGTCTCTTTCAAGGATAGAGGTGGCATAGTTTTAGACAGAAGAAAGAGAGAGCCTCAGTCTCCCTCACTAACTCTAACACCTCAAATAAATAACTTACCTCTTCTAACAATTAGAGAATAATAATGCCTACTGCACGAGATTGTTGGGAAGATTAAAGTACGTGACATACCATTGATGAGCTCACCTGGCCTATAACATATATTTAATGAGGGTTTTATTTTCTGCTCCTTCTTCTCAAAGTTTAGAGACATGATTGTTACTACAGTCACCTACAACTAAGAATCAACTTAGCACAGCGGGGGCTTCAAGCCCAGAAAAAATAAGTTACTCAGCAGAGCATCCCAGTTAGTTGGAGAGAATGCCAGTTTCTTGTTCATGACTCTCCTAACAATAATCACCAGTCATGATCCCCAAATGACAGCAACTTGAGTTCCCCATCAAATGCTGACCTGGAAGCCTTATGTGTCTTTGGTCCTCAACCCAGGATACTCATTTAGGATCACTGGAGAAGTTTGGCAGAAAATACAGAGGCCATGGACCCACCCTTTGTTTTATATTAGATGGCTCAGAGTGTCCAGGTGTGTTCACCTTATAAACTACTGCACTATAAAGTATCTGAATAATGGTCCCATCATCTACCCCAACCTCATATCTTAAATAGGGAGTAGAAAAATAATCCTATTGTAGGTTTTGAGGATCCCAAGTTCAAGAATGAAGACTGGAGGATGGAACAAAGAGTTGGGGTGAGAAGTTCACAGTCAGCGTAAAGATAAGTTGCTGAAAAAGAGAGAGCAGTGCCTCTCTGAAGAGACAAGAACAGCTCCTTGACCAAATTTTAGTCGGTGTCTTTTGAGCCCTCTTCTAGACTAGCTATTGTCCTTGGCTGCTGAGCCCAGCTTAGCAAGAATCTCCCACTCATCCTTGATACCTAATCAAGTTCCTCTTAGTAATTTTCTATCTACTGGACCCCCTCATCTGCCCATTGGCCATAAATCCCCATCTGTCTTTGCTGTATTTGGAGTTGAGCTCAGTTCTACTGCAGTAGCTCCAATAAAATCTGTCTTGCTACTTTAACTAGTATCAGAATAACTTGTCTTTAACAGTTTCCAATATTCACCAAAACATGACCAAAACTACGGGAAACTCAGACCCATGTAGAAGTTTAAGTATAGAGCCAGAGACTCCTTGAATCGGAGAGAGAAGAGCAAAAGGAGGCAGGACCAGACAAATGGGGAAGATTCTACAGAGATTTTCTAGAAGAAAAGTAAGTAGGGCACTGTGAAAGCCAGATGCCTGAAGATGAGGCTACCAACTTGATGAGCAGAGAAGTCAGCAGGAATTCTTTGTAAGCCATGCACTGGCTGCAATGACTATGCCTCAGGGCCCCACTGTCCTTGGTCATTTCCAAAATGTAGCATGTGATGATAACATTTTTGTGATGGCAGTGTTTGCTTTTCTCTGAACAAGTCCCAACAAACATCTCCCTTTTTTTATTGTGCATTGTGGAATCACGTTCAATGGTATTAAATAGCCTCTCCTAATTTTCAAACCCTTTTTTGTATATAAAGTTCATCTTTTACCTTAATTGAAAATCCTGTAGACCCTGCCCGTGATGCCTGCTCAAATGTTCTTCTTTCACCTCAGTTGGACCCTAGGATCAGAAAATGAGCTGGCATTCTTCCTAACTCTGCATTGATAATTCCATTATCATTATATTACCTAAGTATTTTACAAATAGTATGAAATTTATCTATTCCATTTATCCTGGTTCATTGAAAACTTGGCCCACACTCTTCATCAATCCAAGTTTTGTCATCAACTGGGCTTTATGCTGAAAGCTATTGGCATGGGTTAGATATTTACGTTTGATATGCTCAAAAAATCATGAATTTATGTTTATAGATATTCCTGCTGATAATAATAATAATAATATATACGTACTGTGCCAGATTACTATCTTAGATACTTTATGTGAATTAACTTATTTTTTCTTTCTTAACCCTCACCCAAGGATATTTTTTTCCATTGATTTTTTAGAGTGGAAGGGAGTGAGTGGAAGAAAGAGATAGAGAAACATCGAAGTGAGAGAGACATCGATTGGTTGCCTCCTACATGTGCCCTCACCTGCAACCCTTGACTGGGAATCAAACCTGTGACCCTTCAGTGCACAGGCTGATGCTATAACCACTGAGCACACCCGCCAGGGCTATATTAACTTGTTTAATTTTTCCAACAATCATATGAGACATTAATTAAGAAACCAGGGTTCAAGTAGACTGAATAAATGTCCAAGTTCACAAGCTAGTAAATGATATAAACCAAAATTGAACCAAAATCTATATGATGTCAAAGCCTCGGTTTTCCCACTACAGCATCCTGCTTTCCCCTCACCAAAGTCTATGCCCTGAATATACAAGAAGGAATGGGGTTGGGGCTGACACAAATAAATTTGTATCTTTAGCTTCTGCTATGAATGTTCAGCCCACACTGAAAAGTGGACTTTAATGGCAGACAAGTTCAACTGCAGAAATTATATTCAACATGTATGTTTCCTAGTGGGCTAAAGATCTCTCTGATCCTGTGTGGGAAATAATGGCTGTTTATGACATTCAGTCCCATTGCAATCAAGTTATTCTTTTGTCAAGTTAAACTATACACAAATAATATCAACATTTCACTATCTGAATTACTTCGCTGTATACTCCTCATTGAATACAAAATGCTATTCTTAAAGAATACACCAGAGATTGAGCAATGTCTTCTAATCCACATGGAAATCCATTGGAGAATTAAAGTGTAACCAGCCCAGTTGAATGGCCCAGAAACAGATGGACCATATGCTTTTCCTCATTTATCAATACTAATTAAAAATTTTATAATAACAACTGAAGTCAATCAATACACATTATTTCATACCATATCCCACACATTTTATTTTTTTAATATATTTTTATTGATTTTAGAGAGGAAAGGAGAGAGAGAGAGATAGAAGCATCAAGGATGAGAATCGCTGATTGGCTGCCTCCTGCACACCCCCTACTGGGGATGGAGCCGGCAACCTGGGCATATGCCCTTGATCAGAATCGAACCTGGAACCCTTCAGTCCGTAGGCCGATGCTCTATCCACTGAGCCAAACCAGCTAGGGCTATCCCACACATTTCAAAATTTAATGCTTAAAATAGTAACATCCTATCAGCCAGAAAAGGAAGTGTTCCCACAGCATTCCCACATCCCATGCCCATTTATAAAGAGGACTTCATAACACATTACTTAACACTTTTCTGTATTCACATACAGAGGAAAATATACAGTGACCCAATTTTTATCTCATTTTCAGAAGTTTGAATAAATTATATTTTATTTTTGTATGACTAAACCAACTTCATAAAAGGAAGCTTTGCAGGGGTGTTAAACTTGTTCATATAATCTTGTTCTGGTCATTTTGCCAAGTGAACAATCTACTAGGGTTAATATTTATGTGATGTTCTAAAAAATCTGCCATTTATAGATATCAAGGGAAGCCCTCATTGGTGTTGGATCTGGCTAAAGAAGCCATGTCAGCTGGCCAATGAAGGATAGCCATTGGCCAAAGCATGTCTCAATCATTTTCTCCCTAAGGCTCCCAGTTATTTACAAGCTATAAAGAAGCAAAGGCCCCCTGAGGCTGATAGGAACAAGTTAAATGAGTCAATGTTCAAACATCTGCCAGTATGAAGAAAGCACAATTTATTCAGTTCTATAGAAGAAGCAACATGCTCCCTCCTATATTACCCCTTGCCCTTCTTCACCCCTCCCCAATACAACTACATAAATTAACTAATATCAACAATGGCACCACGCTCAGCATAGCAAATGAATGAAGAAAGTAACTCTAGCAACTATGAAGAACAACTACCATGGTGTTCCCACTCTCTAGAATATTATTTCTTCTCACTTCTGCTATGCAAGCCCATATTTCAGTTATTCTAAATTTTTCTATCCTCTGGAAACTTCTCATGTTCCCTTCAGGAAAGACCTGTAGCACACTCCCAAGCATCACAATTTTAAGACGTAATTTTTCAGTCTGTGATTATATGTTTGCACAAACCACCAAATTTCAGATTCTGAGCACTTTGAAAACAGGGATATTCAACTTTGCATTACCACTACCCAAGACAGTAACAGTTGGCTAGTAGACTCACAATAACATTTACTGGGTAAGTAAATGAATAGATAGATGCATGCATGCATGCATGAGTGAATGAATGAATGAATGAATGAATGAATGAATGAATGAAAACTTAGGTTAAGGTAATGTCTGCCAGTTGAACAGGGTTGGTCTTCACATAGAATAAGCAAGTAAAGGTTTTACTTAATTCTCCATAAATTTGTAGATAAGAATGGGTCTCTATATTCTCTTCTTTATTACCCTCACTCCTTATACCTCAATTCAAAAAAATAACTTACTGAATTGACAAAAAGTAAAATAAGACTAAATAAATAACAATACTTATTATCAGTAATATAGTTCTGAAACAGAATCTCAATGATTGATGAAATATCAACACCTATAATCCATTAATGCTATAACTAAATGACTTTGCATTCACTACATTTTCCTGGATGTGCCTCTGCTTCAGAGCCATGCATTTGGCACCATACTGTCACCAGTGTTTTGTAAATGATCGCCTTGGTGTGTTTGGAGATAGAATCCACCTCCACTCTGCAGGCTCACTACCTTATTTCACTGGGAGTGCTGGTTTTCCCAAGTGCTGATGTGCTGCAGCTTGGTGTAGCTCTTGGTGTTAATTAATTTATGCAAATCAGCTATATACCATCACTGATTAATGTCTTCACTGCTTTATTAATGCTGAATACTATAAGAGGCTGTTGGACATGTATGATACAATATCTGCTTGAAGAATAACTGCTCATATGCTTAATTTAGACACTGAAGAACAGTACTTGATCTCTTCTAGTTGATACTGCTAATTACACAAAATTTATAACTTTAAAAGAACACCAGAAATAAAACTAAGTTTTACAAATTTACAAATTTTCTACATGTGACATTGGCATATAGCACCCTTAAGATAAATGAATGAAACTGCCATCTAAAATTAATAGCAGAGAAAGTGTAAAGAGTGTCTATTCGGTGCCAGGCTCTGTGCTAAGAGGTTCACCTTCTTTAACAATCTTAACAGAACAATCTAGCCAGTCAGATGTGAGTGGCAGTTCTGAGATTCTAACTTTGACCACTGACACCAGAGCCCAATTCTTAGCACTATGACATGTGGACCAAAATAGTTCATGCATTCAACCAAATTCATATAGAATTGGTGGAAGTCATTGTTATTACTGTTCCTTCCAAATGTTTGTATTTTCTAGCTTTATTTGTATTAATTCCTTCAATAAACATTAAGTTTCCATGAGGGCCAAATTAATATCTCACATCACTCCACAAACTTAAAAAAAAGTAGCTCTTCCTAAATGGGCTTTATTGATTGAATTTTATGGCTAAAATTATTTTCTAACTATTTATAAAAGTCAAAATCATTTCATTCTCCTCCTTAGATATTTTTCTGAGTAAAAAAATACTCAATTAAAGGCATTTCTGTTATAAAAGGGAAGTGTTCATCATTAGAGAACCCATGACTTTTATAAGGAGGATTAAAAGCAAGATTTGAAAGAAATGAATGACCCTATAAAATCATTCATTCAATAAGTATTTACTGAATTCAAGGCACTATAATTATATGGTTGAGTACAATGAGTTCACAATCTAATAGAAGGAATAACAGAAGTGTAAAAATAACTATAATGTGAAGCATCATATAACCCATTTCTATTTTTAAAAAACTGTAAGAACAGAGTTATTGTGGTACCAAGCAAAACGATTACATCTGCTTGGAAAAATCAGGGAAAGTTTCTTGACAGACACCTCATCTAGACTCCCAAAGATAAGAAAAGTCTGTGTCAAGCAGTGGAAGAAGATAATTAAAAAATATATATAAAATAAAAAAACACAGCACTGGACATGTGTCTGAGGAGAGCCAAGGAGTTCTCAAGGATACAAGAAGATTTAGGAGGGAAAAGACTGGGAATGGAAATTGAAGCAAAATCCTGAAATTCTTAAATGCTAAGACAAGGTATTCAATTCTTATTTATTACTTAAAATAGTCCTAATGACTCTAGGCATATGCAAGGTTGTCATCGTTGATGATTTTTTTTCTCAAAAAATATTTTATTTGAAAATGAGATCATTCTGTACATAGAATTGTCCCTTTTGATGGGTGTGCCCATGTCAGCATTATGGGAAGAAACTGACTTTAGACCTGGCAATCCTACTATCAAGAGATGTTACTTCTGGAAAATCACACTATATCTTTCTCTATTCTCTAATACTTTATTTTAAAAAAAGAAGGATTAGATCAAGTACACCTAGCACTTAATACTCTGTATTTCATCAAGCCAAAGTGGTGGCAACCATATTATTATAAGATAGCTCTTGGCAAGACCCAGCTCAAATACTTCCTCATAACGGCTTCACTACACACACACATTTCCATCCCATAGCATTTTCTTCATTTATACAAGTCATTTTGTGACAGAGTCCCTAGTTTCAAGATGTTGCTTGTGTGAAGACCATAAACTAAAAATTAAATAACTGAATAGGTTAAAATAAAGTGCTATAGTCACAAAGAAGTGGTGCGTCTGAATCCATATTTGGTAGTAGAATAAAGAATTCCTGGAGGAGGTTACATTTTGGCTGAAGTGAAGGTGGGTGGGATATGGGAAAACATTTCACTTAGGATCATTTACCTATAAAAAGGAAAAAAAAGAAGTCACCAAGGTAATTCTAAGGTAGAAAGGTAAAGTATGGGGCCTATACACACATACACACACACACACACACACACACACACCAGGGAAACCAAGAGAAGTCAAGAAATTCAGACTCAAGGAAAGTATAAGGCACACAGATTCTGTGGCACAGGAGTGTGACACTATGACATGATGTGATTAAGCCTCTCTTCAAATGTCTCCAAATATCTCTCCTCACTGACAACTGCATTCCTGACCCTTTATTCTGCATATCTTTTGTCTGTCTCATATCTTCTCCTACGTGTTTGTGCCTTCTCATAAGCTTGGCTTACAAGGACTCTGAAGGATTCAACTCTCTACCTCTTATATGGTAACTGAGACAATCATCTGCCAATGTACCCTAAATCATGGTTCCCTCAAGATGCTATCTCACAGTTGAAAGTCATAAGATATAAGGAATCTAACTGGCACAGTTCATCTTTTCATGCCTCTGTATTGGCTCCTCATAGCTCAATGCCCACACTTTGTCCAATTACTTGTTTGTACAGGTAAAGGAAAAGAGGTGGGCACTGTGACAAGTAGAGCTTTGCCACCTACTTGAGACTGTGGGAAAGGCAGTCCCCTTAAGATAAGTGTGGATGTGGAAGGCTCTTGTCATGTCCAAATTACAGAGTCCCAAGCAGAAAGAGACCACATACAAAGCACAGAGGGAGGAAAGGGAAAGGCATACATGAGGAAATTTCAAGTTCAAGCATGGCTCATGACAAGAGAACACAGGCAACCATGTATGTCACTGTATTAAAAGAAGACAAATTAGGATGGAAAGACTCTTTAGGAGCCTGCTGGTACAATTCACCTGGGAGAAGATGAAGACTTGTGCAAAGACAGTGATGGTGATAGGGTGGAAGATGAGTTTCAGAGGAATTTGACAGGTAGTATTTACTAATCTACCTCATTAATTACATGTGGAAAATAAGGGAGAAGTCAATTAGAACTTCTAAGTTTCTGATTTAGGCAACTGGGTAAAAGGCAGTGCAGTTAATTTAACCAGAAATGGAAATCAGAGCTACTCATCATTAGGTCGGGGGAGGGGTTGCTAGGAAACAAGGGGAGAGGAAATGGATGTGGAAAGGAAGATAAGGAGTCCAATTCAGGCCTGTTTAAGGTGGTTAAGGTATATCCAAGTGGAAGAGCCAGCAGGTAGTGGGAAGCATGAAACTGAAGCATTGAGAGAGGTCTGAACCAAAAATAAAGACTTGGTGACCATCCATGTTTACATTAGATGAGAACTCTTGAGAAAATATTAAAGAGGACAAAATACAGAGAACCATGACAGGACGTTTTTACATCTCATCTTTGTTAATAGAGACACATTACTACATATCTGTGCTACCTCTATCAATGGGCTCAACTCCCCAAGTAGACTCAAACCAAGTTGAGGACAAGCATATCTCTTCCTTATCTTTGTGTGGTAAGGACAAGCATAGTGCCTGGAAACATAGCATGAGGAGGGGAAATGCTTGAACTATATTATATAGACACTAAATCAATTCTTTCCTGAGGCAGAGGGAAATTTTTTTCAATAGCGGGTATGAGGACAGACATTATTAAGGAATTTGGAGTCATTATAAAGTAGTAAATAAATACTAAATTTATGAAGTAAATAACAATATTCCAAATAACAGATTCATTAATAAAGAATTGATCCCACCTAGGAGTTTCATGTGTGTTGGTCAAATAACCAAATACCTAATTATATATTTAGAATAAAAATTTATGTAATCTTTGTTAACTGAAAGCCGGGGTAAAAAAGACAAATGTATAAATGTGTAAAAACTCGTGAAACTGTTTATATACTACTATGAATTGTACTGTATATAAACCTCAATTTTAAAAATATACCTGTGACTGCATAGAATAAAACGATACATTATTTATTTCTTTTTAAATTTCCCCAAAAATACCCATTTATTGAGCACACACTCATATCCTTTTTTCAGGTGTTCAAAATACATAAAACATGAATATGACAAAAGTTCTCATTCTTAAGGAACTTACAGTTGAGGGTTAAAGCAGACATGGAAGCAAATCATTACCACAGATGATAACTGAAGAATAGAGTGCCAGGGTCAAACACGGCTCTATCAAAAGTGTGAACTTTTTGTCTCCTCTGTGCTCCTAGGTCATAACCAGGGGGAAATGAAGCTGAAAACCTCACTTCCTGAACTCATGAATGAGTACATTACCACAACTGTGTACACTAATTACATATGTAACCCATCATAAGAGACACAGACAAAAAGGAAAACAAATGCAGGGTAGTAACAGTGTGCTACTGAGTGTGCACCATTATGTTTAATCAATAACACTGTCCCCTATTATACAAAGCACTGAGTACAGTGGGTGGGAAGGAATAAGGCTGGGAGGGATTAGCTACTTTAAAAATGAATACTATAGAACAGTAAAAGTGAAGGCCTGTGGGGGAGGAACAGGAGGGAGGGAGTCAATGGGGAAAAAAAGTGGGGGGGGGCATCTGTAGTACTTTCAACAATAAAGATTTTTTTTTAAAGTCTCAGCTCTCTATGCCGGAGTCTTCATGCTATAGTAGAAGTCATGGAAATTTGATGGTTGGGAAAGATAGATATCATAGAGATGACAAAGCAGTGCTGGGAATAAAAATATATAGATGAATACTAGAAAAACTCATTATGCAAGTAATCTTACATCACTTTCCCCAATACAATTCTACTCACACAACTCAACTCTGACTTGAGGCCTGAATAATAAACAATCCTTAAAAATATTCTAAAGCTTCAAATAATACAGTGCTTACTCAGAAAGGTAGATAACAGATTAATTCTGGTAAAGAAATCTGTAGAGTTACTATTTTTTCCTGGTTTTTATTTAATAGAACTGCCAAAGGTTTCCCAAATACTATAAGAAATTATTTTTCAAAAGTTAGATAAAGAGAAACCAAGATGGCGGCATAGGTAAACACCTAAACTGCTGCCTCGCACAACAATTTCAAAACTACAACTAAAAGACAGAACGGACACCATCCAGAACCACAGGAAAGCTGGCTGAGTGAAAATTCTACAACTAGAAGGAAAGAGGAAAGCTCACAGAGAATTGGAGGTACGGCAAAGGGGCTTTGTGCGCGCAGAGAGGAAGGGTGGCTGAGAGCCTGGCTGACTTTCTCTGGCGGAAGGGGGAAGGAAGCCTCCGACCGCACTGAACCCCAGTTCTGACAGCACTGAACTCCAGTTCCGGGCGAACCCCTGGGGACCCACGCTCTTACGGGGGGAGTCTGGACTCTCGGGCGGAGACTCGAGCTGGGAAAGGCAGAAGTCTGAAGGCGCAGGCGGGCCAGTGCGCACAAAGGCTGCGGAGGTTGCCACAGGCTTTCCCTAGTGGAAGAAAGTCAGAGGGATCCTGACTGCACTGAGTCCCAGTTCTGACTGCAGTGAACCCCAGTTCCAGGCGAGCCCCTGGGGACCCACGCTCTTGTGGGGGGAGTCTGGACTCTCGGGCGGAGACTCGGGAGCCGGGGAAGGCGGAGGACTGAAAGTGCGCACGCGCGCTTGCCAGTGCGCACAAAGGCTGCGGAAGTTGCCACAGGCTTTCCCTAGTGGAAGGGAGTCAGAGGATTCTGACTGCACTGAGCCCCAGTTCTGACTGCAGTGAACCCCAGTTCCAGGCGAGCCCCTGGGGACCCACGCTCTTATGGGGGGAGTCTGGACTCGGGCGGAGACTCGGGAGCCAGGGAAGGCGGAGGACTGAAAGTGCGCACGCGCGCTTGCCAGTGCTCACAAAGGCTGCGGAAGTTGCCACAGGCTTTCCCTAGTGAAAGGGAGTCAGAGGCTCCTGACGGCACTGAGCCCCAGTTCTGACTGCAGTGAACCCCAGTTCCAGGTGAGCCCCTGGGGACCCACGCTCTTGTGGGGGGAGTCTGGACTCTCAGGCGGAGACTCGAGCTGGGGAAGGTGGAGGACTGAAAGCGCACATGCGCGCAAGGGCAAGGCTGACAGGAAGCCAAAACTGAGACTCCACCCCATCCAAGCTGAGCACAGAGGCTATTGCAATTTGGCAAGTCTAATCCTATAAGGCTGTCTCCAGCACCGAACTTCTCCCAGCATAGACACAGCTGATCCTTACAGCCAACTGGCCCGGAGGTCAATTCTTCCCAGTGATACCAACAACAATAAAGACTTAATTACAATAAGGCTGTACACACAGTCCACAAAGGGGTGCACCAAGAGTGTCCACCTCAGGTTAACTGGGGAAGCAGACCAACTGGGCCATATTGGAAACCTAGCACAAATATCTACCTTACCAACTCAGGGAATCAATGAAAATGCGGGGTCAAAGAATCAGATCACAAACGAAAGAAATGGAGGAAAACAAACGACTGGATATAGAATTCAAAACCACGGTTGTAAGACTTTTTAAGAATATCCTAGAAAAGGCCAATAAATATAACGAGACCCTCGAAGATATGAAAAAGGACCAACTAGAAATTAAACATACACTGACTGAAATAAAAAATATTATACAGAGACACAGAAACAGAATAGAGGAACCCAAGAATCAAGTCAAAGAATTGAAATACAAAGAAGCAAAAAACACTCAACCGAAAAAGCAAAAAGCAAAAAAAAAAATCCAAAAAGTTGAAGATAATGTAAGAAGACTCTGGGACAACTTCAAGCGTACCAACATCAGAATTATGGGGGTGCCAGAAGAAGAGAGAGAGCAAGATACTGAAAACCTATTTGAAGAAATAATGACAGAAAACTTCCCCCACCTGGTGAAAGAAATAGACTTACAAGTCCAGGAAGCCCACAGAACCCCAAACAAAAGGAATCCAAAGAGGACCACACCAAGACACATCATAATTAAAATGCCAAGAGCAAAAGACAAAGAGAGAATATTAAAAGCAGCAAGAGAAAAACAGTTAATTACCTACAAGGGAGCACCCATACGACTGTCAGCTGACTTCTCAACAGAAACTATGCAGGCCAGACGGGAGTGGCAAGAAGTTTTCAATGTGATGAATAGCAAGAACCTACAACCAAGATTACTCTACCCAGCAAAGCTATCATTCAGAATTGAAGGGCAGATAAAGAGCTTCACAGATAAGAAAAAGCTGAAGGAGTTCATCACCACCAAACCAGTATTATATGAAATGCTGAAAGGTATTCTTAAAGAAGAGGAAGAAGAAAAAAGTAAAGAGAAAAATTATGAACAACAAATACATATCTATCAACAAGCGAACCTAAAAATCAAGTGAATTAAAAACCTGAGGAACAGAATAATCTGGTGAATATAATAGAATCAGGGGCATAGAAAGGGAGTGGACTGATAATTCTCAGGGGGAAAGGGGTATGGGGGGTTCATGAAGAGAATGGACAAAAATCATACACCTATGGATGAGGACAGTGGGGGGGGAGGTAAGGGCAGAAGGTGGGGTGGGAAATGGGTGGAGGGGAGCTATGGGGGGAAAAAGGAGAAATAATTGTAATAATCTGAATAAAGATTTATTTTAAAAAAAAAGTTAGATAAAGAGATATAATTGTTGATTTTTTTATTTCCAAGTATTTATAATATTGTGAATACTACAGCTATTTTTTTTTTAAAAAAAAAAAGGAGTTTCCACAAGTAATATAACTAGACACATAGGGCAAGGACAAGATCTCTTAGCCAGCCATGCTAGTCAATAAGGCAATAAAACATTACTAACCCATTACATATTGTTTTCTAGAGTATCTTCTCATATATAGTAATTTGTACAAATTGACTCTCGCAAAAGATTTAAATAATGTATATTTGAGCATTAAATGAATATGGGTATAAAAAATTACCCAAGTGGAGAATGGGAGAAAAATGGCGGCGGAATAGACAGACGTGTTCCGAGCCTTGTCCCGGAGCAGAAAGAAAGAACAGCTGAGGGTCGCACTAGGAGTGTTTGTTGGCAAGTTGGGGGACAGCTGAACTCCAGAAGAAGGTGGGAGACTGCTAGACGGGGTTCCCCTGACCTGGCAGCTCCCACTGCGGCTGGGTCCCCTCCCGGAGCTGCGGGCTTGGACGCGGAGTCGCCGCCATCTGGAACCGGAAAGTGGAGCTTATCGGAAGCCTGAGAATCCACAACTGCGGCACCCACGGAACAGCTGCGAGCCCCAGAACAACGCTCCCCAATTGGCGCAAACACACGGGTTCAGAGGAGCTCTACACTCCACCACGGAAAGGTCAGATTTCGCCTAGGATAAGGTGAGGTCTCTGGTCCCAGCGCGAAAGAGGAACGCGCGTTTTGCGGGAGCTGGAGGACCAGGGAAGTCTGTGCCTAGAAAAATCCGTGGCTGTAGGGGCTGGCGTGATCTGTGAATGTGGAAGGGGGTCCTCAGAGCTGCTAACAGAAGGGCTCTCTAAAAAGCAACCCATTTTGATCTGAAGTGCAGGGACACCCTAAGAATTTCAGGGGTGTGCTAGACTTACGCGCAGCCACGGAGTGCGCACACTTGGGCTTTTTCCTCTTGAAATTCTTGCTTCTGATTACTAAGCCCAATTCATAGGTTCACCCAGTTGGGGACACCCTGGGAGACTGCAGGGGAAAGTTGTTTTTCTGGAACCTGGGGATCGGAGCGGGGAGTGACCATCGGAGAGCCAGCTCTGAGGCAGCCCACTCCCACAAACCGGGGAAAGAAGGCTCTAACACTCCCTAGAGAGGCCATAGATAAACCCGGAAGTCAATCCAGAAACACTGCCACCCAGGGGCTGAATCACAAATTGACTCTTGTGTAATCAAAAATAAAGGAATACGAATTAAGACACACCGCCTGCTTAAAATCAGGACTGGCTTACATCACTGAAGAGCAGTGGAACGCAGGGAACTGCAATACTGTCCGGACTGAGAAACAGGCGTGCCAAACAGAACAACAGAGGAAGTGAATGACCTTCACTACTCCACATTTTATTTTTATTTTTTTATTTTCATTTTTTGCATCTTTTACTCAAGAAACTAATTTTTTTCCTCACTTGATTTTACCTTTTTAATTATTACATTTTTATTTTCAATCCATATTATTACTACTGCTATTTTATCTTTTTTTTTTTTTTAAGTGTCATTTTATTTTCTCTTCATTTTGTTTTGGGATTAATGTTCTACATTCTATTTTTATCTTTCCTTTAGCATCATTTTACTCTATCTCAAATCTACCTTTATGCCATCACTCTCTTCCTCACTTTTCCCTTTTCAGTGTCCTGTTTATCTTACCCCTTTCCTGCTTTAGATTTTCCCTATACTTTCTGTTTACCCCCTTTTAAAATTTCACCCTACTTATAAATCTAATCTCCAATCCCCTGTTCCAAGTCCATACACACCTCTCTCTTCGCTGTCTTAACTATCCAAAAAATTGTTTTTCTCTCTGTCCTTTTGTTGTTGTTCGTTTGAATGTAGATTATATCGAATTTTTATGCTTTTTTGTGAGATTGTTTTGCTTATTCTTCTTTTGTTTATTTTTTTGTTTGTTTAGTGCTTCTGTTTTCCCTTGCCTCACTCAATATTAGTTGGTGTTGTAGTCTGTATTAATCCCCAGGTACTTGTTGCTGGCATTTGCTGGGATAAGTGATTGTTCTATTGGAGTTTTATCCCCAATATATATAGTCTGTTTCCCTTTCTCTCTTAGTCTCTTTCTTGTCTCTCTTACTTTTTTTTCTTCTTTTTTTCCCTTTTCCCAATTTCATTTTGACACCCCTTTTTTTTTTTCTTCTTCTTCTTTCTTTCTTTTTCCTCTTCTTCTTTCTCTACTATCCCCTAATTTGCCTTTCTCTCTCTGGTGGTCACCTTTATTGGAGGTTATTAATATCGTGAATACATTTCTGTTCAGTGCCTTGTGTGTTGTACCTGGTAGTGCTGTATTTTGTGCCTTTAAATCGACGCAGGAGAGAGAGAACTACATAACCAGACACCCAGAGAAGAGAGACCATGGGGAGACAAAGACACAGCCCGCATATGAAAGAAAAGCAGGCATCACCAGAAAAGGAAGTAAACGAAATGGAAGCAAGCAACCTTCCAGAAAAAGAATTCAGAGAAATGGTCATAAGGTGGCTGAAAAGAATGGAAGACAAATTTGACAATATGAGCAAGAACCAAGAGGAAATGAAGAAGAACCAAGAAGAAATGAAAAATGACATCGCTGCTGTAAAGAACTCAATAGAAAGCATCAAGAGTAGACTAGAAGAAGCAGAGGACCGCATCAGTGAGCTAGAAGACAAGATGGGAAAAAATACCCAAGTAGAGCAACTTCTAGAAAAAAAAATTAAAAGGCAGGAGGAGAGACTAAGGGAACTTTGGGACAACACGAAACAAAACAACATCCGCATAATAGGGGTTCCAGAAGGAAAGGAAGCTGAGCAAGGAATAGAAAACCTATTTGAAGAAATAATGACAGAAAATTTCCCTGATATAGAGAAGAAAAAACCCACACAAATCCAAGAAGCTCACAGAGTCCCAAGCAAAATGAACCCCAAAAGACCGACGCCAAGGCACATTATAATTAAATTGGCAAACACCAACGACAAAGTAAGAATCTTAAAAGCGGCCAGAGAGAGACAGAAAGTTACATACAAAGGAACCCCCATCAGACTAGCAACTGATTTCTCAACAGAAACTCATCAGGCCAGAAGGGAATGGAATGAAATATACAAAGTCATGCAAAGGAAGGGTCTGAATCCAAGAATACTGTACCCAGCAAGGCTGTCAATCAAAATTGAAGGTGAAATCAGGAGCTTCACAGACAAAAAAGGACTAAGGGAATTTATTACCACCAAACCAGCAATGCAAGAAATGCTAAAGGGTCTGCTGTAAAAAAAAAAAAGAAATAGGAAGCGAAGAAGGAACACAGGTGTAAAGAATAGGAATGGCGACAAATAAGTACCTATCAATAATAACTTTAAATGTAAACGGATTAAATGCCCCAATCAAAAGACATAGGGTAATGGATTGGATAAGAAAACATGACCCATATATCTGCTGTCTACAAGAAACCCACCTCAGAAAAAAAGACGCACACAGACTGAGGGTGAAGGGATGGAAAAAGGTTTTCCAGGCAAATGGAACTGAAAAAAAAGCTGGGGTAGCAATACTTATATCTGACAAATTAGATCTCAAACTGAAGGACATAACAAGAGATAAGGAAGGCCACTTCATAATACTAAAGGGAGCAATCCAACAAGAAGAAATAACTCTGGTAAACATATATGCACCCAATACAGGAGCACCCAAATACATAAAAAAACTCCTGGAGGATATCAAGGGAGAGATTGACAGCAATACAATCATAGTAGGAGACTTCAATACCCCACTATCACCATTGGACAAATCCTCTAAACAAAAAATCAGCAAAGAAACATCAATCCTAAATGACTCACTAGACCAGATGGAATTAATTGACATCTTCAGAACATTTCACCCCAAAGCCACAGAATATACATTCTTCTCAAGTGCACATGGGTCATTTTCAAAGATAGACCATATGTTGGGACATAGGCAAAGTCTCTTCAAATTCAAGAATATAGAAATCATATCAAGCATCTTCTCAGACCACAGTGGCATAAAACTGGAAATCAACTACAATAAAAACAACCCAAAGAAATCAAACACATGGAGACTAAACAGCATGCTATTAAACCATGACTGGGTTACCAGAGAAATCAAAGAAGAAATAAAAAACATCATGACAACAAATGACAATGAAAACACTACAATCCAAAATCTATGGGACACAGCGAAAGCAGTCTTGAGAGGGAAGGTCATAGCTCTACAAGCCTACTGCAAAAAACAAGAAACAGGGGTAATAAATTACCTAACCCAACAACTCAAAGAGTTAGAAAAAGAGCAACAAGAAAAGCCCAGTGTAAGCAGAAGGAAGGAAATAATAAAGATCAGAGCACAGATAAACGACATAGAGACCAAAGAAACAATACAAAAGATCAACAAAACCAAGAGCTGGTTCTTTGAAAGGATAAACAAGATTGATGAACCTCTAGCCAGGCTCACCAAGAAGCAAAGAGAGAGGACCCAAATAAACAAAATCAGAAATGAAAGAGGTGAAATAACAACAGATCCCGCCGAAATACAAAGGATTGTTAAAAAATACTACGAACAACTCTATTCCAACAAACTGGACAACCTGGAGGAAATGGACATATTCCTAGAAAAATATAACCTTCCAAAACTCAATCAGGAAGAATCTAAACAGCTCAATATGCCAGTAACTATGGAAGAAATTGAAGCAGTCATCAAAGAGCTTCCGGCAAACAAAAGCCCGGGGCCAGACGGCTTCACAGGAGAGTTTTACCAAACATTCAAGGAAGAACTAAAACCTATCCTCCTCAGACTATTCCAAAAAATTCAAGAGGAAGGAACACTTCCAAGTTCCTTCTATGAAGCCAGCATCACCCTAATACCAAAACCAGATAAAGACAACACAATGAAAGAGAATTACAGGCCAATATCCCTCATGAATGTAGATGCCAAAATCCTCAACAAAATTCTAGCAAATCGGATCCAGCAGTACATCAGAAAGATCATACACCATGACCAAGTAGGGTTTATCCCAGGAATGCAAGGATGGTTCAATATCCGAAAATCAATAAATGTGATACATCACATAAACAAATTGAAAGATAAAAATCACATAGTCATATCAATTGATGCAGAAAAAGCATTTGACAAAATCCAACACCCTTTCTTGATAAAAACTCTCAACAAGGTGGGAATAGAAGGATCATACCTCAACATAATAAAAGCTATATATGATAAACCCACAGCTAACATCATACTCAATGGGCAAAAACTAAAACCATTTCCCCTAAGAACAGGAACAAGACAGGGATGCCCACTCTCACCACTCCTGTTTGACATAGTACTGGAAGTATTAGCCATTGCAATTAGACAAGAAGAAGAAATAAAAGGCATCCAAATTGGAAAAGAAGAAGTAAAGCTGTCCCTATTTGCAGATGACATGATATTGTACATAAAAAACCCGAAAGACTCTATCAAAAAACTAACAGACTTAATAAATGAATTCGGCAAGGTAGCAGGATACAAAATTAACGCCAAGAAATCTATGGCATTTCTATACACCAACAGTGAACTTACAGAAAGAGAGACTAAAAAAGCAATCCCATTTTCCATCGCACCAAAAAAATTAAGATACTTAGGAATAAACCTAACCAAGGAGGTAAAAGACCTATATGCGGAAAACTACAGGACACTGAAAAAAGAGATAGAGGAAGATGTAAACAGATGGAAGAACATACCATGTTCATGGATGGGTAGAATCAACATCATCAAAATGTCCATACTACCCAAAGCAATCTATAGATTCAATGCACTCCCCATTAAAATACCAACAGCATATTTCACAGACCTAGAAAGAACTCTCCAAAAATTCATCTGGAATAAAAAAAGACCCCGAATAGCCACAGCAATCCTGAGAAAGAAGAATAAAGTAGGAGGGATCTCAATACCAGATTTCAAGCTGTATTACAAAGCCACTGTTCTCAAAACAGCCTGGTACTGGCACAAGAACAGACATATAGATCAATGGAATAGAATAGAGAATCCAGATATCGACCCAAACCAATATGCGCAATTAATATTTGACAAAGGAGGCATGAGCATACAATGGAGTCAAGACAGTCTCTTCAATAAATGGTGTTGGGAAAATTGGACAGATACATGCAAAAAAATGAAACTAGATCACCAACTTACACCATACACAAAAATAAACTCAAAATGGATACAGGACTTAAATATAAGACGGGAAACCATAAAAATACTAGAGGAATCCACAGGCAGCAAAATCTCAGACATATGCCAAAAGAACTTTTTCAGTGATACTGCCCCTAGGGCAATGGAAGCCAAAGAGAAAATAAACAAATGGGACTACATCAAAATAAAAAGCTTTTGCACAGCAAAAGAAACCATCAACAAAACAACAAGAAACCCCACTGTATGGGAGAACATATTTGCAAATGGTATCACTGATAAAGGTTTAATTTCCAACATCTACAGGCAGCTTATACAACTTAATAAAAGGAAGATAAATGATCCAATAAAAAAATGGGCAACGGACCTAAATAGAATCTTTTCGAAAGAAGACAGAAGGAAGGCCAAGAGACACATGAAAACATGCTCAAAGTCACTTATTATCCGAGAGATGCAAATCAAAACGACAATGCGATACCATCTCACACCTGTCAGAATGGCTATCATCAACAAATCAACAAACGACAAGTGTTGGCGAGGATGCGGAGAAAAAGGAACCCTCGTGCACTGCTGGTGGGAATGCAGACTGGTGCAGCCACTGTGGAGAACAGTATGGAGTTTCCTCAAAAAACTGAAAATGGAACTCCCATTTGACCCAGTAATCCCACTCCTAGGAATATATCCTAAGAAACCAGAAACACCAATCAGAAAGGATATATGCACCCCTATGTTCATAGCAGCACAATTTACAATAGCTAAGATTTGGAAACAGCCTAGGTGCCCGTCAGCAGATGACTGGATCAGAAAACTATGGTACATCTACACAATGGAATACTATGCTGCCATAAAAAAGAAGGAATTACTACCATTTGTAGACACCTGGATGGAATTAGAGAACATTATGCTAAGTGAAATAAGCCAGTCAATGAAAGAAAAATACCACATGATCTCACTCATTTAGGGATAATGAAAAACATTATAAACTGATGAACCAAAAGATAGTTACAGAGGCAGTAAAGCATCAAACAGAGTGTCTAATTACAGCGGTAAGGTTAGGGAGAGGTGGGGGAAATAAGAGATCAACTGAAGGACTTGTATGCATGCATATAAGAGTAACCAACGGATGCAAAACATTGGGGGGTGAGGGCAGGTATGGGAGTGGGGTGGGGGGGGGCAATGGTAAGATATGTACACATATAATACCTTAATAAAAATTTGAAAAAAAAAAAAAAAAAAAAAAAAAAAAAAAAAAAAAAAAAAAAAAAAAAATTACCCAAGTATTCCACTAAAGGGAAAAGAATCATTGTAATTATACATTTAAAATAACTGTACATTTTAATCACTAAGGGTAAATTAACTGTAAGAAGGAGATTCGCTTCTATTACAGATACATAAATATACTGTATAAATTGTATCACTCAAGATTTATACCAGTTATGTTTATTCCGCTTGACATAAATACACACACACACAGAATACCAATCACGTTTTACAAAGATTTTCTTTGAATTTTTATTTGCATATTTATGAGAGTATCATATTCTTGTAAAAAATTCATTGTTTGGGCTGTTTCAGATACTCTGAGCTAGATATTACTGAGCTATGCCTTTTCATACCTTTTAAAAACACTATTTCTTTTCTTAAAATGCTGGAATTCCCCTCAGCTCTCTAAAGCATCTTTCTTTGGATAAGACTTTTCATAGAAGATAAGTTGCCACTTTAGTAGGGCATCAAATCATGAATCTTAATAGAAGTATTCACATGAGGTGGAAGTTATGCATCTACTTAAGAACATCATATTATTTTCTGCATTTTAAGGGTGTGGGACATCTCTGTGTTCATCCTCCCGACAAAACAAACAAACTGAAATACAATAGCTACTAGCTAGTTATTGGCAAGCTTGCCACAAAATGCCTTATGAATGTCAAAATTATGTTTTAATTTATCAATCATCCCTAAATATTGTTGATCATCATTGAAGGATTAAGATATCTCAATTGAACAATTATTAGTCTACTATAGTATTTAATATGTGCAATATTTTAACATGTATTTTTGTAGTACACTGAAAATTTTTGCAATTGTCTTTTTGTTCAGATGTCTACACATTTGGAACTAACAAATGTTGAACAGGAGATAAACTATAACAAATGATGTCTTTCTCAAGATGAAATCTCCCTGGCTGGGAAACAGCACTGCACATTCTACTGATGTTATTCCTCACCAGCATATGCTGGAGTGTTTGTTCATACTCATGTTAACTTGACAGGTAAATTATGAAAAATAAGTTCATTCTTAATATTTATTGCTGTCAGGATTAATATTCAAAGATGAAATGGCAGGTGGACAGACCTGATAAAAAGCAAGTGGGATTAAAATGTTCAGGCAATAGGTAGTGTAATTTGCTGTTGACTAATGATAAAGACTACTGGCTGTAGGGAGTGGGGGGGGGGGCACTTAAAATACAATAATTAAGAAATTGTTCTCAGGCTCTAAGAATCAGAAATATGTAGCTAAATGTTAAAAGTGTACACTGAAAATTGTGAAGCCATTGTTATAGGTTGATACATTTTGTTTAGAACCCACTGAATTACAGTATATATGGTACTATGGGCAAAGTCACACCAAACAGCACTGTATCTGATTATAGTTAAATATAGAAAATTTGGTTAAAATGATGAGACAATGGCATTTTTTAAGAACTGTTGATGGCCTGTCACGTGGCTCATACTGCCAGCACTAAGGCCAAAATAACAACCTCACAGGTCAGATTTCCAAAGCAGCGGTCTGGCAACCAAGATACAGATGGGACAGACATTTCCAGACTATTGGCTACAAGAGTGTATGATCCCTTGGTCCAAATGTCAGCCTAACTGGCTTCAACCTACATCAATGCAATACCATGTCAGTATTCTTATCAACCATTGTGTGTCTAATTGTAAATAAATAGCGATTCCTAATTAATTTCTCAGCAGACAATACTTAGATTGGTTTATTTACCCAAGTGGTCAGCCACAATTAGCATTCTAGGTCACAAAAATATGCAAAGAGTTTCAAAATCACAACAATATGACATTAACTAGTCTCTAACCATAGTATTGAGCATCCTTTTCAAAATAAAAAGTACTTTTATGCAAGCTTCACATATTTTCTTAAAGAACATATTATTTACCTCAGTAAGCATATTCTTCATAGCTAAGTTATGAGTCTAAGACCATATCCTGTATAAAGATGAATTTATGAGATCAGTGTAGTTCCCAGAAGTTTTATTTCTGTCAAAGGCTAGAAAAAGTGACTCACTAATGTTACACTGATTTTCACAGCAGTGGGTAGCATGTCTATGAAGAGAAGTCTAGAGTGAAATGCATTTAGTCAGACTGGGTGATGGTAATTCCAGCGATGAGGAAGAGAAGGGGTTCCACCAATCTATGTTGCTTTAGAAATCAAGACACATCAAAGATCATTATTTCTATACAATTTCCTGAAGAACCACTGACAAGCATCACTGACACTTTGATGAAATTGATTACTATAAAATAAAGCAATTGACTAGTTTTATTGTCTCCATTTTTTCCCTTCACCATTAAAAAGAAAAATAGGAATGTACCAGTCAATGGTTGCATAGTGCATATTATTACTGTGGAAATAGTTCTTAATTTATGTGCCCAGTGTACAATAACATATCTCTATTCCCCTGCTCATTTGTGTTATTTTTATTTGATTTCAACCCAACAGCCATCACTAGTATTTTTCATTATCATGCTTTAAAATAAGTCACAGGGAAATACTACTTTTTGGGGTGAACATTTAGATGACTTGACACATTTGCACCTGGACCTTATCAAGTCAGCAAATGGTTCTGCATGATTACCAAGAGTCTCATTACATTAACTTCCCTGCTTCGTTTAGAGCCTAGACAAAACACTAGGAAACAAAAATGAGCAATCCCACCTACTGACTAAAGAAATTCTACTATTTTCAGTTTCCTGCTAAGTGCATGTTCAGGTGATAATCCTAATAATAGAAAATGTCTTTTATTTTGTGAGTCCATATGTCACAAAGTGGTATTTTCCAAGAGGAGCTATTTTGTCCAGGAAATAGCAGCCTTGCATGACCAACAAAAATGATGAATCCAGAAAATGTAAAAGTAGCTTCAATATTTGCTTTCAGACTGTACTGCTCACCTCTTGATCCTCCAAGCAAAGAAAGCTGCACACATAAACAAATCCTTTTATATAGATTGGAATTCACATAAATTTGAAATGGTTCAAAATTACTAA
Source organism: Plecotus auritus (assembly GCF_963455305.1). NCBI lineage: Eukaryota > Metazoa > Chordata > Mammalia > Chiroptera > Vespertilionidae > Plecotus > Plecotus auritus. Next base: position 47,998,777 of record NC_137772.1, read on the forward strand.
ATAAAATCTGCCTGGACTCTATTTGTAGCAATTGATCATCTAAATTGAAAAGCTAAATTCTGCATGTAAGTTTTATCAACAGAGTACATTTTCCCATACACACATCCTTGTAAGTAGATATACAGATATATATAGATATATATGTATGTGTATATGTGTATATATATATATATACACACATATATATATATATCCTATCTAATAAAAGAGTAATATGTAAATTAACCATCACTCTGCTATACCCACAAGCCACGCCCACCAGCCAATCAGGAGCAAGTATGCAAATTAACCCAACCAAGATGGCTGCGCCCACAGAGAGCAGGAGGGAAGCTTGGGTTTTCCTGGCAATGGAGGAAGCCAAGCTTTCCCCACACCCTGGCTGACCCAGGCCTCCACTAAAGGCTACAAAGTTTCAATTATAGAAGATAAATTAATCACAACAGAAATGGCTGCAGCCACGGAGCAAGCAGAAGGCTTGGCTCCGCTCCAGGATACAAAATTTCAATTGTAGAAGATAAATAAATCCCAGATACCAGGGCCTCCGCTTGGGTCACCGGAGGGCGTGGCCGGCCTGCAAACCACCACAGGCCCCTCGCCCAGGCCGCCCCACACCCCAAGGGAACCCCCACCCTGATCCGGGACACCCTTCAGGGCAAACCAGCTGGCTCCCACCCATGCACCAGGCCTCTATCCTATCTAATAAAAGAGTAATATGGAAATTGACCATCACTCCAACACACAAGATGGCTGCCCCTATATGGTCAAAGATCCTGCCCCCATGTGGACACAAGATGGTCACCACAAGATGGCCAGCAGGGGAGGGCAGTTGGGAGGGACCAGGCCTGAAAGGGAGGGCAGTTGGGGGTGATCAAGCCTGCAGGGGAGGGCAGTTAGGGGTGACCAGGTGGCAGAGAAGAGAAGTTGGGGGCAAACAGGCTGGCAGGGGAGTGGTTGGGGGCAAACAGGCTGGCAGGCAGAAGCAGTTAGGGGCAATCAGGAAGGCTGGCAGGCGAGCAGTTGGGAGCCAGCAGTCCTGGACTATGAGAGGGATGTCCGACTGCCCGTTTAGGCCCGATCCCTTTGGATCGAGGGGTCCCAGATTGGAGAAGGTGCAGGCTGGGCTGAGGGACACCCCCCCCCCGTGCACAAATTTTGTGCACCAGGCCTCTAGTATATATATATATAGTTATGTTAGTAATTTGGGGCATACAAATATGTATGTACTATAGATACATTGCTCTGTACAGAATTTTTATTTCCAAAAATAATAGTATTTTTAATGCATTTATTTCACTCTCTGGGGTGTCTTTTGGTGTCAATTTAATGACATTATTCTTATTATTTTCATAGCATCATAGCAGAATACATTATCATATTATGAAACAGTGTTTGAGTGTCAGGGCAGGTATCACTAACTGATATTACAAATGGGAATACTGAAGCAAAGATAGAATAAATGAATTGGGACAGGATAGGACACTAGCATTCTGATGCCCAGTCTATGATTTCTCCCTTTGCACCCTGCTGTTCTGCATTAAAGATGTTGTGCTGTGAGCATTAATAATACTCTTGGTATCAGTTACACCAGGGTTTCAACATGGTACTAATAAAATTCAGTTAGCAAAGTCAATATAATAACATCACTATCTATGGAGATTTTCACTCTTGACCCTAGTCTCTTTTTTTTCCGTTATAGACCAGAATGAGGTATGCCAAATCGTCAAAAGGCCACGCTCAAATTTTCACTTCGGTATTCTCATCATCATCACTCCTCTGGTGCTTATTTAATTGGTGTAACTGTCCTGCGGTTATAGACTGCCCTATACAAAGCTGTACAAAGATTTACATTGGCTCATCACGTGGTTTGACTATCAATCGCCTGAGTGAACTGCGTATTTAGCACTGAGCTTCCATGCCTGAAAAATGGCCTATTAAATATTGGAGATGACGCGTTTGGTTATACATATATTGTTAATTTTTCATATACATACATACATGTATGCTGATTAAAATTCAGCAAGGCATCTTCATTACAGAGAAAATAACTGTGTGATGCCCAGATGTTTTTATAAGAGAATGTTCTCAAGGTAAATGCAATAGTATAAAGTTAATAGTGGCTGGCCTTTTCTAATTTTATAAAGCACCTTTTTAGAAAAATCAAAGAAACGTTTCATGTTAACCACATACTAAATATTTCAAATGCTATTAATAAAATCTATGTTCAAATATTCTTTCATCATCTTCACAGAATCCCTAGATCAGAACCCTTGATTAACAAAACAAAACAAAAAAAAAAAGGTTTTAAAGATTTAGTGGGAATGTTACTGTTAATTAAATCTCTTTTGTCTAGATTGATTAGTGAAATTCATTATTCACTGCTCCTCTGGATAGATGAGTTAAATTACAGTTGATACAAAATACTGCTAATAGTTTATTTGATGACATTACTTTAGGCTTAAAAAATATCCAAATTTGAAATTAAGAGAGAGCACCCAGATTTCTAAATTTTTTTTTCCTGCTTAACATTGTTTTGGTATGATAAAGCCCAAATGGTTGTGGCTGTCTTATTTTGGATATGCTTCTGCTAATTATCTTTTGTAATTATTTCAATTTTTGAAGTATTACTTTGTAGTTCCATCTTATTAAGAGGGGCAGTTTTGTAAATTTTACTTAAAATCTAAATTGCTGAAGCTTAATGACAGTTAAATAAAAAACAATAGTATCAAAACATTTCTTAAGAGCACGTCTCCAGGATGATATTCATCTGCTATCACTAAGGGATTTTCCCACAAGAATATTTGAACAAAATGCAAATTTTAAGAAAAATTAAAAAACATCATTATTTTCTTTAAAATGGATTGTTTATAAGTAAGAAGAAAGTTTTAAACCATTATCAAATAGTCCTTTCAAGATACCCTTTAATGAACTGTGCAAATGATCAAACATATGGATATCATTTTCCTTGTACTACATATGGGTAAAAGTTACAGGAAATATCATTAGTGAAATGTGTTGCAGATTTGATTACACCTCCAACCATTTGAAAAACAGTTTGATGTGTTTTATAAATGCAATATGTGCCACATTCCTAATTATTACTCAATTCCACATCTCCTCTCTCATATCTTTTGAATATGTTGAAGTGATGATAATGTTTTTCAAGATGAAAAGGAGGCATGCTCAGTAGTAGATGAATCACAAAGCCTTTCCTTACACACTCGCTATTTTAAGGGTAAGGAAAGAGCTGGCCAACCTCCTGGGTGAGGACAGACACCAGGCGGGGAGTTCTTCTGGGAGGTTCAGCCTCACCCCTGAACCAGCCTCCTATACTCTGGGGAGTGAAGGCCTCTGCCTTCTATGTCACTGGCTCACTTGTGATACAAGTAGTCTTATGGGATTATTTTACATTCTTATTGGTGACTTTCATTATCTAGACATTATTACTAAGGTATAATTCAATTTCTCACTAGGTCTTGTACAGAGTATCACTAAACACTAGAGCAGTGGTCGGCAAACCGTGGCTCGCGAGCCACATGTGGCTCTTTGGCCCCTTGAGTGTGGCTCTTCCACAAAATACCACGGCCTGGGTGAGTCTATTTTGAAGAAGTGGCGTTAGAAGAAGTTTAAGTTTAAAAAATTTGGCTCTCAAAAGGAATTTCAACTGTTGTACTGATGATATTTGGCTCTGTTGACTAATGAGTTTGCTGACCACTGCACTAGAGCATTAGAAAGGAGGGAAGGGGGGGAGAAAAATGGCGGCAGAATAGACAGACGTGTTCCGAGCCTTGTCCCGGAGCAGAAAGAAAGAACAGCTGAGGGTCGCACTAGGAGTGTTTGTTGGCAAGTTGGGGGACAGCTGAACTCCAGAAGAAGGTGGGAGACTGCTAGACGGGGTTCCCCTGACCTGGCAGCTCCCACTGCGGCTGGGTCCCCTCCCGGAGCTGCGGGCCTGGACGCGGAGTCGCCGCCATCTGGAACCGGAAAGTGGAGCTTATCGGAAGCCTGAGAATCCACAACTGCGGCACCCACGGAACAGCTGCGAGCCCCAGAACAACGCTCCCCAATTGGTGCAAACACACGGGTTCAGAGGAGCTCTACACTCCACCACGGAAAGGTCAGATTTCGCCTAGGATAAGGTGAGGTCTCTGGTCCCAGCGCGAGAGAGGAACGCGCGTTTTGCGGGAGCTGGAAGACCAGGGAAGTCTGTGCCTAGAAAAATCGGTGGCTGCTGGGGCTGGCGTGATCTGTGAATGTGGAAGGGGGTCCTCAGAGCTGCTAACAGAAGGGCTCTCTAAAAAGCAACCCATTTTGATCTGAAGTGCAGGGACACCCTAAGAATTTCAGGGGTGTGCTAGACTTACGGGCAGCCACGGAGTGCGCACACTTGGGCTTTTTCTTCTTGAAATTCTTGCTTCTGATTACTAAGCCCAATACATAGGATCACCCAGTTGGGGACACCCTGGGAGACTGCAGGGGAAAGTTGTTTTTCTGGAACCTGGGGATCAGAGCGGGGAGTGACCATCGGAGAGCCAGCTCTGAGGCAGCCCACTCCCACAAACTGGTAGTGAGTGCCACAGGGAAAGAAGGCTCTAACACTCCCTAGAGAGGCCATAGATAAACCCGGAAGTCAATCCAGAAACACTGCCACCCAGGGGCTGAATCACAAATTGACTCTTGTGTAATCAAAAATAAAGGAATACGAATTAAGACACACCGCCTGCTTAAAATCAGGACTGGCTTACATCACTGAAGAGCAGTGGAACGCAGGGAACTGCAATACTGTCCGAACTGAGAAACAGGCGTGCCAAACAGAACAACAGAGGAAGTGAATGACCTTCACTACTCCACATTTTATTTTTATTTTTTATTTTTTTATTTTCATTTTTTGCATCTTTGACTCAAGAAACTAAATTTTTTCCTCACTTGATTTTACCTTTTTAATTATTACATTTTTATTTTCAATCCGTATTATTACTACTGCTATTTTATCTTTTTTTTTTTTAAGTATCATTTTATTTTCTCTTCATTTTGTTTTGGGATTAATGTTCTACATTCTATTTTTATCTTTCCTTTAGCATCATTTTACTCTATCTCAAATCTACCTTTATGCCATCACTCTCTTCCTCACTTTTCCCTTTTCAGTGTCCTGTTTATCTTACCCCTTTCCTGCTTTAGATTTTCCCTATTCTTTCTGTTTACCCCCTTTTAAAATTTCACCCTACTTATATATCTAATCTCCAATCCCCTGCTCCAAGTCCATACACACCTCTCTCTTCGCTGTCTTAACTATCCAAAAAATTGTTTTTCTCTCTGCCCTTTTGTTGTTGTTTGCTTGAATGTAGATTATATCAAATTTTTATGCTTTTTTGTGAGATTGTTATGCTTATTCTTCTTTTGTTTATTTTTTTGTTTGTTTAGTGCTTCTGTTTTCCCTTGCCTCACTCAATATTAGTTGGTGTTGTAGTTTGTATTAATCCCCAGGTACTTGTTGCTGGCATTTGCTGGGATAAGTGATTGCTCTCTTGGAATTTTATCCCCAATATATATAGTCTGTTTCCCTTTCTCTCTTACTCTCTTTCTTGTCTCTCTTACTTTTTTTTTCTTCTTTTTTTCCCTTTTCCCAATTTCATTTTGACACCCCTTTATTTTTTTTTTCTTCTTCTTCTTTCTTTCTTTTTCCTCTTCTTCTTTCTCTACTATCCCCCAATTTGCCTTTCTCTGGTGGTCACCTTTATTGGAGGTTATTAATATCGTGAATACATTTCTGTTCAGTGCCTTGTGTGTTGTACCTGGTAGTGCTGTATTTTGTGCCTTTAAATCGACGCAGGAGAGAGAGAACTACATAACCAGACACCCAGAGAAGAGAGACCATGGGGAGACAAAGACACAGCCTGCATATGAAAGAAAAGCAGGCATCACCAGAAAAGGAAGTAAACGAAATGGAAACAAGCAACCTTCCAGAAAAAGAATTCAGAGAAATGGTCATAAGGTGGCTGAAAAGAATGGAAGACAAATTCGACATGAGCAAGAACCAAGAGGAAATGAAGAAGAACCAAGAAGAAATGAAAAATGACATCGCTGCTGTAAAGAACTCAATAGAAAGCATCAAGAGTAGACTTGAAGAAGCACAGGACCGCATCAGTGAGCTAGAAGACAAGATGGGAAAAAATACCCAAGTAGAGCAACTTCTAGAAAAAAAAATTAAAAGGCAGGAGGAGAGCCTAAGGGAACTTTGGGACAACATGAAACAAAACAATATCCGCATAATAGGGGTTCCAGAAGGAAAGGAAGCTGAGCAAGGAATAGAAAACCTATTTGAAGAAATAATGACAGAAAATTTCCCTGATATAGAGAAGAAAAAACCCACACAAATCCAAGAAGCTCACAGAGTCCCAAGCAAAATGAACCCCAAAAGACCGATGCCAAGGCACATTATAATTAAATTGGCAAACACCAACGACAAAGTAAGAATCTTAAAAGCGGCCAGAGAGAGACAGAAAGTTACATACAAAGGAACCCCCATCAGACTAGCAACTGATTTCTCAACAGAAACTCATCAGGCCAGAAGGGAATGGAATGAAATATACAAAGTCATGCAAAGGAAGGGACTGAATCCAAGAATACTGTACCCAGCAAGGCTGTCAATCAAAATTGAAGGTGAAATCAGGAGCTTCACAGACAAAAAAGGACTAAGGGAATTTATTACCACCAAACCAGCAATGCAAGAAATGCTAAAGGGTCTGCTGTAAAAAAAAAAAAAAAATAGGAAGCGAAGAAGGAACACAGGTGTAAAGAATAGGAATGGCGACAAATAAGTACCTATCAATAATAACTTTAAATGTAAACGGATTAAATGCCCCAATCAAAAGACATAGGGTAATGGATTGGATAAGAAAACATGACCCATATATCTGCTGTCTACAAGAAACCCACCTCAGAAAAAAAGACGCACACAGACTGAGGGTGAAGGGATGGAAAAAGGTTTTCCAGGCAAATGGAACTGAAAAAAAAGCTGGGGTAGCAATACTTATATCTGACAAATTAGATCTCAAACTGAAGGACATAACAAGAGATAAGGAAGGCCACTTCATAATACTAAAGGGAGCAATCCAACAAGAAGAAATAACTCTGGTAAACATATATGCACCCAATACAGGAGCACCCAAATACATAAAAAAACTCCTGGATGATATCAAGGGAGAGATTGACAGCAATACAATCATAGTAGGAGACTTTAATACCCCACTATCACCATTGGACAAATCCTCTAAACAAAACATCAGCAAAGAAACATCAATCCTAAATGACTCACTAGACCAGATGGAATTAATTGACATCTTCAGAACATTTCACCCCAAAGCCACAGAATATACATTCTTCTCAAGTGCACATGGGTCATTTTCAAAGATAGACCATATGTTGGGACATAGGCAAAGTCTCTTCAAATTCAAGAAGATAGAAATCATATCAAGCATCTTCTCAGACCACAGTGGCATAAAACTGGAAATCAACTACAATAAAAACAACCCAAAGAAATCAAACACATGGAGACTAAACAGCATGCTATTAAACCATGACTGGGTTACCAGAGAGATCAAAGAAGAAATAAAAAACATCATGACAACAAATGACAATGAAAACACTACAATCCAAAATCTATGGGACACAGCGAAAGCAGTCTTGAGAGGGAAGTTCATAGCTCTACAAGCCTACTGCAAAAAAACAAGAAACAGGGGTAATAAATTACCTAACCCAACAACACAAAGAGTTAGAAAAAGAGCAACAAGAAAAGCCCAGTGTAAGCAGAAGGAAGGAAATAATAAAGATCAGAGCACAGATAAACGACATAGAGACCAAAGAAACAATACAAAAGATCAACAAAACCAAGAGCTGGTTCTTTGAAAGGATAAACAAGATTGATGAACCTCTAGCCAGGCTCACCAAGAAGCAAAGAGAGAGGACCCAAATAAACAAAATCAGAAATGAAAGAGGTGAAATAACAACAGATCCCGCCGAAATACAAAGGATTGTTAAAAAATACTATGAACAACTCTATTCCAACAAACTGGACAACCTGGAGGAAATGGACATATTCCTAGAAAAATATAACCTTCCAAAACTCAATCAGGAAGAATCTAAACAGCTCAACATGCCAGTAACTATGGAAGAAATTGAAGCAGTCATCAAAGAGCTTCCGGCAAACAAAAGACCAGGGCCAGACGGCTTCACAGGAGAGTTTTACCAAACATTCAAGGAAGAACTAAAACCTATCCTCCTCAGACTATTCCAAAAAATTCAAGAGGAAGGAACACTTCCAAGCTCTTTCTATGAAGCCAGCATCACCCTAATACCAAAACCAGATAAAGACAACACAATGAAAGAGAATTACAGGCCAATATCCCTCATGAATGTAGATGCCAAAATCCTCAACAAAATTCTAGCAAATTGGATCCAGCAGTACATCAGAAAGATCATACACCATGACCAAGTAGGGTTTATCCCAGGAATGCAAGGATGGTTCAATATCCGAAAATCAATAAATGTGATACATCACATAAACAAATTGAAAGATAAAAATCACATAGTCATATCAATTGATGCAGAAAAAGCATTTGACAAAATCCAACACCCTTTCTTGATAAAAACTCTCAACAAGGTGGGAATAGAAGGATCATACCTCAACATAATAAAAGCTATATATGATAAACCCACAGCTAACATCATACTCAATGGGCAAAAACTAAAACCATTTCCCCAAAGAACAGGAACAAGACAAGGATGCCCACTCTCACCACTCCTGTTTGACATAGTACTGGAAGTATTAGCCATTGCAATTAGACAAGAAGAAGAAATAAAAGGCATCCAAATTGGAAAAGAAGAAGTAAAGCTGTCCTTATTTGCAGATGACATGATATTGTACATAAAAAACCCGAAAGACTCTATCAAAAAACTAACAGACTTAATAAATGAATTCGGCAAGGTAGCAGGATACAAAATTAACGCCAAGAAATCTATGGCATTTCTATACACCAACAGTGAACTTACAGAAAGAGAGACTAAAAAAGCAATCCCATTTTCCATCGCACCAAAAAAATTAAGATACTTAGGAATAAACCTAACCAAGGAGGTAAAAGACCTATATGCGGAAAACTACAGGACACTGAAAAAAGAGATAGAGGAAGATGTAAAGAGATGGAAGAACATACCATGTTCATGGATTGGTAGAATCAACATCATCAAAATGTCCATACTACCCAAAGCAATCTATAGATTCAATGCACTCCCCATTAAAATACCAACAGCATATTTCACAGACCTAGAAAGAACTCTCCAAAAATTCATCTGGAATAAAAAAAGACCCCGAATAGCCACAGCAATCCTGAGAAAGAAGAATAAGGTAGGAGGGATCTCAATACCAGATTTCAAGCTGTATTACAAAGCCACTGTCCTCAAAACAGCCTGGTACTGGCACAAGAACAGACATATAGATCAATGGAATAGAATAGAGAATCCAGATATCGACCCAAACCAATATGCACAATTAATATTTGACAAAGGAGGCATGAGCATACAATGGAGTCAAGACAGTCTCTTCAATAAATGGTGTTGGGAAAATTGGACAGATACATGCAAAAAAATGAAACTAGATCACCAACTTACACCATACACAAAAATAAACTCAAAATGGATACAGGACTTAAATATAAGACGGGAAACCATAAAAATACTAGAGGAATCCACAGGCAGCAAAATCTCAGACATATGCCAAAAGAACTTTTTCAGTGATACTGCCCCTAGGGCAATGGAAGCCAAAGAGAAAATAAACAAATGGGACTACATCAAAATAAAAAGCTTTTGCACAGCAAAAGAAACCATCAACAAAACAACAAGAAACCCCACTGTATGGGAGAACATATTTGCAAATGGTATCACTGATAAAGGTTTAATTTCCAACATCTACAGGCAGCTTATACAACTTAATAAAAGGAAGATAAATGATCCAATAAAAAAATGGGCAACGGACCTAAATAGAATCTTTTCGAAAGAAGACAGAAGGAAGGCCAAGAGACACATGAAAACATGCTCAAAGTCACTTATTATCCGAGAGATGCAAATCAAAACGACAATGCGATACCATCTCACACCTGTCAGAATGGCTATCATCAACAAATCAACAAACGACAAGTGTTTGTTGGCGAGGATGCGGAGAAAAAGGAACCCTCGTGCACTGCTGGTGGGAATGCAGACTGGTGCAGCCACTGTGGAGAACAGTATGGAGTTTCCTCAAAAAACTGAAAATGGAACTCCCATTTGACCCAGTAATCCCACTCCTAGGAATATATCCTAAGAAACCAGAAACACCAATCAGAAAGGATATATGCACCCCTATGTTCATAGCAGCACAATTTACAATAGCTAAGATTTGGAAACAGCCTAGGTGCCCGTCAGCAGATGACTGGATCAGAAAACTATGGTACATCTACACAATGGAATACTATGCTGCCATAAAAAAGAAGGAATTACTACCATTTGTAGACACCTGGATGGAATTAGAGAACATTATGCTAAGTGAAATAAGCCAGTCAATGAAAGAAAAATACCACATGATCTCACTCATTTAGGGATAATGAAAAACATTATAAACTGATGAACCAAAAGATAGTTACAGAGGCAGTAAAGCATCAAACAGAGTGTCTAATTACAGCGGTAAGGTTAGGGAGAGGTGGGGGAAATAAGAGATCAACTGAAGGACTTGTATGCATGCATATAAGAGTAACCAACGGATGCAAAACATTGGGGGGTGAGGGCAGGTATGGGAGTGGGGGGGGGGCAATGGTAAGATATGTACACATATAATACCTTAATAAAAATTTGAAAAAAAAAAAAAAAAAGAAAGGAAGGAAGAAGGAAGGGAGGGAGGGAGGGGGGGGAGGGGGAGGATAAAAGTGGTTTCACCACTACCCAAGTGCTCAGAAGGCTAGAAAAGAAGGCCTTCTCCTTAGGTGATTCCCTCAGGACATAAGAATTCCTGATCTCTTCCATATCCCTTCCCTACAGGAGAGCAACAGTTGGACCACTGTTTCATGAATTGCATGAAATGCCAAACCTTTTTTTTAATAGTTTTATAATTATCAAGACACAAACTATAGGATATGAGTATTTAAATCACAGCCTTGTCCAATTTAGTAGAGAAAAAAATTATTTACATGAGCTGTCTTTGAATCATGAATAGCATCTGAAGACGAGGCCTTCAAGGTCCCAATACCCTCCGAGCTTTTTTCTACCTCAGATTGTGTTGAGACTGCCTCTCTGAGTTCCTATAATCACTGACTGAAGATGGCCTTTTGTTCCTACATTATTAGAGTCATAACTACCTGCACACCTGCTGGAACTCTGGAAACACTTCCTTGGTCAAGTCTCCTGCTCACATGCTTCTTCTCTCTCCAGGCTGCCTACTTTTGGTCTCTTCAAATATACCTGTTGTCTCCTAAATTTAATAATCTCTACCTCTCATGAAGCTTTAATTTATACAGTACACATTTATATTGACATTGGCTAAATAGGCTATAGTTCGATAATTTTTAAATGTCCTCAGAAGCAGTAATTTTCACCCTTTTTGACATGACCTAGAAAGACCCATCCTGAACTTTTACTAACTTTTTAATCAGGATTTTAAGAGATATCATTATTGTTATTTTTCTATTTTCTCTGCCTTCCGCCAGACACACACACACACACACACACACACACACACACAACTGCGTACATACATATACGTCCCCCAAAAAATAATTTCTCTGGCCCAGATGGTAAAACTAATTATGTAAAATTATCTTCTGATAACAGGGTAAAGTGTGTTAAAGATATAAACAAGGAGAAACCAAGATGGCGGCATAGGTAAGCACCTAAACTGCTGCCTCGCACAACAATTTCAAAACTACAACTAAAAGACAGAACAGACACCATCCAGAACCACAGGAAAGCTGGCTGAGTGAAAATTCTACAACTAGAAGGAAAGTGAAAAGCTCACAGAGAATTGGAGGTACGGCAAAGGGTCTTTGTGCGCGCAGAGAGGAAGGGCGGCTGAGAGTCTGGCTGACTTTCTCTGGCAGAAGGGGGAAGGAAGCCCCCGACCGCACTGAACCCCAGTTCTGACTGCACTGAACTCCAGTTCCAGGCGAGCCCCTGGGGACCCACGCTCTTACGGGGGGAGTCTGGACTCTCGGGCAGAGACTCGGGAGCCGGGGAAGGCGGAGGACCGAAAACGCGCGCGTGCCAGTGCGCACAAAGGCTGCGGAGGTTGCCACAGGCTTTCCCTAGTGGAAGGAGTCAGAGGCTCCTGAATGCACTGAGCCCCAGTTCTGACTGCAGTGAACCCCAGTTCCAGGCGAGCCCCTGGGGACCCACGCTCTTGTGGGGGGAGTCTGGACTCTCGGGCAGAGACTCGGGAGCCGGGGAAGGCGGAGGACTGAAAACACGCGCGTGCCAGTGCGCACAAAGGCTGCGGAGGTTGCCACAGGCTTTCCCTAGTGGAAGGGAGTCGGAGGTTCCTGACTCCACTGGGCCCCAGTTCTGACTGCACTGAACCCCAGTTCCAGGCGAGCCCCTGGGGACCCACGCTCTTGTGGGGGGAGTCTGGACTCTCGGGTGGAGACTCGGGAGCCGGGGAAGGCGGAGGACTGAAAGCGCGCACGCGCCAGTGCGCACAAAGGCTGCGGAGGTTGCCACAGGCTTTCCCTAGTGGAAGGGAGTCAGAGGCTCCTGAATGCACTGAGCCCAGTTCTGACTGCAGTGAACCCCAGTTCCAGGCGAGCCCCTGGGGACCCACACTCTTGTGGGGGGAGTCTGGACTCTCGGGCGGAGACTCCGGAGCTGGGGAAGGCGGAGGACTGAAAGCGCGCACGCGCCAGTGCGCACAAAGGCTGCGGAGGTTGCCACAGGCTTTCCCTAGTGGAAGGGAATCGGAGGTTCATGACTCCACTGGGCTCCAGTTCTGACTGCACTGAACCCCGGTTCCAGGCGAGCCCCTGGGGACCCACGCTCTTGTTGGGGGAGTATGGACTCTCGGGCAGAGACTCAGGAGCCAGGGAAGGTGGAGGTCTGAAGGCGCGCACGTGCGCGCAAGGCTAAGGCTGACAGGAAGCCAAGACTGAGACTCCACCCCACCCAAGCTGAGCACAGAGGCGATTGCAATTTGGCAAGTCTAATCCTATAAGGCTGTCTCCAGCACCGAACTTCTCCCAGCATAGACACAGCTGATCCTTACAGCCAACTGGCCTGGAGGTCAATTCTTCCCAGTGATACCAACAACAATAAAGACTTAATTACAACAAGGCTGTACACACAGTCCACAAAGGGGTGCACCAAGAGTGTCCACCTCAGGTTAACTGGGGAGGCAGACCCACTGGGCCATATTGGAAACCTAGCACACAAATCAACCTTACCAACTCAGGGAAGCAGTGAAAATGCGGCCTCAAAGAATCAGATCACAAACGAAAGAAATGGAGGAAAACAAATGACTGGATATAGAATTCAAAACCACGGTTATAAGGCTTTTTAAGAATATCCTAGAAAAGGCCGATAAATATAACGAGACCCTCGAAGATATGAAAAAGGACCAACTAGAAATTAAACATACACTGACTGAAATAAAAAATATTATACAGAGACCCAGAAACAGACAAGAGGAACACAAAAATCAAGTCAAAGAATTGAAACACAAAGAAGCAAAAAACACTCAACCGAAAAAGCAAAAAGCAAAAAAAAAAAAATCCAAAAAGTTGAAGATAGTGTAAGAAGACTCTGGGACAACTTCAAGCGTACCAACATCAGAATTATGGGGGTGCCAGAAGAAGAGAGAGAGCAAGATACTGAAAACCTATTGGAAGAAATAATGACCGAAAACTTCCCCCACCTGGTGAAAGAAATAGACTTACAAGTCCAGGAAGCCCACAGAACCCCAAACAAAAGGAATCCAAAGAGGACCACACCAAGACACATTATAATTAAAATGCCAAGAGCAAAAGACAAAGAGAGAATATTAAAAGCAGCAAGAGAAAAACAGTTAATTACCTACAAGGGAGCACCCATACGACTGTCAGCTGATTTCTCAACAGAAACTATGCAGGCCAGACGGGAGTGGCAAGAAATTTTCAATGTGATGAATAGCAAGAACCTGCAACCAAGATTACTCTACCCAGCAAAGCTATCATTCAGAATTGAAGGAAAGATAAAGAGCTTGACAGATAAGAAAAAGCTAAAGGAGTTCATCACCACCAAACCAGTATTATATGAAATGCTGAAAGGTATTCTTAAAGAAGAGGAAGAAGAAAAAAGTAAAGAGAAAAATTATGAACAACAAATACATATCTACCAACAAGTGAACCTAAAAATCAAGTGAATTAAAAACCTGAGGAACAGAATAATCTGGTGAATATAATAGAATCAGGGGCATAGAAAGGGAGTGGACTGATGATTCTCAGGGGGAAAGGGGTATGGGGGGGTTCATGAAGTGACTGGACAAAAATCATACACCTATGGATGAGGACAGTGGGGGGAGGTAAGGGCAGAAGGTGGGGTGGGAACTGGGTGGAGGGGAGCTATGGGGGGAAAAAGGAGAAATAATTGTAATAATCTGAATAAAGATTTATTTAAAAAAAAATAAAATAAAATAAAAAAAATAAAAAATATATATATAAACAAAACCATGATTTATCCAGGGGTCCTCAAACTACAGCCCGCGGGCCACATGCGGCCTGCCGAGGACATTTATCCGGCCGCCGGGTGCCGCTGCCTGTCCTGCTTAGCAGCCGACTCGTCCCAGACCCGCAGTGTGCATAGGAATTTATTCATAGTTTTTTCTTAAACTATAGTCCGGCCCTCCAACGATCTGAGGGACAGTGAACTGGCCCCTTGTTTAAAAAGTTTGAGGACCCCTGAATTGTCAAACTAAGACTACAGTGTGCAAAAACATTCCATAGCTTATGAAATTATTTCCTAGAGCATCATCCAGGTACACAAAGGTTGTGGATTCGATCTGAAGTCAGGGCACAGACAAGAATCAATCAATGAATGCATAAAAAGTAAAACGATAAATTAATGTTTCTCTCTATTTCCCCCTGCCCCCTACCCTCTCTCTCTCTAAGAAAAAAAATCAACTAAAAAAAAAAAAAAGCTTTGACCCCTTCTGCCTCAGAACCTCTATAGCTGCTATTCCCTCTGACTGGAAGTTCCCCTCCAACTTTATCTTTACTGATTTTTTTAATTCTTTATTGTTAAAAGTATTACATATGTCCCCTTTTTCCCCAATGACCTCTTCTGGCCCTCGCCCACTCTTGGCCTTCACCACCCTATTGTCTGTGTCCATGGGTTATGCATATATGCATACAAGTTCTTTGGTTGATCTCTTCCCATCCACCCACCTTCCCCCGCCTTCCCTCTGAGGTTCCACAGTCTGTTCCATGCTTCTATGTCTCTGGATCTATTTTGCTCATCAATTCCTACTTGAACTTCACTCAGCCCAGACATTACTTCCTAAGGAGGTCTTTCCACACTTCCCAGACCAGGTAGAAACCCTGATAAAGGTACTAACACTATCCTCTACTTCTTGGAGGCAGCATTATTGCAGTTTATATTGGTGCATCAATTGTTTATAATTTTATTTATCTAAACCATAACCTCCCCCAGGCTCTGTTTTGTTCCAAATTGTATCTCCAGCACTTGCCATGTAGTAGGCATTCACTATTTGTCCACCAAATGGAATGAATGTCATTATATTGTTATATGTTAAAATAGTTATGAGATTTATGTATTTACTACATGGTTTTTGGAAAAATTTGAGGTTAGAAAAGTGTTAATTACACAAATGCATTATATAATGGTTTCCCGGTAATCTGACAAATATGTGAAATACAAGTGCACATATCTCCTATTACCGACATCACTGCAAGTGAATAAAGAGAATGTCAAATGACTACAATGTACATACTAAAGAATTTCATTTGTTGAGACATTTCTGCTCATAAATCCTGATAAAACTATTAAATATTCTCTGTAGCTCAGACAAAGCAGCTAACTACTGGTATAAATCTTCATAAGTCTCTAAAAGGACTTAAAGGACATAATAACCCCTATTTGTAAGACATACACATGATTTGAGGTTGGCTTAGTTTGGGTGTCCAATTAAAATTATTGCTAACCTCCACTGTGGCTGTGCCCTGAGGGACTTACTTTGGGACTCCACTCAATGGCCCTGCTATTTTCTTCCGCTGTAAAAGTACACCCTTTTAAACATAAAATCAGGCTAACTTGCTTATAAAAAAAGCACTAAACGGTATGTTTACATTTGTCATCTGCAAAGAACCTAAACTTGTTCATTACAAATGCACAAACAAAGCTAGTGAACTAACAACATCAATGCAAAAAAGTGTTGCCCTCAGAGAACATGAGCATTAATGTACAATTGTCAATCTTGATCAACCATTTCTTAGATTATCTACTGTGTGAGTCTTCCGAAAGAAATTTGAAATTGCGGGTGGGCCTTCTGCAACCTATTTGCTGAGCTATGCACTTCCTCCAATTAGTTTATGAGATTTAAGGATACCAGTTAAATATTAATCAAAGGAAAGGAAGTATCAGGGAGTGAATAAATGTAATAACAGCATCCATATTTGTCTACATTTATTAAGATATATATATATAAAGTATTAAGTAAAATACGTTTTAAAGTTTTGTATTACCTGCAGTTTGAAATTTTCCACCCTATTGATTTCTATTCCATTATCACATGTAGTTGAACAAAGACCACACATCTATTTCTCACATTTACTAAACTGCCTAACCTCTCCCTTCCAGTTTGTTACTATTTTCTTTGGTTTTTTGCAAATAATGAAAATTAACATTCCACTTATCATATCAATTCCTATCTATATATGCATTCCCCTTTGACACAGTAATCTCACTTCTAGGAATCTATTCTGAGACATATCTCCATGATTTTAATACAATGTATGCACGTTATTTATAAAAACAAATCCTGTCAGTCATTCTATAGCAATGCTTATATTTATTAGTATCTGTTAACTCCCTCACGAATTACTTACTAATAGCAGCTGATACTAGCTCAATTTCAGCAGATTAACCTATCTCATTTTCTT
The DNA here is from genome assembly GCF_963455305.1 of Plecotus auritus. Classification (NCBI taxonomy): domain Eukaryota; kingdom Metazoa; phylum Chordata; class Mammalia; order Chiroptera; family Vespertilionidae; genus Plecotus; species Plecotus auritus. The sequence continues at coordinate 48,015,933 of NC_137772.1, forward strand.
GATAAAACTGAGGCCATTGGTGTGAGCTTTCCCAACATTTTGTTTCCTTCCATCCCAATATCTCACATTCCTCTCTGTGTTAGCTTTTTTCTATCACACACACACACACACACACACACACACACACACACACACACACCATCATTCCTAGTTGGGGGTTGATTAGAGATAAATAAGGTTGGAAAAAATAGGCAGTGCTAAATCCTTTTTGTATCATAGTATGTCATCAATATAAAAGTTTAAAATTTAAGAATTAATTACCAAAAGAATTAAGTAGAATTTTAAGTGATTAGCTTTGTGAAAGGAGAAATGAGGATGTGGCAAACAATTTTTCTGAGTAAAATATTTGACTCTTGAAATTATGTTATAACTTTAAAATAAAAATATTCCTTCTATTTGGCAAAAACTAATCTCCCTAGTTGGTCTGTTCTCCTTATATTTAAGGAAAGAGTCCTCAGAGAAAATTGACAGAAAACTATTTTTTCGCTATAACACATTGGTAGATCTCCTGAGATGGGACAGAGGGACTCATAACCACCACTGGTCCTCTTCATCCAACACACACCTGCTTTCTTCTCCATAGATTCTAAGAGTCTCAAGAGGATATCAGAATCTGGGAGGGAAGGATGAGTGTGTTTTGTTGGAAATTTTCCCCCAAAGAATTCTGACAGATTCCCCTGAGTTACGAACTTTTACCCTATACTGAGGAAAATTTCCACAGAAAGTTCATGAGTTTGTCGCCTCAGCTCAAAGAAAAAAGGTGGCACTATTTCAAGTAGGTATTTTTGTTTCTTTCAGTCTCTTCCTCAAAAAAAAATTTTTTTTTCAAAATTCTTACCATCCTATAAAAACAATGTAAAAATATTTCTTCATTTGATTGTACATTGATTCCATTAAATAATAGCTTAAAGTTTTTTCAGAGGCTATAAAAATTTTCTAGTAAATGCTCAATTCAAAAAGCAACTTTGTAGTATTATCACTTACCCATTTCACTCAGGGTGACTATATTAGTACACATATCCTATATAATAAAGAGGTAATATGCAAATTGACCAACACTCCAACACACAAGATGGCTGCTCCCATGTGGACACAAGATGGCCACCACAAGATGGCCAGCAGGAGAGGGCAGTTGGGAGGGACCAGGCCTGCAAGGGAGGGCAGTTGGGAGGGACCAGGCCCTCAGGGGAGGGCAGTTAGGGGCAATCAGGCCGGCAGGGGAGCAGTCAGGCGTTGATCAGGCTGGCAGGGGAGTGGTTAGGGGGTGATAAGGCTGGCAGGCAGAAGCAGTTAGGGGCAATCAGGCAGGCAGGCAGGCAGGCAGGCAGGCGAGCGGTTGGGAGCCAGAAGTCCTGGATTGTGAGAAGGATCCCAGATTGGAGCGGGTGCAGGCTGGGCTGAGGGACACACACCCGCCCCCGTGCATAAATTTCATGCACCAGGCCTCTAGTTAAAGTATAAACATGAGAGGCTCTACTGGCCCTACATGCCTCACCTTCCTACCTTTCCATTCCAGTCCCAACCTAAGAGAAACATGAACTCTTTAAAGCCCACACTGTGGTAACTACTTCCAGGCAACGTGCAGAAACTCACACAGGAAATTCAGAATCAGTTCCACTGTGATGAACAAAAGTGCTCATTTGCTGCTATGTACTAAGCTAGCACTTAAAGGAAAATCACTTCCACCAAATGAAAATCATTGGGTTGCTTGCACTTTCAAATAGAAGTGTAAACCTGAGGGAAAGAGGAGAACAGTCGTCATGCAGAACACAAGAACCTGCAGGGTGAGAGGAGGCTCGAGACAGAATGAGACCATGACAAAGACCACTAATACCCTGTTCCGTTTTTTTGAAGGGCAGCATTCCTACAACCTCACCTACTATAGTTCCTGGAGTAACTACTATACAAAAGGGTCAATGTTTTGACCCACTAATAGGAGCAACCTTGAAGAATGATGACTGGGAAACCACATAGGGAGTCCCCAAGAAATGACATCTGATCACTCCCCGGTTTGGTGGTGAGAAGAGAACAGCAAACAAGAAATACTCTCTGAGTAAAGAACTGAACATGGATAACTTTGTAGGAATGAGGTAGCAGAGCAGATAAATTACTGGGCTAACCACATAGAAAATCACATTAATCATCAAGAGTTACCAGATTTTGCCCTAACTGGTTTGGCTCAGTGGATAGAGCGTCGGCCTGCGGACTGAAAGGTCCCGGGTTCGATTCCGGTCAAGGGCATGTACTTTGGTTGTGGGCACATCCCCAGTAGGAGGTGTGCAGGAGGCAGCTGATCGATGTTTCTCTCTCATCAATGTTTCTAACTCTCTATCCCTCTCCCTTCCTCTCTGTAAAAAATCAATAAAATATATTTAAAAAAAAAGAATTACCAGATTTCTTATCATTCCTTCTGAACAGTTAGGCTGCTTCCTTTTGTATACCTGAACTTATGTTGAAAATAAACTTTTCATTCATTGTTGAAAGCCTGACCTATGGTTTGCCAGTTCACACTTCAATGTTTAGGTATGAAGGTTGTACTAGGGGCTTAAGATGGCTTTAACTATTAGATACCCACAGGAAAAGAAAAAAGTAGAATGTTTTTTAACACAGGATCATGAGCAATCCCTTATAGTATGAAATTTTGAGAAGCACTTTGCAATTCCTTTTTGTTTTTAGTCCTCAGCTAAGAAAATGTTTTACTGATTTTTAGAGAGAAAGAAAGGGATGGGGGAGGGAGACAGAGAGAGGAGAGAGAGATATTAATCAGTTACCTCCCTCATGTGCCCTGATCAAGAATTGAATCTGAAACCTTTTGGTTTACATGACAACACTCCAACCAACTGAGCTACCCAGATAGGGCACAATTCCTTACTTTTTTCTTTCAAGTTTATGAGTATCCTAATGACATTGGTGTCAAGAAATAAATGCAGAATGTACACAATACAATATTATTTTTTGTTTGTTTGGTTTTGGTCTACACACTGAACATCAGAATTTTCTAAGTCCATGGTTTCAAAATAGCTGCATGTTGTAGTTTTTCACTTAAAGTACTTTCTGGGCAAACTAATCTCAGTAGTTAGTGTATTGATATTTAACACTGAGCAATTAAACTAAATATTTTCGCTTATTTCTTATGTTTTAATAATTGCTTTCAATTAGAAGGGAACATTTATTCTCCTTTCAAAACATCAACCTATTTTCCAGATAAGCATCATGCTAGCTTTCTAAGCTGTCTTCCTTTCCACATAGTAAGAGAGAAAGTGATGTGGTATATTTTGGAGCCCAAATCCTGTTCTCACTACTTACCAGCTGTATGACCTTAGGTAGATTGCACAGCTTTCCTGGAGTCCTTACTGTAAAATGAAAGTGAGAACATCTGCCTTAGAGAATTTGCTGGGCACACATGTAGACCATTCTTTGCTGGGCATTCCCTTCTTGGGCTCATCTGGGTTTTGGTAGTGACTGAGTGGGTTACAGTGTAGCCGCTACACCATGATAATCATTCATCACAATATGAAAACCCCAGACTTCAACATATACATATATATACCATGTACACAGATGGATACATCATATTCAAAAGCAATATATCTATGCCTGATGCAAAAATTCCAAAAAAAAAAAAGAGAAGTTGGGGGATAAACAATATATAATGTGAGATGTCAACATTCTTCACTTTCTTTACTTTGCATCTTTCTAAAAACTCTCAAAGCTTTGTTGACCAGTTATATTATTTGGCCCTGGTTTAAAAAAAAAAAATTACCTGTGGGTAGCCCTAGCCGGCATGGCTCAATGGTTGACATCAGCCTGCACACCACAGAATCATGGGTTCAATTCTGATCATGGGGATGTATCTGGGTTGCAGGTCCAATCCCGGCCCCAGGTCAGGGCATGTGTGTGAGGCAACCAATCTCTGTGTCTCTGTCACATCGATGTTTCTCTCTCTCTCTCCCCTACGCCCTGCCCTTCCACTCTCTATTTAAATAAATAAATAAATAAATAAATAAATAAATACCAATGGGAAAAATATCTTCATTCCTTGTGTGAGGATTAAAAATAATTTTTTTAAATGTGGGTGAAAAAATCTACAGAAAAGATGAAAGCCATATACATACAGAGAATAGTATGTTTGCAAAGTTAAGTTTCCTTAGAGAATTAACATAGGTCTATGCCTCTTCTTGGCATCAGGAACAGGAAGTGGGAAACTTTCTTCACACTTTCTAGCGAGAAATCTTTGTTCTGATCCTCCCACAAGTGAGCCTGAGGACACTGGAAGATGCTAACCTTGTGCAGAAATCTCACTGCAGACCCGCCTTAGGGGAACCACAGCAAAACCAGGGATGCCTTTAATCACTGACTGGCACTACTCTCTAAAGCAGGTCCCCTGGCACATTTCAGACTTAAGCAGGTATCATCATACTTCTCAACTCTTGCATCAGGCTAGGCATTTGCCACAATATTGGTACATTCAACCAATTTATGCCTATTGTTGTGAGATTTACACAGATAATTGAAAACCAAACAATCCATTTAAGGTGCTATGATAGAACTTTTGAGGTACAAACCTCAAAACAAAAACTGGAATTTAAAATAAGCCAAGTTTTTATTTCCTTTACTTTCTATCTCTGAAGAAATGTAAAGTACCTGAACAAATCCTTTCTACTCCTCCCACATCAGGAAATGGAGTTTTATCATATTGATTTTAAAGATAAGAAGAGAGATGAGCTACCCATTGCCCTGCCTTGCTCTATATTTTCAAACAAGACATTGAAAACCTCACACTTTCCTAATTCTTTATACTAAACAGCACTTTTCAAATTATGCATAATAGAATGTCAGTGTCCATCAAAAGATAATTGGTATTAGTAAAAAGACAGTTCTGCAATCAAGTAAATATAGGAAATGATGAATACAAGGTTAAAGAAGCTATTTTAAGGCCAGATCTCAACGTGTCTTTCACAGGCAAATGGTCACGACAAATGGCCACCTAGAAGGTGACTAGAGTACAGCATTTCCAAACCCATTGGACAGATCTTAAACTATCTCTTCTTATCTTAAAGAATCGCTGAGGAACTACTGCTCCAGATCAGTAGTTCTCAAAGTGTGGTACCCCAGCCTAGAGCATCAGCATCACCTGGGAACTTGTTCAAGATGCAAGTCAGCAGGTTTCTTTCCAAACCTACGAATTCAGCAGCCCTGGGGGTTTGGTCCAGTAATGGGTATAAAGAAGCTCTACAGGTGCTTCTCTTTTCTCTCTCTCTATAGTGATTTTATTTATTTTTACTGTTGAAAGTATTAGATATCTCCCTCTTTTTTCCTCCCAATGACCTTCCTCCTCCCACTCCTGCCCCACCTAAGGCCTTCACCACACTATTGTCTATGTCCATAGGTAATGCATATATGCATACAAGTTCTTTAGTTAATCTCTTCCCTCCCTTCCCTCTGAGTATTGTCAGTCTGTTCCACGCTTCCATGTCTCTGGATCTATTTTGTCAGTTTATTTTATTCATTAGATTCCATATATAAGTGAGATAATGTGATACTTGTCTTTCTCTGGCTGGCTTATTTCAGTTAGCATAAAACTCTCCAGGTCCCTCCATGCTGACTCAGAGGGTAAGAGATCCTTCTTTTTCACAGCTTCATAGTATTCCATGGTGTGACTGCACCACAGCTTTTTTATCCACTCATCTGCTGATGGGCACTTGGGCTGTTTCCAGATCAGAGCTATTGCAAATAAAGCAGCCCTACAGGTGATTCTGACACATACTGGAGTTTGAGAACCACTGACCCAGCTGAACCATTCTCTGCAAATGTGAAAACATGATTTCTGCAATTATCTTGGAAAATCAAGGGTTTTCAAATTAAAGTTGATCTTTAGTAATAGGCAGTTTTGAAGATGTAACATATTTCTTCTTTCCTTATATATAAATCTACTTTGATTTAGAAAAGCACTTACTGCTTTACAAATTATATATGATTTTTTATTCATGTTCTCATTACTTAACTACTTACTATTTACTCTTAGCAAGGCAATGTTCCTAATGCTTATTCAAGAAAATATATATCTGGTTTTCTTGCATATGAATGAGAATGAAAATATATCACTTTTTATTACATGATCCAGATTTCCTATGTGACTTTGATAGACATAAATAAAAGCAGAATTAAAAAGTAATGTGGCAATATGTTTCAAAAGTATTTGTTTATGAAGTATTAAACTATTAAAATTTATAGAAATAAAATGTTAAATGGAGGGAAAACTAGTTTTTAAAGGGCATAGAGTTTGAAATTTGCAAGATAAATAATGTCTACAGGGCTGTTGCACACAATGTAAATATACAGCTGAAATGTACATTTAAAAACACTTAAGACGGTCAATTTAATATTATGTGATTATAACCACAATTAAAAATAAAACAAAATTTTTTAAATATTTTTTTTTCTTCAGCTCATATGGTGAAACTGAACCACTGCAACTCTTTTAACTGTTAGAAACATTATTACACTATCAATATGCTCTACCCAAGAACTATGGTATTGAAGGAAAAGATATTTTAATTCATTGGGACATAATATACAATTATTTTCAAAATAAGAAGTTTGATTAAAAAGTGAAGAGCACAACATTGAGGGGCCAAACTCTGATTTTATGCTAGAAAAGCAAACTTTAAAATCCTTAATATGAATAAAAGAAACATTCCCTGGTCTAAATTTATTCCATAAGCTTCTACTGAGTTCTAGGCACTGAGCTTGCCAATAGCCGGCGAGACAAAGGCAATAGATATATTATTCTCCTGCCCTTAGCAAGCTGATAATGCATTGGAAAGATACAGAGATTTGAAGATGGCAGCATAGGTAAGTGCCTGTACTCGCTGCCTCTCACAACCACATCAAAATTACAACTAAAATACAGAACAACCGTCATCCAGAACCACTGGAAAGCTAGCTGAACGGAAGTCCTACAACTAGAGAAGTCAAGAAGAAAGCACATTAAGACTGGTAGGAGGTGCGACGCGAGGAACGGGCTGGTCTGACACCCATGTGTGCTGCTTTTTTAATCAGGATGGAGTTCATCTCTGCAGAGGCCACCCGGAAAAGCAAGGGGTCCCAGCCCCACACCAGACTCCCAGCCCAGGATCCCAGAGCCGAGAAAAGAAGTAAGAACTGGGGGCTGTAAAAACCAGTGCAGATTGGGGCTCAGGGAGACACAGGCTGCTGAGACCCAGCTGTTCCTCTTAAAAGGCCAGCACCACGAACTGAACTTACAAGGTTCCGCTTCCTCTGAGATCTAATGCCAGAGTAAGACACATAGGAGGAAGAGCTGGATTGTCTGGGATCAGGGCAGGAACTCAGGGGGTGGCTTTCTCCCAAAAGAAGGTGCTCCCAGGGATCATTGTTCCTATGCTGGTACCTCCCTGGTCCCAGAGCTGACTGGTAGCTATTTCTGTTTGCTCTACCCAGGTGATGGCCTAAAACTCCACCTCATCCAATTTATAACCCCACCCCAGCTATGTGTAACAGCTTTTGCATATGAATGGCCTGTCCTTGCTCAGGCTAAAATCTCTCAAACAAGCTGCAGCTGGGTCAGGGAGCCCCAAACCTATCAATAAAAGTGCCAAGACCCAGCACCAGCACCAGCCTGCCTTGCTTCACAGCTGGGCCTCTTCTGGGCACTTCCAAACCTGATACAAAGAGGAGGAATCTGCAGATCTCTCTGTAGCTCCTGCTGGGTGGCCCCAGACAGTGGCTGACTTTGTACCTCCCTGGAGACCCAAGAGCCAGTGTACCCAGTGATCAGTGTCAGACCATACCAGATTACAACTCTTCACATCCATAAGCGACACACTCAAGCGGCAGACTCAGTGAGCACCAAAGCCCCACTGAAGTAAGTCCTGCTCCATAGGGGGTCTCCTACACAGCATCTCTCCCACTGTAGTTGCAGCTGGTCCTCACAGCCAATTGGCCCGGAGGTCAATTCCTCCCAGTGACACCAACAGCAATCAAGTCTCAACTACAACAAGACTGTGCTCAAAGCCCACAAAGGTGTGCACCTAGAGTGCCCAGCTCAGGTGACTGGGGAGGCTGAGCCACTGGGCCCTATAGAACACCTACTACACAAGGCCACTCTACCAACTCAAGGAGACATAGCAGCTCTACCCAATACATAGAAACAAACACAGAGAAGAAGCCAAAATGTGGAGACAAAGAAACATGTCAGAAATAGAAGAAAGCAAACTACTGGATATAGAGTTCAAAACCATGGTTATAAGTTATTCAAGAACCTTCTAGAAACCTCAAAAAAAATGGAAAAGGACCAGTCAGAAATTAAGCATGCACTGACTGAAATAAAGAATAATATATTGGGATTCAACAGTAGAGTAGAGGATTCTGAGACTCAAAACAATGATTTGAAATATGAGGAAGCAAAAAAACACCCAACCAGAAGAGCAAAATGAAAAAAGAATCCAAAAATAATAATCTCAACAATAAAGACTAGAAAAAAAAAATACTTACAAAAAATATTCACAAAAAATTCCCCAAATAAACCCCACATAGTTGAATAGTTACTCTTCTAAAAAAATGGTAAAAGACAATAATAAATTTGAATGTTTGTCAATATATGCTTTCATAGTATAGCTAAAACTCATTTTTCAGATTCTAGGAATCTCTGAACATTTCAAGATCAAGCTCAGGTTGGAATTTGAGGAATTGGACCATAATAAAGACACCTTGGTTTGGTCTGAATAAACAAGATTTTTGAGAAGCGAAAGCATTTATTATAAGCTTTTAATGCCTCCCATTTAATCTCACATTTCTCTACCAGCATTCACCATTTGTCTGTATAGTGCCTGACAGTTTATAAAGCACTTTCCTTGGCTTTACTGCACTTGATCCTTACAACTCTTAATTAGGTTGGCAGATATTATCTCCATCATTTTATAGATAAGATGCTGAAACAGCGGGAGATGAAGGGACTCACTAATGGTCGCCAGGCTATTACCTACAGAACCGGCACTAAAACACTGGCCCTATTTTTCACCACCCCAGTTTATTTGTGAATGCCTTCTCTCATGGTAAAATTATGAGGCAACCTTTGCAAAGTAGCATAATTTAAACAATAATTAACAAAACAAATCATGTCCTTAAGAGTTGGCCCAGGGCTACAGGAGATGTCCTGGGGAGAGATTTTTGAGGAAAAATCTCCCCCTCTCAAGTTCTCTTCTCTCTGGCCACAGAGCCATGTTGCAACACCACACCTGGTATATGAGTGAGTATTTTAGAAGCACTGATTAATATCTTTATTGCCTTTAAAAATGTTGAAGTGAGGGATGTTATTAGTATGAGGCAGAATATATAAGGGAATACAATATAAATCCTTCCTTGCAAGCCACCTAAGAAATTAGCAGGAAAAAAAAAAATGGTGGTGGGGGGGGCAGGGTTAGCTGGAAAGAAATAAGGAACACCTGCCCAAAATATTCCCAAGTGGACACTGGGCTATTAATTATGGTAGAATCCCTGCCCAGAGATTGAGGCTTTCACCAGGCCTCTGGCCCCAGGTACTCACAAAGGAAGGGATAAAGAGCTGGTAGCAAGCCATCTCATGCTGGCTCCATGGATGCTGTCCAGCCCTGAGCTCCATGAGCTGCCCATCCCCCCTCCGCAGACGCCTCTACAGACGAGTCTAAACACCTAAGTATTTCTGTGGCCACAGGGCACTTCTAGGAGATTCTCATCCTGTGACAGCCCCTCCCATAATCAACCCCCAGTATGTGCACACACACACACACACACACACACACACACACACAGAGGATTGTTTTCTAAGTTCAAGTCTAAAGTGTAAAGATCATCAATAAAATTGCTGGTGAAAAGGCCAAAGCTTCAGGCATTTTGTAAGTTGTATGTTCCTGACAAACCTCAAGGTAAAAGGTCTCTTACATCTAAGGTAAAAAGGACCCTAGTTAGTGTATTTGACTTGTTCACAACCCAAAATGAGGAAACTTAAGCACAGAGTTCATTCAGTCTGAAGCCAGGGAGAACCTTGACAATTTACTTCCTCATCTTTCCTCAGCTGGGGCTCCAGGACCATCCTTAATTCTTGCTTGGCTAAAAGGTAAATGTTTTCATCTTGGTCATTACAAATAAACCAAAGTACTTAAAAAATGTCCTAGCTGTTGCAGGATGGATTGTATCCCCTAGCCTCCCACCCCCACCCCCCAAAAAAGCTCATACATTGAGGCCCTAACCCCTAGTACCTCAGAATGTGACTACATTTAGAGATAGGACCTTTAAAGAAGTTATTAAGTTAAAATGAGGCTAGTAGGGAGGGACCTGATCCAATGACTGGACACACAAAGATACCAGGGATACATGGCACACACACACACACACACACACACACACACAAAAAAAAAAAAAAAAAAAAAAAAAAAACACGAGACGATGTGAGTGAGGACACAGCGAGAAGGTGGGCATCTACAAAGTAAAAGAGAGAGGCCTTAGAAGAAACCGAACCTGCCCACACCTTGATCTTGGACTTCCAGCCTCCGGATCTATGAGAAAATAATATTTCTGTTGCTTACACCACCCAGTCCATGGTTTTGTTATGGCAGGGCTAGCTAACTAATATAATACACTAACTGACTCCTGTGCTTCATTTATATCATGTTTGAGGTCTGTTGATTTCTCCTTTGCTATCTAGTCTGTGTTCTAAAGAATGAAGCTCTTCTCATTTCTATGCCTCATAAAACTGAGCAATGTTTAAAACAAAGGATCCTTTTATACATGTTGCAAACGTGCACATACTAGGATCAATGACAAAAGAAACATTTCATATACCCAATTAAGGTCTTAAATGAAACATTTTTAGAAAAAATAACCATTAAGAACTTGAAAACAGTCTTCCCCCGATGAGATGAAAAGAGTTTCAACGTAATACTGCATCTGTTTGCAACATGTCAGAGTTGGCAGACAGGTTAGTCTATAATCAGAAGAGGCTTTCAGTTCTGAAACAGGACTTGTAATATTCCTCAGTATTTTGCCTGATTAAGTGCTTAAATTCACAAGGCTTGAACAATCAAAATTTTTGACTATGTGAGCTCCTGATTAACTTCCCAGGTATCTAACCCAAACCCTCACTAATTCCCTTAGTCAATATACTGTCTGAGATAAGACTGTACACTGTGATACAATATTAGTATGTTAAAGTACTCTGTAAACATGGAAGATTGTCAAATCAAAATTAGAATTAGTTGCTTTACAAATATTAATTTCCATTAACATTTATTCAGGAAATTTCAAAAACAATAAGTATCTATTTATTTATTAAAGAGACATTTTATACATTAAATCTATATTTATAGAATAAAGCTGCAGACCACATGTAAGCAAAAATTTGCCAATAAACTACGTTGAAATATCCGAGATCAGATTCTACGTGTTCATAGTTTTCAAATGAAAATAGTTTTCTTCTAGGGATTTGCTTGTAATATTTTATTTTCGGGCTCCTAACAAAATGCCTAGAACATGGTAAGCACTCAATGTGTATAGTTGAATATATAAATGAATATATTCATACTATAAATATTTTAGAATAAAATCTCCATGTGGCATAGAATCGTGTCCCCCTTTAGAATTCAATCATCAGAGCACAGACTTCTATATTTTGATACTAAAAGTATTATTTTTATACTTATATTAACATGGCACATAAGAAAGACATAATTTTTATAATTTCCAGAATGAATCTACCACATTCCCCCAAATTATAGCACATTACTCATTTGTTTATGTGGCACTGCTCATCAACATGAATTCCTTAGAAAAATGGCATAGTTCATGTTTAGTAAATATTGGTTAGATGAATGAATAAATGCCTAGGTGAATAATTTTACAACTACCTCAAATTTTCAAATTTCTTAAACAGAAGCTGTGTGAGGTCTTCACTCATTCCCCTTGGGGGAAAAAAAAAAGAGGAAATCAGTCTCTTGGTCTTGAAGGAAATATTATGAACAGAAATCCAAAGTACATAAAACTTTGTGACAAATAGTAAAATCCTGACATTTAAAATACTTCTTAACTCTTAGGCAAATGAATTCTATCAGCTTAGCAGCAAGGGATTCTATGAGTCTGTTGTTAGATATAAAATATTACTCATGGGTTATATATTCAACGTTTCTTAATATCACTCTTAAAGTGCAATTCTGTTTACCTAGATACGATTCAGACTATATTTTTGTAAAAATAATTTGGCCTAAATTTCAGAGAGAACTAAATGTTTTTTCCTAGCCACAAAGAGACAATTTGCCTTTCCAGGGTACAGTTATTTCACATTGGCTTTACAAGTTGTATTTCAGGTCATAGCTTTGTGGGTAGAGCATTTTGCCAGTTCCTTAAGCACTGCCTATCTTTCCTCTGTCCTTACATTTTAATGGGAATAAAGCCTACCACCTGTCTTTTTCTGGATAATCAGGTCACAGCTTTCCAAACTCTAACACAAAGGAGCATAATTCTGTTTCTGCAGCTTATTAACAGGAGTGTTCCTTAACTGCTGATATCTAACATGGAAATAAAGTTGGATAAGTGTATGGGTATGCATAGGCATTGAAGATCTGGATTCTGCGGTCCACTGTCTATTCAGGAATTCTCAGCTGTTGTCAGTGATAAAACAGATGAATATTTATAACCTCACTTATAGAATCATTCACAGACATTATATCCAAATAAGACCAGAATAAATTGTTGGAGCTCCACTATGATAACTTACATGAATTATTTAAGAATCTTCACAACCTGGATTGTTGTATTTCACCAATCCATATTTTGAAAAACTTATAAACACTATAATTCCATTCTAATCACATCATTCAAACATTTTCATACCTATATTTACACATATCTATATAGAGAGAGACAATGAATCACCTGATTCTTCAATTACCTCTTAAAATTCACTGCTCAAAATCATTCACATTCATTGTTCTATAAAATATTTCTCAAATTGTTGGAATTTTTAAAAAGAAATTTCAAAGGTAATATAAATTCATATGTTATGGTTAAACACCCACCCAGTTTTAATATTCTTTATCTTATTCATTTGATAAATGTATCACTTAAAGACAACTACATGTTCTCAAAGCTATTAAAATTACAGATTAACTATAATTATTGCATCACTCTAGTCACACTTCCAAATTCAAAACTAAGATGCTCCAAAGTGGCCTGGTTTATATTACCCAATTTACCTCATTACCATCTGAAGAGTTGAGTTATTATTAATTTCTTTAATATAACTAAAAAAAATGAATCCTATTTTGATATTCAATAAGTTACTGTAATCCTTTCAGTACAAAATAAATTTGATTTCAGAATTTATAAAACTTAAGAAGGAATGTCTTTTAATTAGTTATATTAAATACAAGTAACTAAAAGAGTCAATTATTGGTCTTCTTTGGTAGTTGAGAAGTCCTGGTTCTTTAATCAGAAAAGCACCATTACTAAATTTTAACAGTTTGTTAAGGAAAATTAGTTATTTTCCCACCAGTATTACTAGTTTCAATCCTATATAATAAAAGCCTAATAAGCAAAGTGTCCTGTCATCCGGTGACCAGTCGACTGTTCAACCAATCAAAGCATAATTGTGCTAATGATATGCTAAGACTGCTCAAGCACTCGCTATGAGGAGCACTGACTACCAGGGGGCAGACAGTGGACTGGTCGACCCGTAGCTATGTCGTGCACTGACCACCAGGGGGCAGACCCTCTGACAGGTAGGTTAGCTTGCTGCTGGGGTCCAGCTGATCAGGACTGGGCAAAAGGGGCCGGACTTGCCCTGGATCCTTCCCGCGCTCCCTCCCCAGCCCCAGTCATGCACTGGTGGGGTCCCTCAGCCTGGCCTGAGCCCTCTCGCAATCCGGGATCCCTCAGGGGATGTGGAGAGCCAGTTTTGGCCAGATCCCACAAGCCACTCCCCTCAGGAGGGCGCCAGATGCAGGGCTCACAGCTGGTGAGCACTACTGCAGCAGTGTGAGCCTCTCCCGAATGGGACTGATTGGGCGCGAGCCTGTGGAAGGCGCAGTGAGGTCAGGATGAGCAGGAGCAGCAGGTAGGAGCTGCAGGCAGCATTGGACCCGCAGGCCGCCTCAAGGGACCCCACCTGTACACGAATTCATGCACCAGGTCTCTAGTCCTATCTAATAAAAGAGTGATATGCAAATTAACCATCACTCCACTACACCCACAAGCCACACCCACAAGCCATGCCCACCAGCCAATCAGGAGTGAATATGCAAATAAACCCAACCAAGATGGCTACTGGCCACAGAAAGCAGGAGGGAGGCTTGGGTTTCCCCGGCAATGGAGGAAGCCAAGCTTTCCGCATGCCCTTGCTGGCCTTGGCCTCCCCTCAAGGCTACAAAGTTTCAATGATAGAAGATACATAAACCCAAACAGAAATGGCGGCAGCCACGGAGCTGGAAAGAGCAGGAGGCTAGGGTTGCCCCTGGTGATGCAAGAAGCCAAGCTTTCCGCACACCCTGGCCGGCCCAGGCCTTGCTTAAGGCTACAAAGTTTCAATTATAGAAGATACATAAATCCCCCCAAAAATGGCTGCAGCCACAGAGCAAGCAGAAGGCTTAGCTCCGCTCCAGGATACGAAGTTTCAATTGTACAAGATAAATAAGCCCCAGATACCAGGGCCTCCGCTTGGGTCGCCAGAGGGCGTGGCCGGCCTGCAAACCACCACAGGCCCCTCGCCCAGGCTGCCCCACGCCCCAAGGGAACCCCCACCCTGATCCAGGACACCCTTCAGGGCAACCCAGCTGGCCCCCTCCAGTGCACCAGGCCTCTATCCTATCTAATAAAAGAGTAATATGCAGATTGACCATCACTCCAACACACAAGATGGCTGCCTCCATATGGACACAAGATCCTGCCCCCATGTGGACACAAGATGGCCACCACAAGATGGCCAGCAAAGGAGGGCAGTTGTGGGCGATCAGGCCAGCAGGGGAGGACAGTTGGGAGGGACCAGGCCTGCAGGGGAGGGCAGTTAGTGGTGACCAGGCCTGCAGGGGAGGGCAGTTAAGGGCAAACAGGCTGGCAGGGCATTGGTTAGGGGGTGATCAGGCTGGCAGGCAGAAGTGGTTAGGGGCAATCAGGAAGGCAGGCAGGCTAGCAGTTGGGAGCCAGCAGTCCTGGGTTGTGAGAGGGATGTCCGACTGCCCGTGGGATCGTGCTTAAACGGGCAGTCGGACATCCCTCGAGGGGTTCCAGATTGGAGAGGGTGCAGGCTGGGCTGAGGGACACCCCCCTCCCCCGTGCACGAATTTCGTGCACCGGGCCTCTAGTTTAACAATAAAATATCACTCAGAATACTTAAAAAGAAGAGATATTTCATTCATATTTATTTCCAAAGGATATGATAGTCTATGCAAAATTAACTTTCATATCTAACAATAAGATTCTCAGATTCACTCAAGCTAAAAGAAAAAAAATAATAAACATTTAAATAACTCATTTTATCGATCTTCCTTAAAAACCCTAACTATGGTCATATTGCTCACTTATGTTGGCCTATTTCCGGTCATATGTTTTACTTTCAGATCTGTGTGTAAGTTACATACACCACAGCTGGGGAGACCGCCACCTTCCTGGGCCTGCCCGAGCAGCCACCTCCGAGATGCTGCTGCTGGTCCAGAGGCTCCCAGTACGGTGCCTCAGGCCACCCAGGATTTTGTCCAAGCCCACCTGCTTCTGGAGGAAAGAGCAAGTCTTCTCAGAGGTCAGTCTGTTCAACAAGTGGGATCCCAGGGCCTTCTGTATGTTCAGCAAAGAGAGCTTGCAGTGACCTCCCCAAAGGATAGCTCCTTCTTCATTTTGGGTTCTGATGATGCCACCACCTGTGGCATTGTGGTGCTGAGGCACACGGGTAATGGGGCTCCCTGCTTGACACACTGTGATGGAACCAACCCCAAAGCTGAGGTTCTCTTGATCATGAACTCCATAAAATCCTTTCTGGGCATGCTCAGTGTAGAAGGCTGGAAGTGCACCTGGTCGGCGGCTTCAGTGAGGATGGGCAGTTGTCACAAAAACTTACTCATCAACTTCTTAGTGAATTTGACAGACAAGATGATGACATTCACTTAGTGACATTATGTGTGACAGAATTAAATGACCGGGAAGAAAATAAAAACCACTTTCCAATAATTTATGGAATTGCTGTCAACACGAAAACTACGGAGATTTGCAGAGCCTCCTTCCAAGATTGGGTCTGGAGGAGGAGCTGCGAGCTGCACCAGCTTTAACAGGAGGACCAAGGATTCGCGTTTACACTGCAAAGACAGGACAACAACATATAGGACTGTATTCCTCGATGCCATTTCCATATATGGATTTTGGGTTGCAGCAAGAAATACTAGAGAACAGTCCCACTTCACCTCTGGCTGAACCTCCCCCAACCCCAACACCCCAACACCACCACTTTGCTGAATTTATTAGATCTACCTTGATGTATTTTTAAACAACTAACCATCTCTAACAAACACACTATTTCCTGGACATAAAGCTCTAGTCTACAACAAAAAAAGAAGAAGATGGCTTATGGAAAAAGATCTCTTTTCCAGGAAGCTGAAAATGGGAATTACAAAAGAATGCAACCTTAAAAAAAAAAAAAAAGAATGCAACCTTTGGGAATGACAGAGGCTACTGGTGGGGGTTGGAGAGAATGTGAATTTGGAATCTAGATCTGGTGAGTCTTAGTGTCTTTCAAATGACTTTCAATAAAAATCTTACTTTGGCAAAAAAAAGTGTTTACATACACTCTGAAGCTATATTTGATGTATATCAAGCCTCCATTTTATCAACTGTTTTAGGAATTATCTAGATTATCAGTTTTATATTAGAGATTTCTGAATGCTTTTACCTTAAGCCCTAGCTGTTTCAGGAAAAGAAAGTTATTATGTGGTGTTTTCCAGATAATACTTGTAGGAGATGTCAATCAAGACAGGGAGACAAACAGATTTTGGATCATTAAATCAATTTTAAGTAATTTAATTGATTTAAAAATTGAGTGGAACCAAAGATAATGTAGAGAGATTCAAGGTCAACACTTGAGTATAACTTTTTTCTTGTAGCTCTAAGGTGTCCTGTGGAGACACTTCTGTTCAAATAACACTCCAGGCCTCTCTTGCCCCCTGGCTACCTAGGGAAGGAGGAACTATTATCAGAACAAGTGAATGATGGAGAAACAATCAAGCTTGCAATACAAACTCTCCCTTTTTTCTTCAGTGAATTCACTTTCTGTTTGCTTTTTGCCCAAAGGAAAAACAGTAGAGGCCTCCGGCTGTCCAGATGTGCCATTAACTACGAGTGCAAGTCTATTAAATCCTGCTGGGAATTGGCAGCAAGCCCTTTCGACCTAAGATCTAAATGCAGATCTACATCAGTTTTAATCTCCATTTGTTACTTTAATCTCCATTTATCAGTCTTCTCTATACTGTTTCTCATTTGGTCTCAAACTCTGGAAGCAAAGGAAAAGGAGTGTTAGTGTTGACTCTCTAAAATCACCCAAAATATATAATATATAAGACACCAGGGGTGGGGGGAGGGATATATACTGGGATTTTACTCCCTTTTGAAGGAAATAAACACAAAAATAAAGCTTAGAAGATAACAATTATAAAAATGTATGGAGCTGGGAAATGCAGAAAGAGGTTCTAGATAAGAAATCCTGAAAGGACTTCAGGGGGAAGTTTAAATAGAACTTGAAGGTGTTTTGCTTTTAAAAAGCAATTTACAGAGAAGAGGAAGGGGAAAACATTACAGATCTACAGAAATAAGATGATTTTTAATTCTTTGTTAAGTGGGGAAAAGAAACAAGTACATTGCTTCACAATGCACACTATCTAATCTCCAGTTGTAAAGGTGACCTACATATCTATAAAGATACACATATAATATTGTGCATGCATGTATCCACATGTGCAAACCAACCCTCAGGAAAAGCTCTGGTGGGAAACATTGAGAGAAGAGGCATGAGATCACGGGTGGCTGTGGTGACTTGTAACATTTACTCAAACCTCTGGTGTTAGAATATGTACAACACACAGTGGGCATGTGTTCATGCACTACTTATTTAATGGGGAAAAAAGAGAGAAAAGAAGGAAGAAGCAGAAGGGAGGCAGGGAGGGGAAATTGCAATGAGAAACACATGACAATAGAATTACACAAGCCTTAATTTACTTCTTTATTTAGAAGCTACTCTAGGACTGTAAAATGTCAATGGGACATTTTTATGACAATCAATATTCATTATATTGATAAGTACAAAAGCAGAAATCAATACTCAAATTTTCAACTGATAGAATGAGAAATAAATGTCATGTGCATGCTCTTTTCTAAAATTATAGGCTTTATATGTCTGTCTTAATAAATCAAAATTTAATTTTATTGTCTTTTCACCAATAGAACCCTGGTTAAATCAATACTGTATCAGATTATTTCCTAATCCGTGACATTCCTCCAATTATTCATCAAGTACACAATCACTCCGAAAATAATATTGCTAACAAAAAGCAACTTCTCTCTAGGATAGAATATATAATTCCAAACCTATCTACAACCCACTCCTTGTCTCTTTTAGTGATAAAAAAAAATAACTTATTCCATACATTTTGTAGATTTAATAATCTTATCTGTTTCAACTAAATTAGATTATGATGACTATTACAAGTGCTCCCCAAAAGGACATTAGAAGGAGGAAGAAAACAGGCTCCAACCTTGGCAAAGAGTTCAAGGCAGGCTTCCTGAGGACATGAAACTTGAGCTAACTAGTGAAGGATGTACCAGAGGTCATTTGTTGAAGGGCAAGCATGCAGAGATGAGAGCTGGTGGGTCTCACTTACCTGACTTCTGGTCAGTGTACTGGGAGTGGAGATTATTACACAATGAGGGGATTACAATTCATGTTAAGCAAGTACATCTTCTTTCTACATGCAGGGGAAGATATTGCAGTGCTTGAACCAGGGAAGTTTCATTTTGAAAAGACTTTTCTGGCTTCAATTAGCCAGTCCCGCCCATGCAACTTCTTGAATGCAGGTAGCTTCCAAATAAGACTGACTTGGCTGAAGCAAATGGCATGGACACAAAGATAACCAAAATGCTTAGAGGGACGCTCCACTGCTCTCAGTCACCCAGAATTGGTCTTTATGTAGCCAGAAATGCAGTATCCATCACTTCATTCCCACCACATTCCTTGCATGTGCAGAAAGCATACTTGCCTGTTCATTTTTATATACCCAGGCACCTAAAGTATTGTCTGGCATATTGTAGATTTCCTCAATGCCTGAAGACCCTAATATTCAGATTTTCATATTCTAAATGAAGATTATCCAAGATTGGTCTCTATACTTCTAAATGTCAATTGTCCATAGGAACTGGGCAGAGATTTTAATAGATATGAACCTGCAACTGTATGGGCAGAACAAGTCAAGGGCAAATGGCATTAGAGACTCTACCTTCTATTAACTACAAAACAACTTTCCAAGGAGAAACCAAGATGGCGGCATACGTAGACACCTGAAATTGCTGCCTCGCACAACAACTTCAAAACTACAACTAAAAGACAGAACGAACATCATCCAGAACAATAGAAAGGCTGGCTGAGTGGAAATTCTACAACTAGAAGGAAAGAGAAAAGCATACTGAGACTCAGAGGAGCTGTGGAAGTAAAGTGCAAAGGTACAGAGGCGCGCGTGGAAAGGGCTGGCAACTGGGTACCCTGTTGTCTTTTTCAATCAGGAGGGAGACACAAGTTCCCAATTACTCTGAACTCCAGTTCTGGCCGAGACTCTGGGGACCCAGACTCGGGGAGAAACTGGACTGTCTGGCATTGGGCGGAACTCGAGGGCGGCTTTATCTCAGAGGTGCTTGCATTGATTACTGAGGGACACTGAGACCTGGGGGCCACTTAAGGCAGGGCTGAGGATCAGCTATAGCAGTTTGCTCTGCCCTGCTAATTCCCTGAGACCTCGCCCCACCCTAGCTGTGTGCAGAGGCTTTTGCATATGAATGACCTGGCCTTTGCAATCTAAAATTACCTAACAAACTGTAGCTGGGTCAGAGAGACCCAGAACATCCAAACGAAGTCCCAAGGCCCCATAGCAGCTTGCATTGCTTCACAGCTGGGCACCTCCAAACCCCAAACAAAGAAGAGGATTCTGCAGATCTCTCCATAGCTCCTGCTGGGTGGCCTCAGGCAGAAGCTAAACTAGCACCTCCTTAGAGATCCAAGAGCCAGTGTACCCAGTGGTCAGAGTGGGACCATCCAGATTAAAACTCCTCAGATCTATAAGGGACACACCCAGGGGGCAGACTCAGTGAGCACCAAAGCCCCACTGAAGCAAGTCTTGCCCCATAGGGTGTCTCCAGCACAGAAGTTCTCCCATCGTAAACACAGCTGATTCTCACAGCCAATTGGCCTGGAGGCCAATTCCTCCCAGTGACACCAACAACAATCAAGGCTTAAATACAATAAGACTGTGTACACAGCCCACAAAGGGGTGCACCTCAGGTAACTGGGGAGGCTGAGCCACTGGTCCCTATAGGACACCTAGCACACAAAGCCACTCTATCAACTCAGGGAAGCAGCCAAAATGCAGAGACAAAGAAACAGGTCACAAATGACAGAAATGGAGGAAAGCAAACAACTGGATATAGAGTTCAAAACCACGGTTATAAGGATTTTCAGGAATTTTCTAGAAACTGCCAATTAATTTAGTGAGACCCTCAAGGATATAAAAAAGGACCAACTAGAAATTAAACATAACTGAAATAAAAAATAATATACAGAGATCCAACAGCAGACTAAAGGATCGCAATAATCAAGTCAAAGATTTGAAATGCAAAGAAGCAAAAAACACCCAACTGGAAAAGCAAAAAGAAAAAGGAATCCCAAAATATGAACATAGTGTAAGGAGCCTCTGGGACAACTTCAAGCGTACCAACATCAGAATTATGGGGGTGCCAGAAGAAGAGAGAGAGCAAGATACTGAAAACCTATTGGAAGAAATAATGACCGAAAACTTCCCCCACCTGGTGAAAGAAATAGACTTACAGTTCAGGAAGTGCAGAGAACCCTGAACAGAAGGAATCCAAAGAGGACCACACCAAGACACATCATAACTAAAATGCCAAGAGCAAAAGACAAAGAGAGAATATTAAAAGCAGCAAGAGAAAAACAGTTAATTGTCTAAAAGGAAGTACCCATACGATTGTCAGATGATTTCTCAACAGAAACCATGCAGGCCAGAAGGGAGTGGCAAGAAATATTCGAAGTGATGAATAGCAAGAACCTACAACCAAGATTACTCTACCCAGCAAAGCTATCATTCAGAATTGAAGGTCAGATAAAGAGCTTCACAGATAAGAAAAGGCTAAAGGAGTTCATCACTGCCAAACCAGTATTATATGAAATGCTGAAAGGAATTCTTTAAGAAGAGGAAGAAGAAGGAAAAGGTAAAGATAAAAATTATGAACAACAAATACATATCTATCAACAAGTGAATCTAAAAATCAAGTGAATAAAAAATCTGATGAACAGAATAAACTGGTGAATATAATAGAATCAGGGGCATAGAAAGGGAGTGGACTGACAATTCTCGGAGGGGCAGGGAAAGGGTGTGGGGGGTGGGTGTGGAAAGAGACTGGACAAAAATCATACACCTATGGATGAGGACAGTGTGGGGGGATAAGGGCAGAGGGTGGGGTGGGAACCGGGTGAAGGGGAGCTATGCAGGGAGAAAAGAGGAACAACTGTAATAATCTGAACAATAAAGATTTATTTTAAAAAAACAACAACTTTCCAAGGGATTTTCAGTGTATGTTCAACAACATAGGAATGCATTATTCAAATAATCCTCTTTTGATGCTTTTTGTCTATACGAATGCATATAGCCCACTCTAAAACACCTTTTATGATGCATAAAATGCTAAAATAGAGCCCTGAAATACTATGCAAATGTAGATCATTTATTTTTAGGTCAAAAATGAATACAATCTAAATTAAGGGGCTAGTTACTAAGGTTACAAAGAATGAGTGAATAAAGTAAAACAGTATTTCAGTCAGTCTTATCAACAAGAATAAAAAAAAAACATGCTTCACACCATGTATTTCTACCCTGAGAGCTATAACAACATATTTTCCCCCAAGAGCTACATGTCTACTAATCTAAGTACATTTATTCTTTTTTTTTTTCTTTTTCATCTGTTATGTAAAAACCCTGTCCCTCAATGGACATATGTGTAAAAACCCTTGCCCCTACAAGCTGATAAAAATTTAGGTGTACAATCAAATAAGCTGTTAATTTGGCCACATCCTATCTGCCTTTAAAATAAAACACAGGGTATAATATCATAATATGTGGCTTTTTCCAAATTCCAAAGACTGTACAAAATGTTTTGATCCTAAAATGCTGAAATTAAGCATCGGAAAAATTTGCAGTAATCAAAAATAATATTTAATATTCATGAAGTTCTTTACAATTAGATCATTTAGAAACAAAATATCAAAGACAAGGGTATAGAAATTCAAGTTTTTAGCCTGAGAAACAAAAGAATAGCCATACCCTCATATGAATCTTCAAATATATAAAGAGGTTTTTCAAAAGAATTATCAGAATAAAACAGCATTGGAATAAAACTGGCATAAATTACTTTATGAAGAATCAAAGTCTATAAGTAAAAAAATCTGTTGAAAATTATAAATGAGTGATCTAAGAGATCAAGTAGAAACTACAATGCTTTTTTAAATCCCACATTAGTCCAAGCTTAAGTTCCCAGGTAGAAGAAAATCACATTTCTTAAAAATTTTCATTCTTAAAATTGAAACGAAATAGTTTGTAACAAATTTGAATTCATCAGGACCCTAAGTAACATCTTGTTCACATTCTCAAAGATCTAACATGGAAACCACCACATTTTCAATACTACAATATCACTATTAAAAGAAATGAGTACAGATGGCCTTCATTATTATTAAATCACCCTTACTCCTGCTTAATTTGGGTTTTATAAATCACTTTCTTTATAGCTCAGTAAGTCATAAACTAAAATAGGTATCATAGTCTGTTTATAATCTTTTTCATATCCAGAAAACTTAAGTTGTTCAGGTTATTTTTATTCAGGATTTCTAAGTCATCATTTCTTTGTACCTCTTGAGTAATTCATGACCGAGTACAGAATAAATCATATTTTACTACTTATAGAATGGCAACAGCCACAAGGCTTTATACAACTGTCTATTACTTCTGCCTTTCATAAATGATATTTACCTGCACAGCCCTAACCCTGATATTTAATTTCCTTAAGTTCTGATCAAGTTATTAACATTACCTGTGTTTGACTGGGTAACAGCCATTCTTCCACATTTTAGTATGGAGGGGAGAAATTAACAATACAACCTCTCTATACCGCTCATTTTGATGCCTTAACGCCCTCAGTTTCTATATTCACATGCAAAGTACTTAAAACCCAAGCTATATTGGACCAAGGCAATTCGCATACTAACTCATATGAAGCCTAATAGCATTAATTCCCATTCTTCCTTCTTATAAGTGAGGATACTGCATCACAGGAACTCTCACCACCCTTCTAACTGTATGTTTATTTAATTCCATAGCAGCACTTTTGCTAGTTCTCCTGATTTCTATGATCAAATATTAGGTCACCCTTTTGCCAGTTAGGGTTGTGAGTTATCACAGCAAATCTTGGTAAACCATGCTGTTAGGATGACTTCAATGTATTATTTGCAAGATTCTTTTGGTATGAAAATATTCAAAAACAACCAAGAAATTAAACACAAATTAAAAGGAAACTATAGTGGTGCATATGTACAGTATTTGGACTTATAAAAGGTAAAATTAATCTATAAAGCATACAAAGGTGTTTTTTTGTTTTTTGATGTTTTTGTTGTTGTTGTTGTTTTGTTTTGTTTTGTTTTAAAATTTCAGAATTGTATTCCTCAAAGCAAAAACAGATACAATTAATGCACGGGATTGTTTTAAAACTGGTAAATCAACCTAAAAGTTAGTGACAAAAATGCTTAGAGATAAGGTACACAAAACTATTGATAACATTTCTTTATCGAACTACGTTGATGGATTCTGAATTGTATCAACACGTTACTACATTGTGGGAAAACAGATACCACTGAATGAGTACCAATCACCTTTCGCCTTTCAGTTGTTTCATTTCATTTCAGGACTTGCCTCCTTTTTTTCTCCTCTCCAAAGGCTGCATTTTAAGGTTTTGATGAGAAAATCACAACAGAACTAATTTCTACTTTTTCCTGCTTATTAGAAATCAGACACTGCAAACAAATGTCTTTTTTTTTTTTAATATATATATTTTTATTTTTTTACAGAGATGAAGGGAGAGGGACAGTCAGAAACATCGATGAGAGAGAAACATCAATCAGCTGCCTCCTGCACACCTCCTACATGTGCCCGCAACCAAGGTACATGCCTGACAGGAATCAAACCTGGGACCTTTCAGTACGCAGGCCGACGCTCTATCCACTGAGCCAAACCGGGTAGGGCAAACAAATGTCTTTTTAATAATTCTGAGGGTTTGCCCATTTTTGGAAGGAGGATTGATTATACATACACATAGAAAGTGGTGGACTGGTGTTTAACAACCAGCTTTATAGGAAATGAGGCCCTGATTTTTATTGTTTGCCAATTGCTGTGGTATAAGTACTTCCACCATAACTGACTTCAAGCTACTAATGTGAAGTCAATCTGCTCACAAAATGCCTGACAATTTCACAATTGACTCTGATAGCTCTGGGTAAGCTGGCTCCAGCACACCCGTGTGTACATTTGAAACATATATACACATACATATACCCATATATACACAAATATGTTGCTACATATTACTCACACAAAAAGGAAACTTAAATATATTTCTTAACAAATTGACTTTTCAAAGTTTAAGGTAGCTCTTTCTAAAGGTCAGAATTTCACTTTACATACATCTCCTATCTTCTTAACCACAAATCTTATCATTGCTTCTGAGGTCCCTTATGGAGTAACATCAACGGTTTTGAAATGCATCGGATCTAAGCATATAATTAGCTATGGCCATATGTCTGGTGTCTAAAATGAAGTAGGCCAGATTTAAAATCTCAGGCAGCAGACCCTTAAGAAATTTCATGATCTGATATTATCATCCTGAATGAAGTTCTTATCTGAATGTGTGTTGGTAAATGGATACTGGGCTCATTGAATAGAGACCCACATACAGTATTCTATTCCAAATGCAGAAATAAAGCTTTTCAGTGTACCATGAACCCCACATATTTAATAGGTATATTTTCATTTACACAACTTTATTCTGCAGAGAAAAGTTGCTGGGAGAGAATTTCCAATAGTGCATCTATCCGTCTAATCCATCTGAAGTTGAATAGCCCATACCCTTGAGCCCTTAAAGGGTCCCAGAAATTGAAGAGTGGTGAGCTGGCCTCACGCAGGGGCAGGAATAGCTGCAGACAATGCACAAGTCCATCCATATGTACTCTGGTGTGAACAGCACCCTCTGGGGTTGAGCAGCATGGAGACTGAGTGCTCTCGGTGCTGCTGTGTTGAGAGTAAACTGGCACAACCAGCAGAGGGCAGTGTAGAGGGGCAATCAGAGTGCTCCATGGCGAGGCCTTTTCCCCAAGCCTTTCCACTTCCAGGAACTTCTTTTAGAGATAAACTCGCGCTTATGTGAACAGGTGGACACGTAAGGACATTCACAATAGTATAGTTTGTAATACCAAAACAGACACCTAGAGGTCCCCGAATAGGCCATTGGATAAATAAAGTCCGGTAAATTCATACAGTGCAACAAAATGCAACCTTTGGAGGGGAGAGAAAAAGGAGGCAAGTCCTGAAACGAAATGAAACAACTGAAGTGCAAAACAAGTGTCAAGATAAGTGGGAAGATTATCTGCATAACGATGTATACAGTATGTTACCATTGGATTACATGGAATATTTATAAACATCTGTGTATACATAAAAATCAACGGAAGGATCGTAAATACCTATAAGCATGGTTGCTTCTGAAGATGCCAATCCTTCTGTATCATTTAAGTATTTTAGAGCACCAATGCATAAATAAATTTTAAACATTAAAAACACCTAGAAGGATGTGTCATGATATATGAATTAAGTTTTAAAGGATTTGGAGCCCTTATAACATTTTATTCACAAGAAGATTTAAATATAACCCAGCATGAAAGCATCTACATCTTCATGCAGTTTTTTAAATTGCTCTCTCCCACTCATTCTTCTTGTAGACCTCTTCCTCCTTTCCTCTGCTGAGGTGGTGTTTGAAGCCAGTAGCCACAAAATCACTGTCACTACAACCCTCTGAGGTCTGGACCTGAGAAAAATAAAGGTTATTTTGGGCTCGAGGAGAGCTCTAGAAATCAAGAAAAAAATTGCAAGGAGTCATAATTGCAATATGGTGTATATTGTAACATACATATGTTACAGCCTGATAGAATATAGGTATCCTGACTCCAACATCATCACTCTCATTAATAACTTTGCATTAAAAAATATACAATATACATAAGTACGTGATTGGTGTGTGTGTGTGTGTGTGTGTGTGTGTGTGTGTGTGTGTGTGTAAAGAGAGAAAGAGAAACAGAAGAGAGAGAATAACAGTGAATGATGCCAGAAATATCAGTTTCATCTTTATTAATCTTCCTTTTTCCTTTCAATACTTGCTTATCCCCAATATTTTTCACTAAACCCCATGCTGACACCTTAGAAATGAACAGATAGTCAGTTAAATCTATCAGGTAAGAAGCTTATCTGTTTGCCCAACCCTGGGCAAAGTACATGTGAAACAAATGAAATCATATAAACCTTGCCCTGGAGGAGTTTAAAATCTTCAAAAACCACATTTCTCAGAGAATTTTGCAGTGGTAGATTCACACTCAATTTCCCCAGGAACAGGGATGCTATCTTTATTGTTTTTTTGCAGAGAAATCACAAAATTTATTTATCTAGAAGTGGCAGTTATATACTAGAATTCTTCTTAGACTCTACAATATTGGAAAAAGCAATATTCAATCTGCATCTAAACAGAACTGTTTCTAATCAATACTATAGGAAAAATTACTAGTACTAAAAGCTGAACTCATCAAACCAAAGTGTATGCTATTATCAGTCTTAGAAATTCATTTCTAAAAATACCGTATGATCCAAATAGGTAGTAGTTAAGTCCATGGGCTTGTCGGCTTACCCATCTGCTTACCCACCTGTGTCCTTGGACAAGTTAATTGCACTCCCTCTAGCTCAGTGTCCCCATCTGTAAAATGTGAATGATAATACCCATGATGAAAAGATGGTGTAAGGATTACATGAGATCCTATAAGTAAAAAGTTTGAAATACTATGTGGGACATGAAGAGAGCACATGCAATGTTACATGATATTATATAATACTAGAGGCCCGGTGCACGAAATTAATGCATGGGGGGGGGTGTCCCTCAGCCCAGCCTGCACCCTCTCCAATCTGGGACCCATCAAGGGATGCCCGACCGCCCATTTAAGCCTGATCCCTGTGGCCTGACCGCCCGTTTAGGACCAATCCAGGACTGCTGGCTCCCAACCGCCCGCCTGCCTCTGCCTGATTGCCCCTAACCGCTTCTGCCTGCCTGCCTAATCACCCCATAACCACTCCCTGCCAGCCTGATCAATGCCTAACTGCTCCCCGGCTGGCCCAATTGCCCCCAACTGCCCTCACCTTCTGACCTCGTAACCCCTAACTGTCCTCCCCTGCAGGCCTGGTTGCCCCCAACTGTCCTCCCCTGCTGGCCCGGTCACCCCTAACTGCCCTTTCCTGCTGGCCAGGCCTCCCCCCAATTGTCCTCCCCTGCAGGCCTGGTCCCCCCACAACTGCCCTCCCCTGCAGGCCTGGTCCCCCCCAACTGCCCTCCTCTGCTGGCCCAGTCACCCCTAACTGCCCTCCCCTACAGGCCTGGTCCCCCCAACTGCCCTCCCCTGCTGGCCTGGGTCACCCCCAACAGCCCATCTCTGCCAGCCTGGTCACCCCCAACTGCCCACCTCTGCTGGCCTGGTCACCCATAACTGGCCACAACTGCCCTCCCCTGCAGGCCATCTTGTGGCGGCCATCTTGTGTCACATGGGGGCAGCCATCTTTGACCACATGGGAGTGGCCATCTTGTGTCTTGGAGTGATGGTCAATTTGCATATTACTCTATTATTAGATAGTATATACTCAGTTTGTAACATGAAAACCATTTTTTTTCATTTCAATAAATCTTTATTGTTCAGATTATTACAATTGTTCCTCTTTTTTCCCCCATAGCTCCCCTCCACCCGATTCTCACCCTACCCTCTGCCCTTACACCCCCCCCACTGTCCTCATCCATAGGTGTACAATTTTTGTCCAGTCTCTTCCCGCACCCCCCACACTCCTTTCCCTCTGAGAATTGTCAGTCCACTCCCTTTCTATGCCCCTGATTCTATTTTATTCACCAGTTTATTCTGTTCATCAGATTTTTTATTCACTTGATTTTTAGATTCACTTGTTGATAGACATGTATTTGTTGTTCATCATTTTTATCTTTACCTTTTTCTTCTTCTTCCTCTTCTTAAAGAATGCCTTTCAACCTTTCATACAATACTGGTTTGGCGGTGATGAACTCCTTTAGCTTTTTCTTGTCTGTGAAGCTCTTTATCTGACCTTCAATTCTGAATGATAGCTTTGCTGGGTAGAGTAATCTTGGTTGTAGGTTCTTGCTATTCATCACTTTGAAAATTTCTTGCCACTCCCATCTGGCCTGCACAGTTTCTGTTGAGAAATCAGCTGACAATCCTATGGTTGCTCCCTTGTAGGTAATTAACTGCTTTTCTCTTGCTGCTTTTAATATTCTCTCTTTGTCTTTTGCTCTTGGCATTTTAGTTATGATGTGTCTTGGTGTGGTCCTCTTTGGATTCCTTTTGTTCGGGGTTCTCTGCACTTCCTGAACTTGTAAGTCTATTTCTTTCACCAGGTGGGGGAAGTTTTCTGTCATTATTTCTTCAAATAGGTTTTCAATATCTTGCTCTCTCTCTTCTTCTGGCACCCCCATAATTCAGATGTTGGTACGCTTGAAGTTGTCCCAGAGGCTCTTACACTATCTTCATATTTTTGGATTCTTTTTTCTTTATGCTTTTCTGGTTGGGTGTTTTTTGATTCTTTGTATTTCAAATCTTTGACTTGATTCTTGGGATCCTCTAGTCTGCTGTTGGATCGCTGTACATTATTCTTTATTTCAGTCAGTGTATGCTTAATTTTTAGTTGGTCCTTTTTCATATCCTCGAGGATCTCACTAAATTAATTGGCAGTTTCTAGAAAATTCTTGAAAAATCTTATAACCATGGTTTTGAACTCTATATCCAGTCATTTGCTTTCCTCCATTTCTATCATTTGTGACCTGTCTGTTTGTCTCCACATTTTGGCTGCTTCCCTGAGTTGACAGAGTGGCTTTGTGTGCTAGGTGTCCTATAGGGCCTAGTGGCTCAGCCTCCCCAGTTACCTGAGGTGGACACTCTTGGTGCACCCCTTTGTGGGCTGTGTGCACAGTCTTGTTGCAATTAAGCCTTGATTGTTGTTGGTATCACTGGGAGGAATTGACCTCCAGGCCAATTGGCTGTGAGGATCAGCTGTGTCTATGATGGGAGAACTTCTGTGCTGGAGACACCCTTCTGAGGCAAGACTTGCTTCAGTGGGGCTTTGGTGCTCACTGAGTCTGCCCCCTGAGCATGTCCCTTATGGATCTGAGGAGTTGTGATCTGGATGGTCCTACTCTGACCACTGGGTACACTGGCTCTTGGATCTCTAAGGAGGTGCTAATTTAGCTTCTGCCTGAGGCCACCCAGCAGGAGCTATGGAGAGATCTACAGATTCCTCTTCTTTGTTTGAGTTTTGGAGGTGCCCAGATGAGGCCCAGCTGTGAATCAATGCAAGCTGCTGTGGGGCTTTGGGCCTTCTTTTGGATGTTCTGGGTCTCACTGACTCAGCTGCAGTTTGTTAGGTAAGTTTAGTTTTCAAAGGATCAGGCCATTCTTATGCAAAAGCCTCTGCATACAGCTTGGATGGGGTGGAGTCTTAGGGTGGAGCAAATAGCAATGGCTTCCCATCAACCCTGCTCTAAGAGGCCCCCTGGATCTCAGTGTCCTGCAGTAATCGCTGCAAGCACCTCTGAGAGAAAGCCACCCTCGAGTTCCGCCCACTGCCAGACAGTCCAGTTTCTCCCCGTATGAGTCTAGGTCCCCCAGAGTCTCGCCTGGAACTGGAGTTCAGAGCAGTCGGGAGCTTTTGTCTTCCTCCCGCTTGACAAAGCCAGCTGCATACTCAGTTGCCAGACCTCTCCATGCGCACACCTCTGTACCTCTGCACTTTACTTTCACAGCTCCTCTGAGTCTCAGTGTGCTTTTCTCTTTCCTTCTAGTTGTAGAATTTCCACTCAGCCAGCCTTCCTGTGGTTCTGGATGATGTCCATTTTGTCTTTTAGTTGTAGTTTTGAAGTTGTGCGAGGCAGCAGTTCAGGTGTTTACCTATGCCACCATCTTGGTTTCTCTACCCCCCTGAAGCCCATTTTTAACAATCCCACTACAACTTCCATGGCTCATCTTGATTTCATTTCATTTCATTAAAGGGTGACCTTCAGCTATACGGAGAGGAAAGCACTCAACAGTTTTTTTATAGCAAAAGAAAAGAGATAAATCTACTCTATTCTTTCTAAAATATCAGAGGATTAATACCATTCCACCCACTATAAAAATTATGACTCTACAGTTTATTTTGTTCATTAGATTCCACATAAAAGTGAGATCATAAAAGTGAGATCTCTTTCTCCAACTGGC
This sequence comes from Plecotus auritus, assembly GCF_963455305.1. Classification (NCBI taxonomy): domain Eukaryota; kingdom Metazoa; phylum Chordata; class Mammalia; order Chiroptera; family Vespertilionidae; genus Plecotus; species Plecotus auritus. Next base: position 48,046,861 of record NC_137772.1, read on the forward strand.
TTATTTCATTTAGCATAATAATCTCCAGGTCCATCCATACTGTCACAAAATATAAGATTTTCTTCTTTTTAACAGCTGTGTAGTACTCCATTGTGTAAATGTACCACCATTTTTTTATCCACTCATCTATTGATGGGCACTTCAGCTATTTCTAGATCTTGGCTATCCTATATAATAAAAGAGTAGTATGCAAATTGTCCCCTCAATGGGGAGGTTGACTGGGAGTTCAAGCAGGGGGCGGGGCTGGCCAGGGGAAGGGAGGGAGTACCCGGCCAGCAGCTGGCAGCCGCTCAGGACCCTACCATTGCACAAATTTCGTGCACTGGGCATCTACTTGTAAATAATGCTGCAATGAACATAGGGGTGCATATATCCTTTTGAATTAGTGCTTTGGGTTTCTTAGAATATATTCCAAGAAATGGGATTGCTGGGTCAAAAGGCAGTTCTATTTTTAAATTTTTGAGGAACTCCTTACTCTTTTCCAGTGGATGCACCAGGTTGCATTCCTACTGCCTACATAAATAAATAAATAATATTTATGTTGTATTCCTACATAAATAAATCAACAAGCACTAAGTACTGGCACGTCCTTGCCAGTACTTAGTGCTTGTTGATTTATTTATGATAGCCGTTCTGGCAGGTGTGAGGTGATATCTCAATGTGGTTTTAATTTGCATATCTGATGCTTAGTGACACTGAGCATTTTTTATATGTCTATTGGCCATCTATATATGTCCTCTTTGGAGAAGTGTCTATTCAGGTCCTTTGCCCAGAAATAGAGGCATGGATACATGGGACAGACTGGAAGTATCAGAGGGGAGGGTTGTTGGGAGACTAGATGAAAGAAGGTAAAGGGATTAAGCAATATATATATATATATCACAAAGACACAAACAGCAGTGTGGTGATGGCCAGAGGGACAGGCTGGGCTAAGTGGAAGTGGGCAGAGGTGGGGTAAATGGGGACAGAAAGAGACTTAGCTTGGAACCGTGGGCACACGATGCAGTGTGCAGATGTTTTGTTAAGTTGTACTCTTGAAACCTGTATGGTTTTGTGAACCACCAATATTACCTCAACAAATTCAACTTTTAAAAAAAGTTATGGTTCTATAATATTGTGGCCTTTTTTAAGAACCAAAGTTATATACAGATAAAGGCAGGGGTGTTCTCTTTCTCTTTCTCTCTCTCCCTCCCTCTCTCTCTCAAAATTAGGGTTGGTGAACAAATATGTGATGTTTAGCTGGACCGTTTCTAAATATAAATTTTACTCTCTGATCACTAATTTACATGGTAGAGAAATATCTCAACATCAGTCTCAGAAGGAAATAACTGACATGGCACTTTGTCCATGTGCCCTCCTAGAGTGTAAACTCAGTGAGCACCAGGTGCTCTGACCTCACTTGTTTTCAATAAAATTCTGTGGAAATGAGAGTGGCAACATAACGGCTGGAAGTTAGCACATGCCTAGTAGTATATAAAATGCCTTTCAGAACGAGAATATGCATGAGTTGGCCAACATCTACATAGAGGTCGCTTTCTAGAAATAAAATGAAAGCCCAAGTCATTGTCATCGTTTGGTACATTCGTTATATGTATATTGAATGCCTTGTGTGTGCCAGACGCTAAGGATTATGTGGGATAAATCAGACATGGCCTTGCCTTCTAAGGGCTTATAGATTAATGGGAGACTAATCAAATATATCAGCTATTTATACTTTACATTTGTAGTACAAGTTACATACCGATTACTGTTCCAACATGTTTGAATAAAATATCAGAAGTAAGAGAAAGGAAGAAGTAGTCCTTCTAAATGCATTCTTTCTTAGAAAAACAATTTTATTTCAAGTGGCTGTCCATAGGAAATCATTAGTGTCTGTCCCATTTTTCCAAATGAAACAGATGAATTTCCTTTGATGATTAGAAATCTGAATTAGTATATCTATCGTGGCTGAAATGAGTACAGTACTTTAGCAAATTAGTACTAGTCCTTAACAAAACTCTCATATTATTTACTGTGTTGAAAAAGACTTCACACACATACCCAAACCCACACCCACACCACATTCCTCAGCTTCAAAAAATATATGCTATGTATCAGCCTTTTACCTTCCAAGTTAGAAAATTGCTCCACTGTCTGAAAAACAGGGTCCCAAAACTTCCTATTCAATGTTTCTGGTGGAGTGTTATGTCTTTCATTCAGAGATCATGCATATGACTTAGAAAACAACACCTTCAAAGCTACCACCATTCCGTTAGGAAAAATCCAGTGTACCCTAAGAATCAATATGGATAACGCCTAAAGAAACACACAAGTTCAGAGCTTCAACTCCATGTGGGGAAAAAACTTTCGACCTTGTTTTTAGAAATATTAACTGGTACAGATCAACTTTCAGTAAAACAAAATATGGGGTAACGACTGCTTTTATATTCCAACTATTCCTGGAATTCTCTTATTTCATCAGCGATGGCATTCTGAAAAGACAGGTGTTTGTTTGCTAATACATCTGACTCCTGTGCTGCAGGGGAAGGCTGCCCGCTGCAAGCAGGGAGCTGCCAGGCAGGGCCGCCCATGGCCACCTCCTGGCTGCACACCAGCTCCATAAATAAGGCGCTCTTGTGCCACACTTTTAAATACCTTCCTTTTAGGACCAGACTTAGATTTTTCCCGCAGAAACAGCGAAATCTCTGTTGAGCTACCAAAACATATTTTACAGCTTAGATTAGCGTGTTCTGCCTTCCTCCTTTTTTTGCAGCTGTTACTTCTAAGAGAGAACATTTTGCTTTACAAATGATAGTGGAGGTTTTTATTTAAAGAAGGGATTTTCTGCTTGTTGTCATCTGGGCAGCCTCTATATTTTTTATAATTTCAAACCTGCCTAAAACATCTTCATATGCAAACTGTGCAACAGCGCAACAGTTTAGGTGTTAGCAGTTTCAAACGTGAGGGAAAACAAAGAAACTAAAAAATAAACCAAGGCAGATGACGGAGGGCACAAAAAAGCTAACGTGGTCTCACCTTTTCTCCAGCTGGAACCCCTTATAGCACCATCTCTGTAAGAAAGTTAGTAAAAGGAATTCACAGCACGAATTGGTCTTTTTAGCCACCATTGGCAACAAATAAAAATAAAATAAAAAATCGCCACTCCATTGGTGTCATCTTTATCAAAATATTTATATGTCTATTTATACATATCATACTCACTTTCATAGGGTAGCTATGATGTATACAATTTTTTTAAATACACAGCACCATCGTACACTAATGTTCTTAAAATAATATTTGTACACGAAATGGCAGAATTATCGCCATTTAAAACTACATTTCTTTAAGCAGAAATTGTCATGTGATAAATAGGGTTAAGTTCCTAACATGTCACCAGAAATCTAGTTAAAATATGAGGACTTAAAATAATTCAGGGTTAAATACAATTCCATAAGGACAGATGCACATTCTTTTGCTTGAACACAGGTCAAATGATTCAACTTTCAAAACCAGAGTTGCCCACTTTTTAGGGGTTTCATAGGGCATGATCTTCTATTTAACAGAAGAATCTAATCTTCCCTATTTACTACAGAAATAGGGTTCATCCATTTATGTGAAAAAAAAATTAATACATCAGAAATTCATTATTCTAGTGGAGAAAAAAGGCACTTCATAATCCCTGATTCAGAGCCCTCACTTCTTCCCCTCCCCCTCCAATGCCATACCTTTACCTGTCCTCCAGCATCTACCTACTTTCTTCTAAGCTCCAGTGCCTTTATCTCTCCATTCATCACATTATATTGACATGAACCATCTGTCTGTCCTCACTACTCTGTTGCAGGGAAACTGTGGGTGCTATTCTTTAACCAAGTAATTAAAAATAAATTTTGCTGACCTACACTGATGTCAGTTAAAAGAACCAAGGTAGGCAACAGCTTCAGATGGAATTCACAAAATTACAAGTGGTTCCTATAAAAATTCCACTGGCACAATTTATTATTCAAAGCCTCCATCATACACAGATCATGCAAAGGTGGTACAATTTGACAGCTTTATCCCTAGGCCTGACTTTGTAAACTAACTTTGCTCCCTATCAATGTATCTCCAAGGAAATGTTGCTACAATTTAAAGTTCTCTTTACATTTAACTTCCCTAAACTTTTCAGGTATTTGAAAATTGCTGTCAGTGATATCTCAAATATGCCACATTTTGAAAAAGCATTCTGACATACAGTTATATATGGTAGATACTTCTTTGGGAGAAACTTTATGGTTAAAATAAAAGGAAAGCAACAAAACACATGTTGAGTTCCACACAACAAACTCTGGTGGTCTGTACTTTCCCAAATTGATTTCCACTGCCTTAAGCTACTATAATTTATTAGCTGTAATCTTTCAAAGAAAATAGAAGGGTGTCCTTATATTACACCATTTAGTTTTGATCTCACTTAAAGTTGTCTGGAATGCCTGATCTCTTTTATACTTCCAATGAAGGATTAGTCAATTATTTATTAAGCCCTTACTATGACAAGCAGTGTGCTCTGAGGAGAACAAATGTTTTAAAGTGCCCTCAGCTATCCAAGAGGCAAATTTGGGAAACAAAAATTAAGGGACTCATTTTAAATGAATCAAGACAGTCTAAGTAAGAGTCCTGAGGAGGTGAAATTTGATTACTTACCAAATGAATAGACAAAGCTTGGCAAAGAAGGAGAAAATATGGAGTAGGTAGCCTAGGACAAAATCATGAATGAAAATTTGAGCCTAAATGGATTTTACTTGGTTGAAAAAAGTGGGGAGGACAGACCAAGCATTGTCATGAGTGTTAGCAAGTAAAATGAGACACAGAAAGAAAAGTTTAGTCTCTGGCCAGGTAGCTCAGTTGGATAGAGCATCATCTGGATACTCCAAGGTTGTGGAATCTAGGTCAGGGCACATACAAGCATCAACCAATGAATGCATGAATGCATAAGTAAGTGGAATACCAAATCTCTCTCTCTCTCTCTCTCTCTCTCTCTCTCTCTCTCTCTCTCTCTCTCATCCCCCTCCCCCTCTGTCTAAATCAATAAATAAAAATAAGAATTTTAAAAATGAAAGAAAGTTTGGTGAAAATGTTTTATCAGACAGAAATTCTAGAAGAAGGGGCTTGGAAATAAGTTAGAAAGATAGTTTGAGTTCTCAAATGTCAAACCAAGGCTGAAATTTACTGTCAAGCCATTGATAGTTTAAGCTTGAACTTTAAGTAGTGGTTCTCAAAGTGTGGTCTAGGGACCATCAGCATCAGCATCATCTGAGATCTACTAAATCAAAAACTCCCAGAGTGGGACCCACATCTGAACAAGTCTTCTGGGTGATTCTGATGTCTACTCAAGTGTGAGAATCACTGGTATAAGCAAATTAAAATAACCAAAGCAATTTGTCAAATATATCACTCTGCTGGCAGTATGTACAACAGAATGTAACCTGTGAAAGTGACATGAAAGAGAAATTTCAGAACCATTGCCAAGAAGACCAAAAAGATGAGAAAGTAAATGTTTTTTAAAAGATTTGCTATTTGACATTTAACAGCATTTCAAAGATCACCTTTTAATGTTCTATTACAGCTTCTCTCTTAGAAGCTTATCATAAAAGGAAATTAAAAATGACTAAATCTTAGAGTGGAGATTATAGCCTACTAGGCTTCTCTCCTCTTCTGAATAAGAAGTAGGAAGATTTCTCATCATTATACATGTTTCAGGAAGAAACTGGGGGGGAGGGAGAAATAACATTTGCTGGAGACTTCTCTCTATCAGACTATTCACATGCACTATAACACTTAATCCTCAGATAAAAAAGAAAATTATCCTGAGCTAGGCAATGTTATTGCTCTTTCATATAGATAAGAAAACCAGGATTCAAAGAGGTAAGAAAACTTGAAAATAACCAATTAATAAGCACAAAACAAGGAATTAAATTATTTTGCTTCTATATAAAACCATCTGCCAAGCTCAAAGATTCCCATTAACATAAAGAATTTGTATTATTCCCAGTTCACTTGATGTTTGAGAGATCCTTCAGAGGTTTTCATACTGCACATGTAACAGGGATGATATCTTACAAATACTTAACTGACTTCATTTTGTTCGCCCCTTAATTCATTGTTTTCTCACAGGCTTCCACCTCCAACAGCATTGGTGTCAGGTGTCACCTGACCTCTTTAGGAGACAAATGTCTCCAGTCCTGGCTGAAGGTCTTGAGGTCCAGCTACAAAGAGAAAAGGTAGCAAACCCATCCCTGCCCTAGGGGTCTGTGGGAAGAAAGGAGGTTAAGGGAAGGTCATGGTCCCCCCAAGTTTCCCAGTTTGTCCTCTCTGACCTTTACCTCAATACAGAAAAGCCAAAGAGAAGAGGGATGCAGTAATCTGTGAAGAAACTGCCTGATGGGCTACCTGGCAAAGATCTTAGAGTAAACTTGGAGGTGCAGAGTGCTCAGAGTGAGGGCTACCCCCACACTGGGGGACACAGGTCTGGCTCTAGGGAGCCCTCCTAGGGAATATCAGAAAGCAGCTTGCCATGGTCACACCATAACAAATGATCAAGGTTACAGGTGGGCCAGGGGACAGAGGAAGGACAACCCAGGGATTCAGGAGGCCTACAGGGCCAGAAAGACCAATGAGATGGTGAATACTCCAGAGAAGGGGTCCACCAGATCCTTCCCAAGTTGCACAAGTTTATATCGCAAAGCACACCAACCCCAGACATCAGCCACGTGGGCCAGCAGGGCCCTGGAGATGGGAGAAGCCCAAGGAAATCCACCCTTTCCCTTTTCCCAAGAAGAGTCATTCCCTTGTCACTCTTTATCCCATCAAGAGATTGATTTGTTACCTGTATTTATTATTTAACAAACATGTATATAGCCTTTATTCTATGTCAGGCACTATTTTAAGAGCTTTGTACATGTTAACTCATTTAATACAATCACAATATGAGATGTAAAGACTGTTCTTATTTCTGTGTGCAAATTTAAGCAAAACAAACAAACAAACAAAACAAAACAAAACTGAGATACAGAGAGGTGTAGAAAAGGCTGAGCAGTAGAACCAAGAGTCGAGGCCAGTCTTGCATACTCAGGACACCAAAGCAAGGGCCCCACGTGTGTCACTGTTACCTGCAAGAGCTCAGCGGATCACACTGAATCTTAAATTCCATCACACTATCCTTTTTGTCTTGTTACCCAAAACCAGATAGGCTGTGTGAGGGAAGAGGAAGAAGAAAACAGGAAAAGGAGGGAGGGGAAATTGCGTGCCTTTTCACATGGAAGTTGCAGTTTGTGCATATTTTCAATATGGTCCAATACAAATGGTGGCAGTTCACACTTCCTAAAGGCCCTTCCAAAAGCTTGTAAAAGAGGCGAGTTCCTGGAGGGCAGACTGATGACTCACCGGCAGGGCTGTTTTTCTCTTACCTAGTCTAGTTACCACTGGAAACTTGAAATATGAAGCAGTGCTGGAACCAAAGTGAAATCAAAAGACACACTGTTTCTCTAATTTTGTAAAAAAAAAACATCCAATTCGACAAGTGGTGTTTGGTTATGTTTCGATTTTTCCCCAAAAGTCCACAAGGCTGAAACACCAACCTTCTTCAATAGACAAAAGCTTAGTTTAAAGGCCTTTAGCTTCATGTGCTGGGAGAGCTTAGCTGCCTGTTTGGGAAACATTTCGCACCCTGACCAACAGAAGGTCAAAACTAACACTCAGAACAACAGACAGGGAAACCAAACGTAGACTGGATATTATTCTAGAAGTTGAATGTAGTAGTGTCAGAAATATCCTGCAACTTGTAGGATTAAAATGAATCCACTTAAAGTGTAAGGTGTTTTAGAGGCTTCATGGGGTTCTATTAATTACTTTTCTCCCTGCTAAAATATTACCAAGTGGGTTCACTGCTAATGGTGACATAATCCCGGGTCCTGATGGGCTGTAACATGGCACACACAGCCCAATAAAGTGACAGATTTATGATACTGACAGTACTTTATATTTATCTGAGATTTCAGTTTTTCAAAACTAACATGCCACTGAATGGGTCCTAGGCTATGGTGTTAGTACAATGTCTGTAAAAAATGATTCTTTCAGGGAAGGGGGAAAAAAGAACAGTGCTTTCAATGTTCAGTATCCTTTACATCTGCTGCTCAGCTGGAAACACTGTTAAAAGGCCATTAGAACCTTAAGGTAACAGACCTCGAATGCTATGAAAGCCATGGAGCAATTTGCTGTTTGTGTGAGGAGTATCAGCCCCAGCCACTTCCTTTTCAAGGGCTGAAAACAGCTTCTGTCATGAGCCGTGAAAATCAATTCCACAGTAACCAGGGTGAAATGTGGCTAAAGGTGCTCACCTACCGGCTGGCGCTGCACAGCAGAGCCTCCTTCTGGGCATCTATGGCACCTTCCCCGAGCCCCAGACAGCAGCTCCCAGCAGTGTCTGGGAGGGAAGGAGCAGACCTGGGACTTCCAGGAACCTGCAGGCTGATCTCTTGGGATACTGGTTCTCTCTAACGCTTAATGAGGTTAAAATCGGAATTGTCACCCTGAATGAAGATAGCTTTAGGAAAAGTCAATCTGGGAAAAGTCTGCTCTTGCTTATTTGTATTCCCTCTTTCTATGTTTCCTGATGATAGTAATTGTGAGACAGGCTCTTTTTTTTTTTTTTTTTTTTTCAAAATAATACGGCTTCAAAGCCTTTCAAAACATACAGCATTTTTCAAACTTTTTGCAAATACAAGGTCATACTTTTGAAAATAAATATTTCAGAGGAAAAACGATGGGTCTGTCAAGAGTTGTACTGTATAAACGAATGGCTATTAAGATTAAAATTCATTTTTAAATGCGTAATAGGTTTTTTCAGTTATAAGAAATTGTTATTCCTGTTATAAAACACAACCTTGGTTACAACACAAAGTTAAGATTATTATAATCTATATTTCTACATATAGAAAACGCTTTGCTAAACTGAAAACCTTTGTATAATTTAGTAAGCATGGTCTGGATAAGAATAAATTGCCACTCTTAAATTATAGCAATTGGCTTATGTTTATGCATGTAACTTCTTGCAATATTAAATTATTTATCTTTATATCAATAACCTAGGCTGAGAAATTGATTCAAAGTGAATTTGTTAAATTAAGATAAGTACAAAATAAAAAAGTATAGTTTCATGGTTTTTTGCTGTGAATAACTAACTTAAGCACCTAACTTGTTGTTTTGACTGGAATGTCAATGGTTTATCCTATACATATTTTCTTGCCTAAAATAGAAAAGCTTGGATTTATACAAAGTGCATCATGATAATCTCTGATTTTAAGAAATCCAATTTACTTTTTTTAAAAAGAGGGGAAGGTGGCAATTGAAAAGCAATTACATATAATAATTTTGTTGTTGATGACATAAGATTTGCCATTTGCAACCTATTTTATATTCAGTTGAAACTGACCTTTTATGAGATCCAGGTGGTAATATAAGTAAAATGAATATATTCTTTTATTGCAGTCATATAAAAAGATTGGCCTGAGCTTTTAACATAGTACTTGACCTCCTGGTGTCTGAATACCCCCAACTCAGTGAAAGAATATTGAATAAGATACCACTTAATCAAATGAGTAGTAAAAGCACAATAAAAGCCTTTCACACATTAGCACTTGACAATGTAAAAGTAACAGTACACTATGGTCCCTTGGTGGGATGCAAATACATAGCTTGGAAAGAAGCTGCAATAGATCCAGTAGGAGTGTTCAGGAATCCTGTACTTCCTGTTTATTGATACTTCAGAATTACAAATTCTGTTTCAAACTGGAGCCCTCACTATATCAAAGATTATTTAAAAACACTTGTTAAATCTTTTGCTGTAAGAAAAGAAAAGAAAAAGAAGAAAAAATCAGCTATTTTAAAGTTTACCATTTTTTAAAGTTTTTAAAGCTTCCAATTGTTGGGATTTGGAATAAAATAGTAAAAGCAAACAGCTAAATAGCTTTATTTATTTATTTATTTATTTATTTATTTATTTATTTACTTTTTCAGGGAAAAGCTAATGCCTGCCATTCCGTAATATATATAAGCATGGTGGCTTTTTTCAAGTTCATTTTGAAATTGCTATTGACTTGGAGCTATTCTGACCCGGTAAGAAAATAATAATTGAAAGTTAGTCATCTTTTTCCGAAGACTTCAAAGTGTTTTCTTTGAAGAAAAAAAGAAAAGTTGCCTCAACTTCTTAGCAACCTTTAAGAGGAAAAATACCTGTGGATCCCTGATTTCAGCTCAGGAGCACTGACCCTGCTAATCCCAGCTGTCCGGGGGGCACAAAGAAAGCAAGCCCATTTTTCAAGAAATCCAAGAACTCAAATAAGGTGCCAACAGACTAGCAAATAAAGCCTACAGGTCACAGTTGTGCATACCCAGAATGTATTATGTTACATCTTTAATTAAATGAGTATAAAATGCAGTGACCAGCTCTAAATGTAGTCTTTTTGCAGAAGAGTCTAGAGATCAGGGGAAAAAATGACTACATCTGCACTTAGGATGCTGGTGTATGAAAAACAGCTCAAAGAAGGGGTAGGGGATAGAATTTACCCTAGTCAGAAATCTTCTAAAAAGGACAAAAAATAAGTCCTATGTAACCATAGAAAGCCTGACATATTAGCAATGAATAATAGGATTTTGACAGAGAAAAAAAAAATGCTTTCCACAATGCTGAAGTTCTTACTTGTGCAGATGTGTCCTTGGCAGCTGGCTTAGGCCCCTTTGTTCCAAGCATAGATAATTACGAATTGAATTGGTCCAATCAATCTTTCTCTTAGTCCCCCTAGTGGCCAATGTAAACATTTGAAAAGCCTGAGGAGATCCATGGGTACAATTTGGAGTAGCAACACTTTCTCGGTGAAGATTGATTCTGACCCAAGATCAAGGTGAAAAATAACACAAGGTCATTGCCCAAATTTGACTGTCTACTTGACAAACACCTGGATTTAAAACTACAATGAATGCACCTAGAGTGTGGCCCCCAGAGACTCAAAAGACGGTGCCCGGACCAGCAGCAACAGCATCACCTAGGAACTTATCAGAATGCAAAGCTCAGGCCCTACTCCAGAACTACTGAATCAGAAACTTTGGGAGCAGGGCCCAGGCATTTGTGTTTAACAAACCCTCCAATGAATCTGAAGCATGATGAAGTCTATGAACCTCAGCTCTAGATCACTGGTTCTCTTCCATGGATGCGGAATGCATATATATGAAGACAAGCAGGAAAGAAGGGAGAGAAGACAGAAAGTAGACTATCCAGTCCCAGGTCAATTAAATCAGAATATCTGAAGACGGAGCCCAAGTACAGGCTTGGAGCCCAAGTATAGGCTTTTTTATTTTTTCATCTCTCATGATTCCAGGATAGCCCTGGCTCTTTCCAACTCGAAAAGGACCAATTGTTAAATTTTCAGGAATTTTGTGAACTGGTTGTTAAATTGTTACTAGCTTAAAATCAGTCATGGTGGGAAAATTTATACCACAGAAATTGGCAAAGGCTACACTCACGTTTCCCCAATCCCTGCCTCCTGAGAGCCAAGTGTTAAACATTTATAGGTTCACCACTGACAAGAGTTGAAAAACACTGGACTAAAGCAATGATGCCAAATGCTTAATTAAGTCAGACAGGGTGCATAGTTCCTCTCAATTGTTCCATTACCCCTCAATTCTTTGGAATTCTTATGAAGATTAACCAAGCAATTCAGTGGCCACACACTCGGGGAAGGTGGACAGAAGTGCCTGAGTGAAGATATAACTATGACTGGTCCAGGTCAAAGGCCATGGTCCCTTTCCTTCCTCTTCCAGGCACGGGCAGAGGAAGCAGCTCTGGAATGAGAAAGGTGAGTAAATCTTCTGCGGCACTTCTGAGGGTAGTCTGCCTCATCAGTGAAGGCACACACAAGAAATCATCTCTTTTGTACCTCCGGCCGTTATAACGACGCTTTGACTCTTGGTACTGCAGCAGGCACCTTCTTTCCGTAATGGAGCTGACCTGGTGTAATTCGGTCTCAGGGCTGAAAGATACAAAGAACCTGGGACCCTGGTAATACTGTTAACTCCCCACTTCCCACTTCCTCGCTCCTAGAGCTGCTCTATGTTGGGACTTCTTATGTGAAATAATGGCTTTCCCTGAATATGTAAGCCAGTTGATATTTTACAGAGAGGAAGGGAGAGGGATAGAGAGTCAGAAACATCGATCAGCTGCCTCCTGCACACCCCCCACTGGGGATGTGCCCGCAACCAAGGTACATGCCCTTGACCAGAATCGAACCTGGGACCTTTCAGTCCGCAGGCCGACGCTCTATCCACTGAGCCAAACCGGTTTCGGCTTCCTTAAACTCTCTTACTGAAACTTCTAGATAGCAGAGTAAAGTTTTTTCCCTTTCAATTTGGCCTCTTCCTTCTCTGATGAACTCATTCACTTCTTCCTCTCTCCTCTCATGCTCATGTAGGCCCTCAGCATCTCACGCGTTAGTGTCTAAAACAGCTCACTGGCTTTCCTCCCTCTCTCCCCCTGGGCCTTTCAAGATTTGCCTTCTTTTTCATCCTGTTTGTAGTGTTTGACCAATCCAAACCAAAACTTTCATCATATCACTTCACTGCCAAGAACCTAGGATGATGACCTACTTCCTACCATATAAAAGCTAGGATTTTCAAAGCCCATCAAAAATCTACTCTCTCTGTTCTCTCAAGTTCTTAATAGACCCCTTTCTGAGATTGACAGTAGGACCCAAGGAGCTTTATTTGGGTGTCAATGACTGATGGCATATGAGGGGATATCCCTCACAGCATGAGCCATTCCAGAGATAACAGAGGGGCTACTACCAGGAAGGGGAAGAGGTTAAGGGAATTCCAGGTTAGAGGGAAGAGGGAGATAAAGCACTGTTGATCAGCCTTAGGGTGTGGAGAGCAGTACTGGCTTGGAGTTTTTTACAGGCCCCAGGTTTGTCTTATACCTGGCTAGTAGATGCTGGCTGCAGTTCTGGGGTACACAAAACAGGGAGGCTGTAAATAATTAAATATATGCTTCTTGCCCTGGCCTGTGTGGCTCAGCTGGTTGAGTGTTGTCCCCGTGCACTGAAAGGTTGCCAATTCGATTCCTGGTCATGGCACGTACGCAGATTTCGGGTTCAAGTCCTGGTCAGGGTGCATATGGGAAGTAACGGATCAATGTTTCTCTCTCCCTCTCCCTTCCCTCTCTCTAAAATCAACAAAAACATATTTTTTAAAATATATATGCTTCTTTGGGCTATGTTTAAACAGCTAGATGTGTAAAAACATTAATTTAGCACCACCCATAGGCTACAGAACTAAGGGTCCATGCCTACGGTGAAAAGGTAAACATAGAGCCAATATGCATGGGTCATCTTTGGATCACGTACCTGGTCATTAACCTGGCCCTCTGGCTGCTTCTCCTGTCCCTCTCTCAGCCCGTTCTCCATTCACTAACTGTTTCCCCCAGGTTCTGGAATTTCTCTCATGCTTTCAGAGTCTTCTTACCATATGGGCAAAGAGCATACGCTCCAGTGTCCCCTTCCTGTACAGACTTTGCATTGCTCTTTCTCAAGGAAGCATTTCCATAACCCTATGATGAGATCAAATGCTCCTAATAAATGCCTCCATAGTGCCAGGTACCCCAGTGCTGTGCACTTTATCTCAGCTAGTCCCTGTAAATGGTGCCCTTATTTTCTGCTTCCCTTCTTGGATTAAAGTTCCCTGGAGTCCTATATCCAACACCTGGCACAGTGACTTACACATAGTAGGTAACAAGAAATATTTATTGGATGAATGCAAAAAAAAAAAAAAATGCCTAAAGGAAATCAAGAATAGGTTAGAAAAATAATTAACCTGGATGATGTGTAAATGTGAAATCACATTTCTATTTTTCTTTGTTACTAAGTGGTACATTTGTTTAAAAATATTTGTCATCCAGGTTTATTCAAAACTCTTAAATATTTCTTTCCAGGTTTATTAGAATTTTTAAACCTTTACCTAAGACCTGCCACTCTGAAACCCTTTATTTATAAATATGCCATCCCAGGGAGTCGATTACACTTTCAAATAGTATCATGTATATCACTGAAAAAATGAATTCTGCTGGGGAAATCTATGACACCATTTAAAGTTAAATTATGTGCCAGCTAAAGAATTTAACAGAGAAGAATTTGGTCTGTAAAGGGATATAAGCACCAAGTTTAAATGAATATTAAGTATTCTGTTTATATTGGCAAGACAACTCTTAAGTCACCTTACTGACATTGCTAAAAGTCTTTTGAAAGATGAGAATTAAGGAGAGAAAAAAAAATCTTATAATGTTACTTTTGTGAGCTTCAATATAAGTTAAGATTAAACTATTAAAATTATTTTATCAACAAATCTTTTACTACAATGTTTAACCTAAACTCATATTTCTATACAAATCTAGTGACTAAATGGTAAGTCACTTTGGTTTAAAAGGACTTAATCATTTCGAATTTTTTAAGTGTTCATAAAACTGGCCCATAATTATATAAGACCACTGGTCACGCTCTTACATAAATTATGATGCAATGTGTATACTATAATATTTTAAAGGACATAATGCTGTATATTTGAAATCACTTTTGATTGTGGCCAACATTTCCACATGCACAAGCTGATAACATGTGGTGCAATTTAAAGATGTGAGTTTTTGCAACAAAAAAAATTAAGATACTTAGGAATAAACTTAACAAAGGAGGTTACAGACTTGTACTCGGAAAACTGCAGGTGTTGAAAAAAGAGATAGAGGAAGAGATAAACAAGTGGAAGAATATACCGTGTTCATGGATTGGTAGAATTAACATCATTAAAATGTCCATACTACCCAAAACAATCTATAGATTCAATGCAATCCCCATTAAAAAAAAAAATGCCAACGGCATATTTCACAGACCTAGAACAATTACTCCTAAAATTTATATGGACCCAAAAAAGACCCCGAATAGCCACAGCAATCTTGATAAAGAAGAACAAAGTTGGAGGGATCAATACCAGACATCAAGTTATTCTACAAAGCCACTATAATCAAAACAGCCTGGTACTGGCACAAGAACAGACATATAGATCAATGGAACAGAACAGAGACCCCAGAAATTGACCCAAGCCATTATACTCAATTAATATTTGACAAAGGAGGCAAGAGCATACAATGGAGTCAAGCCAGTTTTGTCAATAAATGGTGTTGGAAAAACTGGACAGATACATGCAAAAAAAATGAAACTAGACCACCAACTTACACCATACACAAGAATAAACTCAAAGTGGATAAAAGACTTAATTAAATGTAACAGATGAAACCATAAAAATCCTAGAAATCATAAGTAGCAAAATCTCAGACAGCTCTCGTAGCAATATGTCTACCGATACAGCTCCTAGGGCAAAGGAAACAAAGGAGAAAATAAACAAATGGGACTACATCAAAATAAAAAGCTTCTGCACAGCAAAAGAAACCATCAACAAAATGAAAAGGGAGCCATTGTATGGGAGAACATATTTGGCAATGATACATCTGATAAAGGGTTAATATCCAAAATATACATATACATATAAGAACTCATACAACTTAACAAAAGGAAGACAAACAATCCAATAAAAAAAATGGGCAAAGGACCAAAATAGACACTTCTCCAAAGTGGACATACAGATGGTCACAATACATATGAAAAAATTTTCAAAGTAATTGATTATCAGAGAGATGCTAATTAAAAGAACAATGAGGTATCACCTATCAGAATGGCTACCATCAACAAATGACAAGTGCTGGTGAGGATATGGAGAAAAGGGAACCCTATTACACTGCAGGTGGGAATGCAGACTGGTGCAGCCATTATGGAAAACAGTATGGAGTTTCCTCAAAAATTAAACATGGAACTGCCATTTGACCCAGTGATATCACTTCTAGGAATATATCCTAAGAAACCAGAAACACCAATCAGAAAGGATATATGCAGCCCTATGTTCATAGCAGGACAATTTACAATAGCTAAGATCTGGAAACAGCCCAAGTACCCATCAGTATATGAGTGGATTAAAAAGCTGTGGTACATTTACACATGGAATACTATGCAGCAGTAAATAGAAAGGATATCTTACCCTTTGAGACAGCATGGAGGGACCTGGAGAATATTATGCTAAGCGAAATAAACCAGTCAGAAAAAGACAAGTATCACATGATCTCACCCATATGTGGAATCTAGTGAACAAAATAAACTGATGAACAAAATAGATCCAGAGACTTAGAAGCATGGAATAGACTGTCCAATCTCAGAGGGAAGGCAGGGGTGGTTGGGAAGAGATCAACTAAAGAACTTATATGCATATATGCATAACCCATGGACACAGACAATAGGGTGGTGAAAGCCAAGGACAGGGGGCCGGGTGGGCTAGAAGGGGTCAAGGGGGAAAAAGGGGAACATATATAATACTTTCAACAGTAAAGAAAAAAAATGTGAGTTTTTGGTAAAAGAGTATATCAGTCAACTCAAATGAACTCTTTTTCCCAATGATGACTTATTATCCTTTAATTAAATCATCTAACATATCTCTGTTCACAAGGATCATGCTAAAATTAATTCCCAAATCAAGAGATTAACAAGTGGCACTCCTAACAGTCCAGATTTTAGATTGCTTTGATACCCAGAATTAATGTGACTCTTTTAGAAATCTAGTGACTGGACAAATCAGTAACAAAACAAAAAAAATTGAAGTTCAGCTAACCCTTTTATACCTCACACTTGGAAATGCTTTTAAAGATATCAGCCAACTAAATGGAGGGGGAAAAAAATCAGAGATTAGTGCAGCAGGCAGATAAATGGAAATTAAATAATGTATCCCCAACTTGGAAATTTAACATGTCTGTAAAAGAGTTACCAAACACTGTTTTTCCATTTATGTTACGGTGATATCTGCATGCAAACTGAAAAAATATTTGTGCTGATGGCAAACATTAAGAAAGTTGGTTTGTGCCGAAACCGGTTTGGCTCAGTGGATAGAGCGTCGGCCTGCGGACTGAAAGGGTCCCGGGTTCGATTCCGGTCAAGGGCATGTACCTTGGTTGTACGCACCTTCTCAGTGGGAGGTGTGCAGGAGGCAGCTGATCGATGTTTCTCTCTCATCGATGTTTCTAGCTCTCTATCCCTCTCCCTTCCTCTCTGTGAAATATCAATAAAATATATTTAAAAAAAAAAAAAAAAAAGAAAGTTGGTTTGCTAGGGGAGCAGAGGGAGGGAGGACAGGTTCCTTGGGAAACCTACCTACGAAAGAAAAGGACTACTGAACCAAGGCCAGGTAAAGGGAAGAATTACATATTCTCAAATTTGAAACCAAAAAGTTTCCAGTCAACTAGCAGGGTATAAGAGAATGTTCTATATTTTTTTAAATTTTAGACTTTGGGATAGATTTTTAGATTTTTTTAGATAAATTACTATCAAAGAGATGAGGAAAAGTTTAATACTTTCTTTTTTTAATTTTTTTTCAATTACAGTTTACATTCAATATTGTTTTGTTTCAGTTTCAGGTGTATAGAATAGTTGTTAGACAATCATATGCTTTCCAAAGTGGTCTCCCCAATATTCCCAGTACCCATCGGGCACCATACACAGTTATCACAATATTATTGACTATATTCACCATGCTGTACTTTATATCCCCATGAGTATTGTGTAACTGCCAATCTGTATTTCTCAACCTCTTCACCTTTTCCTCCCAGTCCCCCAATCGCCCTCCCCTCTGGCAACCATCAGTCTGTTCTCTGTATCTATGAGTCTGTTTCTGTTTAATACTTTAATATCCAGCTGTAGTCCAACTCTCAAAATATTGGAGACAGAAAAAGGGGCAAAATTAATACTGAAAACTAATACTGTTAGTTATATATTATTTTTTTCCTAATTTGAAGAAATTTTCCTTCTCCCTCTATCCACATGATAGCTTCCTATTGCAAGGTTTGTGGGACTAACCCAATATTCCAATAAATCTGGTATATTGGAAACAACAAAACCAAACAGAAGTTCTTTAGATTCTACCTTTTATATAACCACATCTATACCACTAAAATGACAGGGAATATACATAAATACAGGGACAATTTAGTGGTGGCATGTGGCCAATTCCTGAGAACAGAAAATCCAAAGTCAAAGTGATTTTGAAAATTGTAGATTTTGCAAATAAATAAAAAATATTCATCATGAACTGTCAGGGAATATATATGGTGATTGATAATACCAAGCTTTATACAATATTGGGGAGAAAAAAATGATTTTACAATGCATTCATTCAACAAATACAAAAATGTATTGGCCATGGTTAAGTCTATGGAACCAAGTGCCTGGGTTTGAATTCTAGCCTCCTCACTTTCTCATCCTTGGGCAAATTAATTATTTAAGTCTCTTCATCCAGGAAATGGAAATAATGGTAATAATAATAACCTTCTAAGTTATTAGAAGGAGCAGGTAAGGCAATGTTTATTTAATGTTTAAAATTGGTAATGTTTTCAAATAGGTGCTGGGTACATAGAAATTTCTATATATGGGATTGCTAAATAAAGTTGCATCTGATAATTAATGAAAAAAGTGAGCAGTAGGCTAGTAAGTACCATTAAATCAGCTACACAGTATTACAATAAATAACTCCAAGAATGCTCAAAGCATAAAAGAGTGGCACAGTAAGCCTCAAACAACATTTCCTGAATTGCCCAGACTTTTAAGCGGATGCTCTTTTCAGCTGTGGAGTTCCTTTAGCAGTTCAGAGCCATCAAGATGAGTCAGGTTGGAAAATGAGATAATATTACTGGTGCTCAAAGAAAGACTGGGATGTTTCACACTGACCTTTGATCAGAATAACAGTCCCTACAAAGAACTTGATGATCCCCTGCTCAATATCTTCCTAGAAGACAGAACAAGAGAAAATAAGCAAGCACGCTGTGAAGGCTTTTGGCTAGATACTTGGAAACATTTTGGTACCATAAGAATGACTAGGTATTAGAATGGATTGCTGAGAGGGGCTTAAGAATCTGCCCCCTTGGAGGTCTTTCAAACAAGGACAGATAGTCCATCTGATCTGCCTGGGATGCTTTAAAATCAAGGCTGAGTGGAGATTAATGGTACAAACTGCCCCTTGACAGCCTCCTCCCTCCCAAGCACTCTCTGAGAGTGTAACTTTATATATTACCCATCACAGTCCCTCATCGGTTGAGTTTGAAGAACTCCCTTTTATCTTAGAATAGAAAAGGGCAACATTATTTCACAATTGTGAGTTCTGAGTAAATCTTTAATAATGTTGTGATGAAACATAATGTCCTCATTACTTTTCTTTCTTTTTTTTTTTTTTTTAAACCAGGCAAGCTACCTGCAAATGGCTTTCAATTAGAAACAGATCTCATGAATCTAAATTCTGAACAGCGGTTCCTTTAAATGCATGTTCCCTGGCAAACAAATGGCATATGCCGTTTCTCAAGCAAAACATTAAAAGTCCAAATAAGGCATAGGATGGAAAGGAGTTCAAAGAAAGGATAACCACGAGATAATGAAATGTAAATTTTATGAGGAACTGAGGAGGAGAGGAAGAGTGTGTTCATTTAATAAACTGAGATATTTCCTAAGTGATAAATTCAACAGCAATAGGTAGTACCGAGTAAAGTTTGTTTTGGAAAAAAAGTATATCCTTAGTATACAATTATCTTACAATTCACTTGTTCCACAGTGACCTGTACCTTGATAATTTCAAGTAAATAGTACCCTTAGTCCTAGAAAGTACACTCATTTTAGAAATTCAGAGCTATTAGCAAGCACTGTACTTGTCAAGGGATGGAGGGAAGCTGGGGGGGGGGGGACGACTGTAGTTAAAAATATACTGAAGGATTTATTTAACCCCTGCAAATGTTCTCAGAAAGCAAATAATGACTACACAAAGAAATCATTTTCACTAAACACCTTCACCTTCACCTTGATATTAAGGAGCTTTGCATCATGAACTGTTCTTCAGAAAGCCCCATCATCTACTGAATACTGAAGCAGTTTAAAAGTACCTCACAGTTTTCCTCTTTGAGATATCTTGTCTGAAATCAAGTTGGGGAAATATATGTGTTTAAAAGATACAGTTTGAAAAAAGCCCAGATTAGAGAAAAAGTTCCTAAAAGAAGTCACCCATACTACAAACCTTTTAAAAGTTGAATTCCCTGAGATTTGGCGGGGGGGGGGGGGGGGGGGGGAGGGGCGCAAAGTAGATCCTTATCAATTAATTAAAAAGAATGAAATAACAGTAGACAAAAGGGAAAGGAGAGTTGAGAAACTTAAGGAGCTGTAGGGGCCGCTGGCATCTATTCACTGATTAACAAATTAAGGAGTTCTGGAAAAGGGAGAAGTGACAGGGGTAGAAGAGAAGTCTTATAATTCACCACAGATTCCGCCTTCCACTCACCAGAGGCTGGCGGTGTCTGGCTCAGAATTGGAAAAGACTCTATATATAATACTCTCCGTGAGTATGAAGTATGGGCTATTTTTTAATGCCTAAATTCATATAAATGTGTTATTTCGGTATAAGTAAAAACTCTCACGTGTAGAGTTTGTAGATCAACCACAATAAAAGAGCAATTCCACTAAATAGCCAAAATATTATAAGATTATCTGCAAAATGCTTTTCATCCATCGACCAGTTCTTTGACAAAATGCAGAAAGGCTGGTGGAAATTCGGCGTTTTGACTTGGCCATTTGAGGTCACCGAGGACTTCGGCGGCCAGTTTGAGCAGCCCGCGTCCTCGCAGCATCTCCTGGTCCCACTCCGCCGCTCTCAGCTCAGTTCTCTCGCAGCCACCAGATTCTCTCCCCCGGACTCGTTTCATTCACAGAGCCCCAGAGAAGCTCGGATTCGGTTGGAGGTAAGAGCCGGAAAACAGGCACCCAGGCTGCAGCGCAAGTTCTTGTAGACCAAGTGCTACCCGCACACTGGCGCCCAGAAAGCGGGTGGGGGCTCTCTAGCTCACAGGAATAATGCTTGGGGCCAGGCACGCAGGGGACACTGGATCGGGAGACCCTGAGATGAATCCACTACTGAACCACTCACTTAAGTTGGCTCAGCTTCCAAGAGCCGGCGTACGAGGCCGCGCTCAGGACCCGTAGCTGCGCCGGGTGGCTGGGGTTTCCCCCCCAACCTCAAGTGACCAACAGCAACCCGGGAAGCACTGAGAAACCGTACGGGGAAAGTCGCCCCAAACCAGAAACAGGCAGCCCGAGAACTCCCCAAACCATCCCGGAACTGCGGGAGTCGGGAGGCCGAGTCCCCCGGTGGGGGTCCCCCAGCTCGCCCGCCCAGAGCCCCAGCACCGCGCTCTGCCTCTCCAACCCGCAGAGAGTGGAGCTGGGAGCGAGGGGCGAAGGGAGCCCTCTGCGTCTCTCCACCGCCCCCGCCGGCGTGAGGGCGGGAGTGGAGAAGGCGCCACTCAGACTGTGGCGCTGGGCAAACTGCGGCCGCAGTTTTTCCAAGTTTGCACGAGCGAGAGGCATGGGGTGGGCATCCCGCTAAGCCATCTGCCCTCGCGCCGCGGACACCCCCGAGTGTTCCGCGCTCCCCGGCGGGAGCCTACAAGCAAGCCCCGCAAGGGCGCAAGGGCGCGAGAGCGGAGGAAGGGAGGGAGGAAGGAGGGCGCTCCCGCGTGTGCACACAATGAGGCAGCGGAGGCGCACACCTAACCCCGCGGGAGCTGCCGAGAGAGCATCCGCCGCCCGGCGCGGAGGCGCGGCGCCCGGAGAGCCTGACAGAAAGTGAACACCAACAACTCAGCAACAGGGGGAAGGAGGAGGGCACCGGGCGGCCCGGGAAATGTGTGGCCGCCGAGGGCTGCCGCCCTCCTGGGCCGCGCGCCCGGGCTTACCTGCGATCTCCTGGTAGGGGATGTCCGCCAGGCTGAATCCCTTGGCACTGTACGCCTGGCGGACCTCGCCGCAGCTCCGAGCCTTCACATCCGCCCCGGCCGGGAGGGACAGCAGCAGCCCGGAGAGGGGAAGAATCACAGCCCCGATCCAAGAAGGCATGGTGCACCATGCAAATCCAGCTCGGTAAACCCCACTGCCCGTGCGCTCTTCACCTTGCCCCTCTAGCCGAAAGCCCGCCAGAGCCAGCGGCGCACTCCTCGCCGCTGCCCAGCGTCACCCCCTTCCGCCAGCCGAGGGGACGAGCAGCGCAGCCCTCTGGACCGCGCTCAGCAAACTTTTATAAGCCAGATGGAGATGGCAAGCCAAACAGGGCTGGCTGGGAAAGCAGCCGCCTTGCTCCTCTAGCCCCCCAGGTCGAAAAGGGTGCAATCAAAACGAGAGAGAGAAGGAAATGTTTCAGAATCCACCTTGAGGGTTCAGAGCTGCGATCCGAGTTCCGAGCCGCAGAATCCTAGAGCGCTGCGAGCTCGACTCGCCGAAGTGTGCGGCGGAGGTGGGAACGCGCGCTGGCTCTCCCGGGAGGGAGGTGGACTGGCGAGCGCGAGTGTGTGCGCGCGTGTGTGTCGGTGCGAGCGCGGGGTTCTTGGGGACGTGTCTGCGTGGAGGTATGTGTTGGGGATATACGGGTTCCAGAGGAAACCTCAGTTTCACACAGGCTGATGAGGGAGCCTGTGAGAGAGTCCTCCTGAAATAGGAAGAGAGGAATCCTGGAGGCTAGAGGGAAGGAGAAAGGAGGGGAGAGAGAGAAACGTGCTACTTAGTGCACAGCCGAAATTCAGAGACAGAGTCGAATGGAAAACCTGGACTGGATCTATTTCTACTTGGTAGAAGAAAAAAAGGGGGGGCGGGGGCAAGGAACGTTCCTATTTTCTCATTCCCATCACATCCTTCATACTGATCCAAATGCTACCTTTAATGACATAAGTAATAAATTTAGAAAAACAGTATTTTAAGTCCTTCACGCATACGTTTTAAACTATATTTTTGTGGACCTAAGGGACAGTGTAATTTCAATTGTTGCTCTTAATATCTTCATGACCTACTGAAACACAAAGCCAGCCTGGAGATAAACACATAGGGAAACCCCTCAATAGCAGAGTACACTCACTCTATTTCATTGTTTAATTTTTGTTTGTCTTGTTCGTTTTTATTTTCTAAGGGCAGTCTGTGCACACATTAGAGACCAATGGTTTTTAATTTTTGTTTCTGGACCCAAAACTTTCCCCCATTTTAATTTTAAATATTTCATGATCTCGGATCAGAAATCATTATGCTCAGAGACATGGAAGCCTGGAACAAAGTATGGAATCTCAGAGGGAAGGCAGGGGAGAGTGGGTGGATGGGAGGTAATCAACCAAAGACCTTGTATGCATGTATGCATAACCCATAGACACAGACAATAGGGTGCTGAAGGCCTGGGGGCGGGGGGGGGGGGGGGGAGTTGAAGGGTGTCAATGGGAGAAAAAGAGGGACATATGTAATACTTTCAACAATAAAGAATTATTTTAAAAAATAAATAAAGATCACAAAAAAAATCAGGCTCAGGTTTCTAGTGTCTGGAGGAACTGGAAGACAAGAACACAGAAGCAAAGGGAAAAACAGAGCAGAGGTCAATGGAGTACATGAAGGAAGATAATGGGGAAAGGAGTGATATCTGCCTTACCTCTCCCCAAATGATCTCACCTGGTAGACTTAACATTTTCTTTCAAGTTAACAGAATTCTCAAGTGGAAAATCAATTCACTTTCTTCCTGTCCTACACTCAAGTTCTGTGAAATGGGATAAAAGTGAAAACTCAGGGTTGGCTAATTTCCATTGACTTTCTGTTAATGAACACTGAATTCTGCTATGCAGAAGTCTGTTAAAACCCAAAGTTCCTGCCATTGCTAAGATAGTTAAATCCAAGACACACACACACAAAAAAAGATAATGATTACTCACTTGTGTGGCCATATGCATATTAGACCAGCAAATTATTTAGAAATTATTATAAATGTAATGTCCATTTGTATGGAGCTTATCTGTAAAACCACACATGAAGATTTTTTTTCTGGTAATGACTGTTGATGACCAGAATGACTCATGAAATTTAAGTCATTCTATTTTTTTCAGCATCACAGTCATAATTATCTTCATCATCATCACACATTAGATACTTTCCTTCCTCTTTTTAATAAATTTCTCCTCTCTTAATCCATCAAAAGACTCTTACATTTAGGATCCAACCTCATTTAAGCTATGGAAATGCTTTAGAAATGTTGCTGTCCTAATTACAGAGGGACTCGTTCTTCTTCACAAGTCCATAGTTAAACATGTCTTGGAAAACAACAGACACATTACATTTTTTTCTCTTAAAAATTTATCAGAACTTCTGCCTTCATTATAATTGTGCTAACTGGTAGACCTTAAGTTTCTGAATTTATTTTCCTCAAAGTCTGAAATCAAGATAACAAAATATACTCTAGTGTCTTTATGGACAAAGGATAGAATTGGTAGGATTAGGGATTGTGTAGCCAACTCATTATTTTTCTGATAC
The DNA here is from genome assembly GCF_963455305.1 of Plecotus auritus. Lineage (NCBI taxonomy): Eukaryota > Metazoa > Chordata > Mammalia > Chiroptera > Vespertilionidae > Plecotus > Plecotus auritus. The sequence goes on from NC_137772.1 coordinate 48,071,364, forward strand.
TTGACATGGCCTCCCTCAAACTTCAGTTTCTATCACAACCAGATGATCAGCATTATGCAATCCACAGGAAGAGGGTAAATTCACAGCTAACTTAGCCTATCCTTTTACACTGGGACTCATAATTTACCCTGACCCTAGCAGTACATAGTAGATAATGCAGTAAAAAAGGACATTTGAGGTGGAGGAAAACCAAGTAAAAACAGTGTACATGGTTTAAATTATTTAAAAATCAATCAATTATTAAAGTTTTTAATGAGCTTTCAGTGCAAATATATAGCACTAGGTTATTTTCTACACTTATATAATAACCTTAGCATTTGTGGCAAAACTTGTATATGGGAAAAAAAGTATAACTTAACCAAGCATAAATGGATTAGTTTCAGTCCATCAGTAGTGTGGGGACAATTTAGAGTAGGATTGTGAACTCTTAAGTGACTGGCTTTACTGGTGTTCTCAACCTTTTCTTTGTCCACTTATTGGTTAATGTAGCACTGTTTGAAAAGGTGTACAGGCACAATCCAGCTGAGGGCAGCGGCAGAGCCTAAATGAGGTATTGGAATGAGCATTGAATATCGTGGAAGCCCTTAGAAGAGGTCTGATGAGAAATGAGAGCTCATGTTAAGGAAAAGTTGGCATTTGGTTTAGATAGAAAGAAAGGACTTGACTAGCTTTAGCCAGTCAGAAAAAGACAAGTATCACATGATCTCACCCATATGTGGAATCTAATGAACTAAATAAACTGATGAAAAAAAATAGAGAGAGACATAGAAGCTTAGAATAGACTGAAGAATCTCAGAGGGAAGGCAAGAGTGTGGGGTGGGGGGGAGAGATTAACCAAAGAATTTATATGCATACTAGTGGCCCAGTGCATGAAATTCATGCATGGAGGGGGGGTTCCCTCAGCCCAACCTGCACCCTCTCCAATCGGGGGACCTCTTGGGGGATGTCCGACCACCAGTTTAGGCCACAGGGATCGGGCCTAAACCAGCGGTCGGACATCCCTCTCGCAATCTGGGACTTACTGGCTCCTAACTGCTCACCTGCTTGCCTGCCTGATCACCCCTAACTGCCTCTGTCTGCCTGATTGCCCATAACTGCCCTCCCCTGCCAGCCTGATCTCACCCCCAACTGCTCTCCCCTGCTGGCCTGATCTCTCCCCCAACTGCCCTCCCCTGCCGGCCAATTTGGTTCTGATTGGTCAGTTTCTATGCCAGTCAGCATCAAAAGCTCTGCCTCCTACGCAGCCATTGGCTCCTCACAGTTCACCCAGATTTGGTTCCGATTGGTCGGTTTCTATGCCAGTCAGCATCAAAAACTCCACCTCCTAGGCAGCCATTGGCTCCTCACAGTTCACCCAGATTTGGTTCTGATTGGTCAGTTTCTATGACAGTCAGCATCTCCGGGCCTATCTCTGGGCCGGATCAGAGAGGCGGGGCTGATCAGCAGCTCCCCAGAGGCCCAGAGAGAAACAGAGGCGGGCCTGTTGGTGAAGCCCAGAGAGAAAGAGAGAGGCAACGACTGATCAACAGCTGCCACGGAGGCTGCAGATCAGACACTGAATTTCAGGAGTAATGTTTATATTGTATGTAATAGGATAAAATTTAGAACATCACACCAGAGGAGACAAACAAATAGAAGCAAGAGAGAGGCAAATAGGGAAACACATAGAACTCTGCCACTATGGTAAAGGTTTCAGGAGATTGAGATTTGAATAGGAGGAGAGTGAATGGAAAGAAGGTGAAGATAAATTTTGAAGAAAAGATTAGGATGATTTGGTCCTTGGTTCAATACACACAGCACCCCCCTCCCCCCCACCAAAATAAAAAAAAAAAAACCACAACAGAAAAACAACACCTTATTTTAAAATTGTAAGTCTCAGTGGGAAAATATTTACTAATAGGGGAGATCCAAGATGGCGGCGTAGGTAAACACATAAACTGCTGCCTCACACAACAATTTCAAAACTACAACTAAAAGACAAAACGTCTATCACCCTGTACCACGGGAAAGCTGGCTGAGTGGAAGTTCTGCAACTAGAAGGAAAGAGCAAACAGCATTGAGGGGTGCACAAGCACTGAAAAGCTGAGGTACGGAGACACGCGAATCGGGCTGGCGAAGGGTGACTGGGAGCGCTGCTGTTTTCAACCCGAAGGGAGATAAGCTCCCGATTACTCCGAACTAGTTTCTGGGGAGACGCGGGGGACCTAAACTCCTACGGGGAGAAGCTGGACTGTCTGCCGTGGGGTCGGAAAGTGAGGGAGGCTTGCTTGCAGGGCTGCTCGCAGGAACAATTGTTTATTGTGCTGGGGCGCGGGACGCGGGGACACGGTCGGAGACGCAGAGCCACAGTGCCGGCTTACTGTTTGCCACACCCTAGCCTAGTCACGCCCTGAGACCCCGCCCTGCACAATCTACGAACCCACCCAAGCTCCAAGCAGCGGCTTTAGCATATGAATGGCCTGCCCTATCGCAGCTTAACCTAGCAAACTTGCAGCCCAGGTCAGACAGCTCCAAAACCTCCAAACCCCAAGCAAAGAGGAGAAAACTGTAGTTCTCGCTGTAGCTCCTGCTGGGTGGCCTCAGACAGTAGCTGACCTGCACCCCATTGGAGATCCAGAAGCCAGTGTACCTAGTGGTCAGTATGAGACACCAGATTTCAACTCCTCACATCCATAAGTGATACATTCAAGAGGCAGACTCAGTGAGCACCAAAGCCCCACTGAAACAAGTCCTGCACCATAAGCGTGTCTCCAGAGCAGCAGTTCTTCCATTATAGACACAGTGGGTCCTCACAGCCAATTGGCCTGGAGGTCAGTTCCTCCCAGTGTACCAACAGCAATCAAGGCTTAACTACACCAAGACTTTGCACTCAGCCCACAAAGGGGTGTACCAAAGGTGTCCACCTCAAGTGATTGGGGAGGCTGAGCTACTGGCCCCTATAGGTCACCTACCACACAAAGCCACTCCATCAACACAAGGAAGCAGCAAAATGCAGAGACAAAGAAACATGTCACGAATGAGAGAAATGGAGGAAAGCAAACTAATGGACGACATAGAGTTCAGAACCACATTTATAAGGTTACTCAAGAATCTTCTAAAAACCGCCGAGAAACTTGATGAGACCTCCGAGGAGCTTAGTGAGACCTTCAAGGACCTTAATGAGAATGCCAAAAAAATGGAAAAGGACCAGTCAGAAATTAAGCATACACTGTCTGAAATAAAGAATATACAGAAACTCAACTGTAGATCAACGTACCCCAAGAATCAAACCAAAGATCTGAAATATGAGGAAACAAAAAACACCCAACCAGAAAAACAAAAAGAAAAAATCCAAAAATATGAAGATAGTGTAAGGAGCCTCTGGGACAACTTTAAGCGTACCAACATTCGAATTTTTGGGGTGCCAGAAGAAGAGAAAGAGCAAAATATTGAAAACCTACTAGAAGAAATAATGACAGAAAACTTTCCCTACCTGGTGAAAGAAATAGACTTACAAGTTCAGGAAGCACACAGAACCCCATACAAGAGGAATCCAAAGAGGACCACACCAAGACACATCATAATTAAAATGCCAAGGGCAAAAGACAAAGAGAGAATCTTAAAAGCAGCAAGAGAAAAACGGTTAGTTACCTACAAGGGAGCACCCATACGACTGTCAGCTGATTTCTCAGCAGAAACTATGCAGGCCAGAAGGGAGTGGCAAGAAATATTCAAGGTGATGAACAGCAAGAACCTGCAACCAAGATTACTCTACCCAGCAAAGCTATCATTCAGAGTTGAAGGTCAGATAAAGAGCTTCACAGACAAGAAAAAGCTAAAGGAGTTCATCACCACCAAACCAGGATTACATGAAATGCTGAAGGGTGTTCTTTAAGAAGAGGAAGAAGAAGAAAAAGGTAAAGATAAAAATTATGAACAACAAAATGACATCAAATACATACCTACCAACAAGTGAATCTAAAAATCAAGTGAATAAAAAATCTGAAGAACAGAATGGACTGGTGAATATAATAGAATCAGGGACATAGAAAGGGAGTGGACTGACAATTCCCAGGGGGGAGGGGGTGTGAGGGTTGCGGGAAGAGACTGGACAAAAAGCTATGGATGAAGACAGTGGCGGGGGGTAAGGGCATGGGGTGGGGTGGGGAATCAGGTGGAGGGGAGCTAGGGGGAAAAAAGAGGAACACCTGTAATAATCTGAACAATAAAGATTTATTAAAATATATATATATTTATATATATTTACTAATATTGCCAACTTCTCATTAATATGAGCTCTCCTTTCTAGTCAGACCTCTTCTATGAGCTTCCATGATATTCAGTGCTCATTCCAATACCTCAGTTATCCTCTGCTGCTGCCCTTAGCTGGAATGGAAAACATATAAGTTTTCAAACATTAACCAACAAAGAAGGGGTTGAGAGCACCAGTAAAGCCAGTTACTTAAGAGTTCACAGTCCTACTCTATTATTTACCTCATTGGGTATATTTACTAAGACAATGAAGACTCTTGTTTATACAGAACTTTCACATCACAACTATTTTTCACAGCAACCTCTTTGGGCATAAGATGAATGGAACTTCAGAGACTTTGAGTCCGAGAGAGGAAAATACTGAGTCTTAAGGAGCAACCATAGTTGTTAGGTAAGCAGAGCTGTTTCAGTCAGTTGCCTACTCACTGGCCATCAGATCTTCTTCCTGGTCACCCTAAGACTGACTGTGTTTTGGGGGCATTGTGCCAACACCAGAGGAAGAATCACTATTGGTCTAGACCAGTCATGGCAGTGTTCCCTCCCCTCCCCCTTTAAATAGTATAGGGGTGGGCATAAGGCCTATTTCTGGCCAATAAGATACAAAAAGAAGATTTCTGAGAAATATATTTTTCCTTATTTAGGGTGACAACTCAAGGAGGAGAAAGGTCTTTGTGCCTCAGCCTCCTGCATTCTTTTTTTTTTTTTTTTTATCCTCACCAGAGGATATTTTTTAATTGATTTTTAGGGAGAGTGGAAGAGAGAGGGAAAGGCAGAGAGAAACATTGATGTGAGAGAAACACATCAATTGGTTGCCTCATGCATAAACCCCAACCAGGGCCCAGGCTGGGAAGAAGCCTGCAATTACTGAGCCAAACCAGCTAGGGAAGCCCTATGAATTCTTATAGCTATTTGGTCATCCTGTAACTAGCTGACAAGAGAATGCTAACAAAGAATGACAGAACGTAAGTGTGGAACACAAGAAGATAAATTTGTGATTTCCTATTTGAGCCACCAAATCAGCTCTGGGACCACCAACCTCTGGATTTCTTGTTAAATAATCCAAAAATAATCCTTGTAGTTTATGCCACTGCCAGTTGGTTATTCTACTGTTTACCAGTGAAAGCAATATAAATGTATAAGCAAACAAAAGAAAGAACAAGTGAAAGTGAAGGCAAGAGAAAGGGATTCATTGCAAATATAAGAACAAAAATCAGGGACCATGTTAGATTTTCAAACACAAAACAAATCTCAGCAGATATCAAGGACAAGAAAGATGGAGAAAATGATACTTATATGATGACTAGAGGCCCAGTGCATGAAATTTGTGCACTGGGGGAGGGAGAGGTCCCTCAACCTGGCCTGCACCCTCTCTCAGTCCAGGACCCCTCGCTCCTTACTGCCCACCTGCTCACTGCTCCTTAGCGCTGCCAGAGGCAGGAGAGGTTCCTGCCACCACTGCTGCACTCACCAGCTGTGAGCCTGGCTTCTGGCTGAGCGGCGCTCCCCCTGGTGGAGTGCAGTGACTACCAGGGGGCAGCTCCTGCATTGAGCGTCTGCCCCCTGGTGGTCAGTGTGTGTCATAGCGACCGGTCATTCCGCCGTACGGTCTATTTGCATATTAGCCTTTTATTACCTATCTAATGATATGATAATATGCAAATTGGTTGGGACACTGTCACGTAACGACTGAACAGCAGGGACCTGAGGCTGCATGGTGCCTTGCCGGGGTGGGGGACCTCAGGCCACACCCCCTGCCCCAGTGCCAGGGTGGGGGACCTCAGGCTGCACCCCCCACCTACCTGGGCTTGACGGGGACCTCACTCTGCACCCCCCCGCCTAGTAGGGCTTGACGGGGACCTCAGGCTAGGACCTCAGACCATGCCCCCCACCCAGCACCAGGCTGGGGGACCTGAGGCTGTGCCCCCCCGCCTGGAGGGGCTTGACAGGGGTGGGGCCAGCTGGGTCTGGGTCTCACCTCCTGCAATTTCGAAGCATGTGTGGGTGGGCAGGGACTTGACTCTGGGTCCTGCAGCATGCCCCAGACTCTGACAGGAGAGCTATTTTCATATACATTTTACTAATTTTCTTTCATCTCTGACACTTCTATTATAGAGAAAGAGCAAATAGCAATATTAAAATATTTCCTCTAATTAATTCCCTTTTAATGTGCATGAGTTTTGTGCACCGGGCCACTAGTATAGGATAAAGAGGCTCACTAGACATTTCAAGAGATAGATTTTTAGTAAAGTAATGGAGTGGATGCCAGACCACATGGAATTGTATATGCAGAAGGTGGAAAGATTATGGAAACCTCAGATATAGCTGCTTACAGTGTGGTACCACTCTGTAGAAGGGGCGAGGAGGTCATCAGGAAATATTTTCCAGAAGCTTCTAAAACTGAAGGGAAGAATGAGGGACTAGACATAGAAAGAAATTGAAATTCAATATGATTTTTATCTGGTAGGTATATTTTAAATATTTTTCTTTCTTATTTGCATTTTCTAAGTTTTCTACAGTAACTGTGAGGGGTTTTTTTATAATGAGAAAGTTATTGTTTAAAATGAGTATGTCACACTTCTAACAAATTCAAATCTTAACATTGTGTCATGTCTTATAAAGTAAGTAAGTCTTAACCATTTTCTCTCATATGTAAAACAAATGGGTGTTAATACTTTTCTCAATAAGATACACTTGTAGTATAACATTTTTTAAACTTTGAATTAAAAAAAGGAAACTACAGAATTTACTATTCTTTTACTCAGTTATACCAATTCATAAATGAGAAACTGAATGAATTTTAGGGTGTTTTTTTTTTCTTTCTATGTTTAGATCAAGAAGGACAAATAAGTTCAAATGAAATCTTATGAAAACAAGAGATGGACTGCAAGTGTCTACTTCACATCTCAGCTTGGCACAAATCAAAATCGCTTAGTTAACCTGCCTCTTGAAAAATAGGACCTGTTAGGAAAAGGCTGTCAAACATTTAACAACAGTAGCTCTGCCAGGTGCCTGGATAACAGGAAGGTTGCTTAGTTGAAGAGAAAGAAGAGGTAAGCTTAAGTGAATAATGGCCAGAAATGGTGAAAATAATGTTTTATTTTGTATCCAACCAAATCCTAATAGCCCTTTTAATATTTATTGAGCCTTAAGAATATACCTAGTAACTAATATAAACCAATTGAAATTATATCTTTAGGGCAACTGAGAACCAGGTGAGTTACTTGTGATTTTGGGGGGAAAGCCAAACATCAAAGGACATGTTCTTGTCTTGCCATATTCTTCTAAGAATCAGAAGACAGGAGAATTATGTGATTGGCTTAGTCAGATTTTTGCCTAATAGTTATGCCAGAGTTTAGCAGAAAATATTGAAAGAACTCTAATTTTTTAATTATATTTAGTTTTCATATATGCCAGAAACTTAGACAATGAAAGGAAATCATGTATGATTAAGCATTATTTATATTTATTTGAACTATTACTAACAATCATCAAGAAAATATAGACAAAAATATGTAATGGTGTTTTTAAATGATTTAAAATGTTATTTTGATTTTTTATATTTATTAATGAGCCAGAAATATACTCTCCATTGATTCTGAGCTTCATGCCTAGAAATACATCTTAAATTATTATGTACATTTAAATATCAAGTAACAAAATATTTACATACTTTCAAAATTGGTGTTAAGAACACTCCTCTGAGGGGATAAATGGTGATGGAAAAAATAAAATAAAATAAATCTTTTTTAAAAAAGAATAGTCCTTGGCCTTGGAAGAATCTTGGCAAATGGAATACTATGAGTGAAGCATCATTTTATACCATCATTAGAAAATGTTATTATACATAAGGGCAAGAGTTTCATTTTGACTCTTTGGCTCACATTATTAATAGTTGGCTTCAACAATGTCATTATTTAAAGCTCACATGTTTTTGATGTGTTTCTAAATCACATATGTAAATGCAAAAGAGTGGCACAAATGGACATCCTATTGCAGACAGATCAATAAAGTTGCATTTTGTTCAAAAAAGATCATTTAAGCTTGTCTTACTTGTTATAAATACAGGTATTAATGTTATGAGAGATGATTCTATAGCTAAGCAATAATTTAAATACCTAGATTATTGAAACCATACATCTTGGCAGTCATTACTCTAGTTCTTTTGCTTTTGTGAAAAGTGGAGGGAGCTTTGCACAGTTTTCAGATCATCTGGTACCATAAACAATGACGTTCCTTAAGGCAAATGGATGACAGCACAGGCCCATTTGGCAGGGAAGTAGCTCTTCACATGTTGCTAACTTTCATCAATGAAATTTCTTAACTCTCTTTTATTAAAATGATTTCTCAGATTTTATAAGCCCTGGATTCATTAACTATCATTACTTATTTAACATTAAATAAACAGCATGATAGAGTTAGTTTTTTGAAAAAACTAATCATGAACCCATAAAATATTACTGGTATTAACAATTTTGCTTTTTAAAAAAATATATATTTTTATTGATTTCAGAGAGGGAGAGAGAGGAAGAAATATCAATGATGAGAGAGAATCATTGATTAGCTGCCTCCTGCACAGCCCACACTGGGCATCAAGCCCACAACCCAGGCATGTGACCTGACCGAGAATCAAATAGTGACCTCCTGGTTCATAGGTCAACATTCAACCACTGAGGCAAGATGGCTGGGCGGTCTGTGTTCTTTTATCTTCGGCTTAGAAGGACCCTGCTCTGAAGGAATAGTAAAATAATGTTGATTAAGCTTTTTTTAAAAATACCTAACATTTCTTTATAAGAAAAGGATGAAACAAACAAAAATTTACTTAAATTACAAAAATTGTTTGATTGATTACAGTCAGAAGAAACCCAAGAAATTTTAAAACATTAATGTGATTCCAACTTGCTAGATTAAACTTTGATATGAAATTACTTTTATTAATGGGAGGCAATCTGGATATTCTGAAATTCTATAATCAACATATTCTAAGCTTTTAATTTGGGGAGTTTTCTAAAACTTCAAAATATAATGAGTAAAGCCCATTGGCTTGGCTCAGTGGTTGAACTTCAGCCTACGAACCACAAGGTCATGGTTCAATTCCAGGTCAGGCTACAACCCCAGATTGCAGGTTCAATCCCCAGTTTGGGGCATGCAGGAGGCAGCCAATGAATGATTTTCTCTTATCATTGATGTTTCTGTCTCTCTTTCCCTCTCCCTCCTCTCTGAAATAAAAATATATAATGATCAAATTCATTCAAATTTTTGCATAGATACTATACTAGCAAGAAAAAAAAAAGTGAAAATTTTAAATTGATTCTGCTTCATCCACTGGTACATACAAGTCAAAAAAACTTCTTTGTTGAGTATTGCACCTTAAAGCAATATTATTTTTCCTATGGAAGCTGATGAAAGAGTTTAGAGGCAGCTTTTCTCGATTCAGTGGATTCAACCATATACATCCCAGCTAGAAGTATATAAAGACTATTAGTTGTAAGAAAGAGGGTAGGAGAAAACAGCCAGGTTGTACTAATATATAACTGTACAAAATAAAACTCAAAATCCTAATGGAATCAAGTAAATAGTGTCAATCCAGTAACATACCAATAACTTCATTGATAAATTGTACTTTATCCTTTAACAAAGATTATAATGATTTTAATTTAGTAATTACATTTGAAAGGCAGGATGATTCCTAAAAACACATATCTGATTATTTTATGGTGAATATCATCTTTCTGCAAGTTATAAGAATAATATTTTCAATAAGAATTCTTAGATGCTTTTCAAACTCTACTTTTACCTTCATGGTTCGCATGAATATACATGGACATCAGGAGTTTAAAGAAAATCTGTTTCTTCCACTTTGTCATTCTCTAAATAAAAGGTACAAGAAATTACCAGTAAAATGTGTCCTCTACTAAGTCAGGAAAACAGTTTCTCAATGTGGCCAGACAAATCCTGTAACATATTCTCTGTCATTGCTAATATTTTCAATTAAGAGTTTTACACATAAGTATTTTTTAGTTGAGATTTCTTGGAGTGTTCACAAATGTATTCTCATCTCCTACACAGAGAAAAGTTTCTTAGCCAGTATCTGGCTACACCACACCCAACTGTCACATTTTTAAACAATGAGTAAATGCTAAGGAAAAGAGTAATATATTATTAGGTTTACAGCCTGCATAATGAATACAAATTAGCAATAATTTTTAAATCTAGAGTTAAGAAACAAGCACAAATCTTGATCTATGTCATTTATTGGTAAGTCAAAACCTAAACAACTTAATTCCACTGAATTTCAATAAAACATGTTTGGCCAACATCCTCCATTCTTGACCAGCCACAACAATTAGAATAAATTTAATTTCATATAAAACATTATTTTTTTCCCTGAATAACATGGTCTTATTTGTCTTCATAGCCTGAATTCACTTCCAAAGCAATGATTTCTACACTTGCCTCTACATTAACTTCGCACCTTTTATTACATTTCAGGGGGAAATAATTAAATGTTTGTGATAGAGTAAACCTGGTGCATTTTTTAAGCTACCCAGAGAAAAGAAAAAGTCTAAGCTTGGAAGTGGGAAGTTCCATCCACTAACGATCTGTTTCCAGAGAGGTGTCTAAAGCAAGCAGAGAAGCAGCCAGCAATGCACCTTCAGTTTTCTCCTGATGTTCATTTGCAATCATAACCAATCAATGTTGAGAACATTACTAAGCAATCCGGTGCTGTTTGCTTTTAATTGGTAAACTGTCTTCCAAAAATAACATCTTCGGGCTTCACAACACTCTAGTCATAGAGCCATTAAAGAATGAATGTCTTTACTGTACCGGAGGACCTCTATGAATAATGAATAGGGCTCTATTTTCCTGGGGAACAAACATGTACCAGCATGTTGGTGGTAATGAACAGCATTGTGAATGTGCATAGCATAGAAGGGCACTCCATCTGCTCTGACTTCTACCTTAATTGAAGTAGATAACTGGTTTTGAAACCCCACAGAGGGTCAAACAACTTTATTTTGCATTTGTAGCATGCTGATTGGCTTAGATGTTGCTTTTACACATTTAAAATGATGATTTAGTACAAAAATTAAAGAGATGAAGAATCATGTTACAGTCTCTAAGGGGCGAGACTGGCTTACACAAATTTGAAAGGAAAAGAAAAGAATATTTGAACACAGTACGTATTTAAGAAACTAGAATTTCACCTTTATTTTAAACTTCATGAAAACAAAATTGAACCGTGATTCTCTTGGGCGCACATAAAAAAAGTAGTCTGTGCTGTGCAAAGTAGAACCCAAATTAGATATTTGTGCAAGAGATATTTTACAAAGTAACTAATGAAAAGTAAGATCTAAGATTTTAAAATGATAATGACCTTGCAATGTGTTTAAGCCTATTTGGCTTCTACTTGAGAAAGATCATGAAAGGGTTTAATGTATTTTGTAGATTACTTCCATAATGATTTCACTTACAAAGAATATAATTTGCTAGTCTGTTTTCATAATGAATGAGAGCTTAATGAATCACACATACTTCACTATTCAACAGAAATATGGGGCATCACAGCACGGAATTGAAATATTCATTATAAGAAGTCTTTATACTTTGGCAAGAAGATTTCTAAAGATTGTTTTTATTTCTTTTTTGGGAGGGTGGGGGAAGCATGTTCCTGTGCAAGTTGACTTGAAGGATTAGTTAACCATCATGCAAAATTATTGCAATCAATTGGTAGCAGCTCAAATGGAAAATTTTATTTTTGTGGGATGGTTATGAATTTTCACAGGCCACAAACTCAGGTGTAAGAAACAGAACTACTTTTATTTTCCTAGGATGGAACTGAATTTCTATTTTAAGTCTCTCTTCTACTCACCGACAGAAAATATAATCTTGCCAATTCAAGGTAAATTTAGTTGCATAAGAATTTTCTTAGACTTATCTCCCTTCCTAGAGAGGGTTCGCTTTTATCACGTGGAGATGGTGAGACATTCAGGCATTGGTGAAAACAGATCATCTAGTTGTGGATCTCTGAGCTATCAATAGCTCTCTTTCCAGTTTCAGATTGCGTGGTCCATCCTAGGCCTTGCAATTTCTTTCCTGCACATTCACCAGTGTGCATGAACTACCAGTAATGGAAGCTTTCTTTCTCTTCACTTCCTCTGCCCTTTGTTGATTGCACAAGGAAGGTTGGGCTGCCCTCCTACCTCTCTGCAGTTCCCTCACTCTGCCCCTCCTCCTTTCTGTTTGGGTTTTAGGGCTCCCTTTCTATGGTAGCACAAGGAATATCAGAGAGAATACAGACTACAGCCTCTTACCATGCGACCCCTTCACCCCTTCAGTCTCTGTTAGTTTCCTTCAGCTTTCTCTCTTCCCCCAGCATTTTTATTTATAAAGAGATGAGAAAATGGATCTTGCCTTATGTATTTCATATTCTAATTTATTGCTTGTGGCCTAAACAACAGAGCTCGCTTCCTTTGGAATTTAGACTCCTTGGAACTCAAAAGCACTCCTTCCTCTTTCAGAACACTTTCAGCTCTTACAAATCAAACACTGCCTGTCAAGACTGCTGTCTCTGCATTAAGTTTAAGAGCCTTCTTAGAAATTTAAAAAATGAGAATTGACTCCTTCATTATCTCGAATGACAATGTACAGTAGTCCTTCCGAATCCACAGTTTGGCTTTCCACCATCAACTGTGGTCTGAAAATATTAAATGGAAAATACCAGAAATAAACAATTCATAAGTTTTAAATTGCCTGCTGTTCCGAGTAGTGTGATGAAATGAACCATCTGGCTCCATCCTGCCCCGGACGTGAATCATCCCTTTGTTCAGTGTGCCCATGTTGACTAGGCTGTGGCTAAGTCACTTAGTAGCCATCTCTGTTATCAGATGGACTGTCACTGTACCGCACGCAGTGCTTGTGTTCACCTTGTTTTACTTAACAGTCTCCAAATCGCAAGAGTAGTGATGATGGATATTTGGATACGCCAAAGAGAAGCCATAAAGTGCTTCCTTTAAGTAAAAAGGTATGTATGTATGTATGTATGTATGTATGTATGTATAGGAAAAGACAAAATACATAGGGTTTAGCATTATCTGCAGAGTCAGGTATCTACTGGGGGTCTTGGAATGTATCCCCCCTGCCTACCATATACACTGACCAAGTGGGTGGAAGTTGTCAGGACAACAAAATATACTAGGGGACAAAAACATTGTTAATTTCTTATATTTTTCAAAATGCTGTACATTATGTCACAAAGTAACATGGACAAGAGTTTTTAAGAAAATTATAGCTTATATTTATAAAATTTTAAACAACTTCAAAGGTATTTTTTAAATAAATGTTTCATTTACCCAGTCACACAAACCTAAGTCCTAAGAGCAATGATTGAGTGCACCGTGTTACAATAATTAACAAGGCCTGGTCCCAGGCTTTGAGCAGCTCAAAGTCAAGCTCACTAGGGAAACTGAAGCCACTCTGGTGAGTTAAGTAGAGCTAGGAAGGAAAAACATGGCACAGCTTCCTACTAGAGATTAAAAGTTTGTGTTTATCTTGCTGTATTTTTCTGCTCTAAGGAAACATGTGCAATAGTTACTCTGATCACCCAAGGAATATAAATCTCTCTGAGTCACTCACTGAGAGTAGCTTTCTTTCCAGCCCCATCTCCAGCTTCTGGGGGAGTAAGAGCCCTAGGGCCCTAAGAAAGTATTTAGGGATCTCAACCAAGGGTTCAGATCATCAGATTCCAACTGGGTTGGGGGCTGGGGGTGGGTAGGAGGGGGTGTTGTTTCCCCATACACTAAGCAGTGCTCTGGACACCAGCTGGGAGGCTTACAATTCAACTCAGTTCTAACACTATCTACTGGAAGATAGTGTCAGATCCCACAGGTTAAGAGTTAAATCCCACAAGACTACACCCCCACCACCATGACCACACACAACTCCTTCAAATACCCATCTCACAGTGAGAATCACAGGTTGTTGTTACCTGTGATCTCACTGACTGGCTACAGATTGTAGGTCCCCATGACCTGGGTCCTTGCTAGAGCAGCTTATAGAACTCAAAAAAACCATTTACTTACTAGATTACAAAATATATCAAAAGTTATGAATCAATAGCCAGATTTTAAAAAATGTATAGGGTAAGGAAGGGGGAAAGGGCATAGAGCTTCCATGCTCTCTCCAAGTGTACCGCTCTCCCCAATATTCATGTGTTCACTAATCCAGAAACTCTGAATCCCATCCTTTTGTGTTTTCATGGAGGTTTCATTACATAAGCATGACTGGTTAAGTTTTTGACCATTAGCATTTAAACTTAATCTCCAGTTCATTCTCATCCCTTGAGATCTGTGGAGTAAAAGGGAAAGTTTTACCCCTGTAACCACTTACATAGTTCTCCTTGCAACCAACCCCCAACTTTGGGTGGGGTCCAGAGTCATCTCATTAGCATAACAAGAGATACCTTTGTTGCTCTTAGTTCCATGGATTTAAGGAGCTAAGTACCATAATCTGGATGAAGACCATATGTATATTTCTTAGTATAAATAACAATATCACATTCTCTTACAAAGATATGGGGAAATTCAATCAGCCCTTTTAGTATTTGAGGTTCTAATATATGAAATGGCAGTCCTGGGCATTGATTTGGCTCACACATGTGTTGTGTTGGCCTTTAATTTGAAATAGTACCACCACTAAAAATTGGGAGCTATCACCAAAGAAATTTACATTTTGTGTTTTCTTGAAAATTCCGAAGATTTGATGGAATGGAGCCCACATTTGGCTGGAGCTAAGGCAAGTCAGACAGCCTCTTTTAGGTCTGCACTCAAGTTTGGCAACCACCTCTCTCCACTTCCTGCCTCTATCTGTCCACTTCACACATTGATTTTCTGCCTACCGTTTCGTCTGCTGAATTTCTGACACCTGATAATTCCAGAAAAGAGATCCAGGAGGTTAAAGCAAAGAAAGTGGTTAAAATACTGTGAGGTGTATAATGGATTGAGACTGTGTGTCACAGAGGATCCAGGTCACCTGCCACCTCTGCCTTCACCTTGTTTCCTCAGGCCAGAGCAAGAGTTACCTGATCCTCTTGGTCTTTGCTTGAGTTGCAGATAAATTTATCTGCTCCTACACCTCAATTTCAGGCCACACCAGCATGCCCCAAAATGGTCTCTGCTGGGGCAGCTGAGTTATATGTGGATATAACTTGAGTTATATGTGGAGACCCTTGAGTTATATGTGGGTCACTAACTGCAGGCACAGACTGAGACTCTTGCTGCTCCCAGAAGGGGACAAAGGGAAATAACTCTCCAATAAACCATAGTCAACACAATCAGGGCCCCAGAATGATCCTACAGATGCAAGTACCTGGGCAACTTGAAGCATCTGGTCAACCCCACCTCTGTTTGTATTTGTGTGTGTGTGTGAGCACACATATGTGCAGATGTGTGCAGGGGTGGACAAATAAGGGAGGGCTTTCGGTATGACTTTGGAGAGCACCTCAAATAGGAGAATCCGGGTCAGGGTCTTTGTCTGTCTATCTCCAAGTTTGGGGTACCCCACCCCGTGACATATGCCAGCCCTGCTCAACCCAGGAGAAAGACTTAGAGAGTTTTGAAAAGGACTTCAAAGTCCAGACATCCTGCGTGCGGAAAAAATGAACAGGGGAGGGGCTCTACTTGCCCAAGTTTTTAGGCAATGTCTATGGCCTTCCATTTGTACATTTGCCTCAAGTCCTGGGAATGTTATGGCAGTTTTCCTCAACTTATCACTTCAACTTCACAATTTATCTTGCTACTTTGATTTCTCCAAATATTTGGCCATTCATTCACATAAAACATTTATTAAATATATACATGTAACATACTATGCTAGAAACACATTATGAAATTGTGTAAAGACAGCCTGTGTCTCTGCCCTCAGGTGCCTCCCGTATAATGCCCTAATGAGTTGAGGTCCTTGAGAGTTTAAATTAAAAGTAATAATAATTGGATAAGAAGAGTTAGTATAGTAGAAGGTCTCAAGAAGAACAAACAATTATAGAGACCATGCCTTCAATATTCTCAGTATTCTAAATCTGAGGCATATTTAAATATCTATGTTTTACTATTATATCTTTAAAGAATACCACTTTAATCCAATTAATTTGTATAATATGTTTTAATGTAAATATGGACCACGTTATGATTCATGCCTTATGGATTGACAATTGGCTTCTTCATATAACTTTCCTAAAAGCTATCAAAGCACGAGTCCAGGTACACTTACAGTGGTGACTTTGGTGCACTTTAATTAAAGCGTTAGTAGCTCAGAAAACCCCAAAATTTTAGTTTTATTTGTTAAATTTGATTATTCCAGTCCCTAGAAATAGGTCTTACCTATAATTGGCACTTAATTAAGACTTGAGAAAATAATAAATCTGAGAATACATAAAACGATCAGTTTAATAGGTTTAGGTTGGTGTCTTTAACCCTCACTATCTGCTTCACATACCCCCAAACCTTACCAAGATTAAGGTAATTTTGAACCTACTGACTATTGAATATGTTTTGGGGAAAAAATTGTTTCTCTGTAATGGATTTCAGTGCTTTGACTGGCCACAAACACTTGGCTATTACCTTACAAAAAGATCTAAAATCATGTTTCCTGCACTTAAAGTATGATATTAAATCTGGCTTAGAAACAATGATATGACCATGACCTTTCAAAAAAGGATATTTAAATTAAAATAAGAAAACATACCTTAATTTTTCAGAAGAATGTTATGGGTCAGGTGGAAAGCCTCAGTTTTGCAAGTGATTTAATGTATGATTTTATAATTCATTTTCAAGGAATTGGATAAGCTTGTTGGCAAATGGTAAGGATATGCACATATCCACAGACTTTTAGGTGCAATGCATAGAAAAGCAGGTGGTGATTCTCTCTTCAAACCAACTTAAACCTCCATCCCTCCTCTATCGTTAGCAACAGGCAAACACAAAGACATTGAAACCAATCAGGATGTTTTTATCCTTCTGCTAGGTAAACTAATCAGTAGTTCATTCCTTCTGAAAGAACTGTTTCAGGACTAGCACTGTCCTAAGTATGAGGATTTAAACATTTATTGAATAACTTGAATTTTCCTGCCAGTATATATATTCTTTCACCAAAATTAGAACTCTATTATGTAAACATAAATCAAAGTTGAAATTGCTCTTACCACTACACCATGTTGCAAGAACACTATTCATATTTTCTTTTTTTTTTATAACACTATTTTTTTTAAATATATTTTATTGATATTTTACAGAGAGGAAGGGAGAGGGATAGAGAGCTAGAAACATCGATGAGAGAGAAACATCGATCAGCTGCCTCCTGCACACCTCCCACTGGGGATGTGCCCGCAACCAAGGTACATGCCTTTGACCGGAATCGAACCCGGGACCCCTCAGTCCGCAGGCCGATGCTCTATCCACTGAGCCAAACCGGTTTCGGCCACTATTCATATTTTCAATGTCAAGAACCTGGAGAGTATTATGCCAAGAAAAATAAGCCAGTCAAAGAAAGAGAAGCATCACATGATCTCACTTATGTGTGGAATCTAATAAACTGATGGACAAAATAGATCTAGAGACATGGATGCATGGAACAGACTGATGAATTTCAGAGGGAAGAGGAGAGAGAGGAAGAGATTAACCAAAGAGTTTATATGCATACTAAAGGCACGGTGCACGAATTCGTGCACAGATGGGGTCCCTCTGGGTGGCCTGTGAGCTCGTGTCCCCAGGCTCACAACCCAGCTCATGCCCCCAGCCTCGCAGCCCCACAGCCCCTCATGGCACCCCTCCTTGGCCTGGCACCTCCCCCTCACTTAATCCACCATTCCACCTGTGGGGCGATTAATTGGGGCCGGGCGGCTGCCCTGCCCCCTCTGTGGGGTGATCAGCAGGACAATCAGGCCCCTGCTCGCACCCTCCTTGGCCTGGTGATGCCCACTCACCTGCTCCAACATCCCGCCATGGTCCCACTCTCGTCAGGGCACTTCAGGGCCAGCAGTGCCTCCACTGCTGCCCACTGCCAGCACTGTGTCGCTGATGCCTGCCATGTTTTGCATCACCCCCTGGTGGTCAGTGCACATCATAGCGAGCGGTCGAACTCCCGGTCAAATGACCGCCCCAGGGGACAATTTGCATATTAGGCTTTTATTATATAGGATATGCAGTGCCCATAGACACAGACAATTATTCAGGAGCAGGATGGAGGGGGTAATGAGGTGAGGCAGGAAAGGGGTCATCTGTAATACTTTCAACAATAAAGATGGACAAATAAGTCCTATATAATAAAAGCCTAATATGCTAAGTGTCCAGTCGTCCGTTCAATCAATCAAAGCATAATATGCTAATGATATGCTAAGGCTGCTCAACACTCGCTATGATGTACACTAACCACCAGGGGGCAGACAGTCGACCAGTCACTATAACGTGCACGGACCACCAGGGGGCAGATGCTCTGACTGGTAGGTTACTAGTAGCTTGCTGCTGGGGTCTGGCTGATGGGGACTGAGTAAGATGGGCCAGACATGCCCTGGGGCCCTCCCATGTCCCTCCATGGCCCCAATAATGCACTGGTGGGGTCCCTTGGCCTGGCCTGTGCACTTTCGCAGTCTAGGCTGAGGCCCCCCTCCCCCACGCCGAGTGTACGAATTTTGTGCACTGGACTCCTAGTAGAAAAATAAATAAATAAGAATGGCATATTGGCTCTAGAAAACCCTTTTATCTTTTGTCCATTTTATCCTTTGACTATTTTGACCGATTTCATATTCAGAATCATTGTAGAAGTGGAAGTGTAAGGATCCAGAAGATTGGTCTTTGCTGTGCTAAATTTATATGTTCATGAACATAAATAACTAACACATATAAATTTATATATCCAATATAATAAAGAGGTAATATGCAAATTGACCATCACTCCAACACACAAGATGGCCCCCCCATGTGGTCAAAGATGGCCACCCCCATGTGGACACAAGATGGCCACCACAAGATGGACAGCAGGGAAGGGAAGTTGTGGGCGATCAGGCCAGCAGGGGAGGGCAGTTGGGTGGGACCAGGCCTGCAGGGGAGGGCAGTTGGGAGGGACCAGGCATGCAGGGGAGGGCAGTTTGGGGGAGCCAGGCCTGCAGGGGAGGGCAGTGGGGAGGTACAAGGCCTGCAGAGGAGGGCAGTTGGCAGGGACAAGGCATGCAGGGGAGAGCAGTTGGGGGCAACCAGGCCTGCAGTGGGGAGGGACAAGGCCTGCAGGGGAGGGCAGTTGGGGGCAACCAGGCTGGCAAGGGAGGGCAGTTAGGGGTGACTGAGCCAGCAGGGGAGAGCAGTTGGGGGCGACCAGGTCATCAGGGAGGGCAGTTAGAGGTGACCAGGCTGACAGGGGAGGGCAGTTAGGGGCACTTGTGCTGGCAGGGGAGCAGTTAGGCATTGATCAGGCTGGCAGGGGAGTGCTTAGGGGTGATTAGGCTGGCAGGCAGAAGTGGTTAGGGGCAATCAGGAAGGCAGGCAGGCTAGCAGTTGGGAGCCAGCAGTCCTAGATTGTGAGAGGGGTGTCCGACTGTCCATTTAGGCCCGATCCTGGTTGAGCCTAAATGGGCAGTCGGACATCCTTCAAGGGGTCCCAGATTGGAGAGGATGCAGGCTGGGCTGAGGGACACCCCATCCCCCTTCCCCTGTGCAGTAATTTCATGCACCAGGCCTCTAGTATTGTATAGAGTGTTTTGATTTCTTGCTCTTAGTTTTCATGGCAAACACATCCTTGTAGGCTGGGGGATTCTGCATTTTAAACTATTTACAGAAAAAATTAGAAACTGTACAAATGTATCAATCTATTAAGCTCCATTAAAAATATTTGAAAAAGAAATGTCTTATATCTTAAGTAAATTATAGTAAGTATCAATAGTAAGGAATATATATGATTGAATTCTGTTATTATGATATTAGTGGCATAGTGCACAAAATTCGTGCATGGGGGGTTGTCCCTCAGCCCGGCCTGCACCCTCTCCAATCTAGGACTCCTCGGGGGATGTCCAACTGCTGGTTTAGGCCTGAACCCACAGGGATCAGGCATAAACCAGCAGTCAGACATCGGTTTCACAATCAGGGACTGCTGGCTCCTAACTGCTCACCTGCCTGCCTGCCTGATCACCCCGAACCACTATGCATGCCGGCCTTCTCGCTCCCAACTGACCCCCTCTGCCGGCCCGATCACCCCCAACTGCCCCCTACTGCCAGCCTGCTCGCCCCCAACTGCCCCCTGCTGGCCTGCTGGCCCCCAACTGCCCACCCACCAGCCTGCTTGCCCCTAAATGGCCCCCCCTGTCAACCTGCTCATCCCCAACTCCCCCCCCCCCACTAGCCTGATCGCCCCCAACAGCCCCTCCACTTCCGGCCTGCTCACCCCCAACTGCCCCCTGCTGGCCTGCTTGCCTCCAAATGCCCCCCACTTCTGGCCTGCTCACCCCCAACTCCCCCCAGCTGGCCTGATCGCCCCCAACTGCCCCCCTGCTGGCCTGCTTGCCCCCAACTGGCCCCCCTGCCAACCTGCTCGCCCCCAACTGCACCCTGCTGGCCTGCTTGCCCCCAACTGGCCCCCCCTGCCAACCTGCTCACTCCCAACTGCCCTCCCCTCCTGGCCTGATCACCCCTAACTGCTTCTGCCTGGGCCCCGACACCATGGCTTTGTCCGGAAGGATGTCTGGAAGGTCTCCCAGTCTAATTAGCATATTACCCTTTTATTAGTATAGACATATAACATCAGTGAAATAATGAACTATATTATAACAGCAATTAATAGTATTTGAAATAAAATGTTTATAGCTAAATTGTCTGTTTTTTGCTAGACCATTAAATTAGGGCGGGTAAATAGCTTTTCTATTATGTGCTAACTCAAAGTGGTTTGAGACTCACTTTGAGGTCATTCCAGCCTTAGAGAAAGAAAGGTGTGCTGCTGGATTAGTAATGTCTGTGGTGAGAAAGGATTAGGTGAATGGTGGAATTCATGCTAAATATTTGCCCTCCTAGATCTGGATTGCTTGTTAAATAATCCTATAAATTTTCTTTTCTAATGTAAAATCAGTTTAGCTATTAAGATGGAGCAAACTGATTAACACTTCTCACTACCAATAGCCAAATGTTAATTCATTTTGTTATCTCAAAGAACAGGAGAGAGAACCTTTGGGATGGGAGATTTCAAAGATAAAAATTATTTTAATGAAATGTGCTCTGAATTTCAAAGCCATCTCCTAAGTTTATGGTTGAAGATATAAGAAATAAAAGAATAGCTATAACTACATTTTCAACATGCTCATGTTGCCTTTTTTATCAGACTGCTAAAATCAGGGAGGGGAAAGCTGTTCATATTTTAAGAATCAGCAATATCGTAAACCATTTCTCCTGACTTAACATCTTGATAATAAGAAATCTACTATAATAAATTCATTGCTTGGTTGTGTTTTTATTACTACAATCTCCCCCATGACTTCTCAGTTAAAAATATTCTGGGGAAAGCAGAAAAATGTCATTTGTTTTAGAACAATGTCATTTGTTTTAGAACAATTCTCCACTTGCTGAAAAAAAAAAAAAGGCATACAGTTTGTGAAAGTTGCCTATTATTTTTTTTTAAAGATTGCTATATAAGCTTAAATATTTATAGCAAATTAAAAGTATAGATGGGAGTACCTTCCACTATCAAGTTATTATTATAGAAGCAACCATTATAAATTGTGAAGTGTCTAATATCCATCCTAAGCTTCTATAAGGGGGAAAAATGCCCAAATCTCTAAAATAAAGAGGGTGGAATAAAAAATAACAATGGTACTGAATTTATACTCTTGGTATCTATTTATGAAAAACAGTAATATCTTTCTTTTTTATTATATAATAAAAATGCATTGATTGAATTCTAGAATTTATTAATTTATATTGTGGCACTGCTAAAATTTGGATTGGATAAATGTATTCTGAGTTTCATAAAAATTTTTGTTTTGTCAATATGATTATTGTGTCTAAACTACCCCTGGGGCTATAATGAGGCTTCTTTGGAAGTAATCTAATGGCAGCTTCTCAGACATGCATCTAAATCATACACAAGTGATGAGGTGCATATATTGATACCTAGGTTCAACCCATTAAATTCAAACCTACCTATATTTTTGCTATGGGATAGGACAATAATCCAATAAATTATCTCATTTCAACATAAGCAGGCAAATCATCAAAAGCAAAAATGACTTACTCCCTTCATTCTAAAGACTCACAAATCCTGTTTCTGGAATTACTCTCATGTTGGCTTTTCTTCTCCATCTACACCAACACTGCCTCATTTCAGAACTTCACTATTTTCCACCCATATATAATACTAAAGGCCCGGTGCATGGATTCCTGCACGGGTGGGGTCCCTCAGCCTAGCCTGCACCCTCTCACAATCTAGGAACCCTTGGGAGATGTACCTGTGCCAAAGCGCAGGCGGCTGGGGAGGAGCCTGAGCCGGGGCCAGGCGCCGCACTGCCACTCATCCCAGCCCCCTGGGCCTGCTGCCGCAGCTGCACTCACCAGCCATGAGCCAGGCTTCTGGCCGAGTGGGGTTCCCACTGGGGGAGTGCACTGACCACCAAGGGCAGCTCCTGTGTTAAGCTTCTGCCCCCTGGTGGTCAGTGCACGTCATAGCGACTGGTCGACCAGTCGTTCATGTCATTCTGGTCATTCAGATCGTTAACCATCACTTAGGCTTTTAGATATATAGATACCCTTGATTCCAAAAGATCTTAACTCCATTGTGCTCTATGGCACCAACAGAGGCATCTTTCAGGTGATAAAACCCTAACAACTATTACCATTATTCACTACTTTAAAACAGTGGTACCAATGTTGCTTCAAAAGCTCACTTCAATGCACCTCTCCAGTATTATTTTCAGTGAATGAAACCTCACCTTGCAACTTCACTGAACTTTCAATATGGTCCGAATACCTTGCACTCTTCTGTGACACTATGTCTTACTCAACTCTGCCTTTCTGCCATCTTTTTTCCTTCTTAATATTTCAATGTATTCTAATGACTTATCTTTGTTACCCTGTTACCCTGAATCAGTATTCTGCCTCTTCTTTTGGGCTCTGTTCAGAAAAGCTGTAAAAGACTTTTAAATGGGCACTTGTATACATATATACATAACCCTGGACAACGGGCGGTGAGGGCCTGGGGGAGCGGGCTGGAAGAGGTTTATGGGGGGGAAAGGAAGACCTATGTAATACTTACAATAATAAAAATTTAAAAAAATAATAAAATAAAAATAAAATGGGCAATAAAAGATTTCTGGGTTGCCTTTCAATAGACCATTTGCATTTTCTCCTTTGCCCTTTGGAGATATCTAATTGTACGGCAACTTTGAATGTCTTTGACTAGATTATTTTTCAGCTCTATAAATTGTAGAAAGCTTACCTATAATAATAAAAATGTGCTATACTAATTAGACCAGATGACCTTCTGGATGAAGCCAGCGCTGCGAGGGAAGCCTGAGTCCTTGGTGCCTGCCGGCGGCCGGAGGGAAACCGGGTCCTGGGTGCCAGAGGGAAGCTGTGCCGGCAGCCAGGGGAAGGAAGGCCTACTCTTGCACGAATTTCATGCATCGGACCTCTAGTAGTAATATAAATGATTACTGTCATACAAATAAATTTTGTTCAGTAGAGATACAATCGATTTCTGCCTTTTAGAAAAGATGATTTCAAACATTATATTTTATTGTTTTACAGTTTATTAAAACCATTTTTGCATTTATTAGGAAATGCATTTCAGCATTGTTGACATTATATATATCATATATTATCTTTTAAGCTGTTGATTATACATATTATGTTATATATAAAATAAACATATTAAATACATATAATACATATAATTTGCATTCTTACTGGTTTACTCATTAAAAATAAGCTAAATAAAACAATTTATATTTTTATGAGAGTCAACAACTTCATTTAAAAAAATTATGTTTGAACAGGTTTCAAGGGTTCAAAGACATACACAATGAATTCACCTGAAAGAGTGAGGTTGTTGGAGGAATGTACCTCATGAACTGTTTAGTCCCAGTAAGTATTTTCTTGGCTCCCAGAGTAAATCCCAAGTAACAATAAAATTTGATTATCACTGACTCTGCTTCACTGTTTGTCCTCTCTACAAATTGTGTGTGTGTCTGTGTGTGGTTATTATATTGTACGGTATAATAATTTATTAGGCATTGGTGACAACAATGATTAGAATATGGATTTTATGGTGTGACTTTTTGATAATTCCTGTCAGATGTGTGATGGAAATATATCCTCTGATGAATGAAAGATGCCAGGGAATCTGGTGTGTAAGTCTTTTCTGTTTGTTTTCCTCTTTTGTCCATTAGTGTGCTCAAATCAATTGAGAATTTTCTGTCAACTGATAAAGAAAACAACTTTTTCACATCTGAATCAGTGAGTCAGTGAGTTTTTGTGTTTCTGTGTTTACTTTGACATTTGCCTAAGGTTGTAAAGCTGAAGCTATATGCTCTCCCTGTGTCAATGTACCTGTCTGTCCACGTGCCTGCAATTGAGGAAAGCCTTGGCCTCTCGGTATGTGAAGAAGTACATTTCCCTATTTCTGGATGTTTTAAATAAATTGTATTTTAATGTCTCTTAAAATAAGAGATCTTGTTTTCCCTGGCTCTCTAGCTGACACTTGGGGCTTAGGGAGTCGGGTCTGTGACTTTGATTACCTCCCCAGTAGGCTACTTTAGAACTGTTAGTAGAAAACTGATAGTAATACAAGTTATTCTTGTCTACTGAAATGTAAATAAGTTTTCCAGTAGAAATATAATTGATAACTGTGTAATAGAAAAATACATTTCCAAGATTGTTTATTTTCCCAGTTTTGCATCTCTAAGCAGTCATTCCAACATGTTTGCATGTGTCTGCATATCTTCATTCTCCATCAACATCTCACTCTACATCTACCTGTTCCTCAGATTCTCCTTTACACCAGCTTTAACATCTTACAGGCACTCATTAATTAGTGAACTAAATAAAATCTTTGACATCTGATCACTTTGTATTTGAATTACAGTAATTGATTTAAATATTTTAAAATTAGGCATTACTGCCTCCCTTTGCACTTTGTTCACACTTATGCATTACATAATAATTTCTGTATTCTTCCCCACAAAGAATGAGTGTCTGAAGGGGACTATTGGTATGTTTATAGGGCCTAACAAAATATCTGTTTTATAGTAGGTAGTAGGTACTAAAAATATCTATTTTTTTTATTGTCACAGAAAAAGTACAGGTCCTGCTAAGGAATTTGGTGAAGAAAAATATGTAAGATGATCAGAGGAAGACTACAATATTACAGCACTATTAATTTTTATTAATAGGTTGACTCTACATCTTAGAAGTTGTTATTTATCTATTTTGTTAATCAGGATTTATGAAAAAATGATTGATTAGAATGTTAAATACCTGAAAACATTTCAACTGTTGTTCTCCAAAAAATGTCATTAAGGAGAGTTTAAAAGGTAATGTATTTTTTATTATAAAAAAATGTAACACTCTATAAACATAATTCTTTAAGTGTAATATTACAATTTTTCACACTTAAAGTCTGACTTTAATTATTCAATTAATTTTAATTACTTATATTTTTAGAGACAAAAAATAATTATGATAATTGAAATAGAAAATTTGCTTTCTACCTGTCTTGAGTTCACTGAAATTTATATTATTATTTTAACTCTCTAAAGCAAGCATTTCAAACTCACGGCCCACAGGCTGCATGCGGCCCACAACAAATATTTTTGCCACCCAGCCAATATAACAGTATGTAAGAAACATTTTAATAAAAATTTCATAACTTAATTTTTACAATATTCTGATATACATAATCTATAGTAATAAAAGCATAATATGCTAATTAAACTGGACAGCCAACCAACCTTCCAGATGTCCTTCCAGACGACCTTTGGGAAGAAGCCAGGGCTGCGAGGGCTGAAGCGAGCTGCCGCAGGTGCAAGGGCCAAGCCCCTTGCACGAATTTCATGCATCAGGCCTCTAGTTATTATTAACGAACTACAACGTTCCCTAATGACTGATTACTATAACCCTGTTGAATGCATTTCCCATACACACCTTATGCATAGGCACATCATTTCTCTCCATTAATACTAGCAGCGAATATTTTAGCAGCTGATTGCCAGCCACGTCATTAGTCTTGGACTGACTTATTTGGTGTGCGCAACAGGAAATATTTCACTTTTGGAGAACAAGAAAAATAGGTTTATTTGTGTTACGCTTATTAATTTGTGCAGTTATTCAGTGTCTAGTAAGTTAATGTTCAAGAAAAAATATTAATTTTTATTTAAATATTCTATTATTTTATGTTAACAATTACTCATTTATTTCAGTCCTTTGTATTCACCATGTCTCTATCAAAATAAACCTATGTTTCTATGAAAATTGAAGCTTTTTTTGCAGCCCACATAAATTTAAACCTTGCTTATTTGGCCCATGTTAGCTTTTGAGTTTGACATGCGTGATCTAAAGTCACTTTGTTAACACATATTTTGCATTGTTTTTTTGTTTGTTTGCTTTTTAATGCTCAGAAACACACAAGATCTACATTCCTATTCTATTTTTAAAATAAATCTTATTGTCCAGATTATTACAATTGTTCCTCTTCTTTCCTCCCATAGCTCCCCTCCACCCGGTTCCCACCCCACCTTCTGCCCTTACCCCCTCCCCCCACTGTCCTCATCCATAGGTGTACAATTCTTCCCACACCCCCCCACCCGCTTCCTCCCAAGAATTGTCAGTCCACTCCCTTTGTATGCCCTTCATTCTATTATATTCACCAGTTTATTCTGTTCATCAGATTTTTTATTCACTTGATTTTTAGATTCACTTGTTGATAGATATGTATTTGTTTTTCATAATTTTTATCTTTACCTTTTTCTTCTTCTTCCTCTTCTTAAAGAATACCTTTTAACATTTCATATAATACTGGTTTGGCGGTGATGAACTCCTTTAGCTTTTTCTTATCTGTGAAGCTCTTTATCTGACCTTCAATTCTGAATGATAGCTTTGCTGGGTAAAGTAATCTTGGTTGTAGGTTCTTGCTTTTCATCACTTTGAATATTTCTTGCCACTCACTTCTGGCCTGCATAGTTTCTGTTGAGAAATCAGCTGAAAATTGTATGGGGACTCCCTTGTAGGTAACTAACTGTTTTTCTCTTGCTGCTTTTAATATTCTCTCTTTGTCTTTTGCTCTTGGCATTTTAATTATGATGTGTCTTGGTGTGGTCCTCTTTGGATTCCTTTTGTTTGGGGTTCTCTGCACTTCCAGGACTTGTAAGTCTATTTCTTTCACCAGGTAGGGGAAGTTTTCTGTCATTATTTCTTCAAATAGGTTTTCAGTATCTTGCTCTCTCTCTTCTTCTGGCACCCCCATAATTAGGATGTTGGTACGCTTGAAGTTGTCCCACAGACTCCTTACACTATCTTCAAGTTTTTGGATTCTTTTTTCTTTTTGCTTTTCTGGTTGGGTGTTTTTTGATTCTTTGTATTTCAAATCTTTGACTTGATTCTTGGAATCCTCTAGTCTGCTGTTGGATCTCTGTATATTATTCTTTATTTCAGTCAGTGTATGTTTAATTTCTAGTTGGTCCTTTTTCATATCCTCGAGGATCTCACTAAATTAATTGGCAGTTTCTAGAAAATTCTTGAAAAACCTTATAACCGTGGTTTTGAACTCTATATCCAGTCATTTGCTTTCCTCCATTTCTATCATTTGTGACCTGTTTCTTTGTCTCCACATTTTGGCTGCTTCCCTGTGTTGATAGAGTGGCTTTGTGTGCTAGGTGTCCTATAGGGCCTAGTGGCTCAGCCTCCCCAGTTACCTGAGGTGGACACTCTTGGTGCACCCCTTTGTGGGCTGTGTGCACAGTCTTATTGTAGTTAAGCCTTGATTGTTGTTGGTATCACTGGGAGGAATTGTCTTCCAGGCCAATTGGCTGTGAGGATCAGCTGTGTCTACGATGGGAGAACTTCTGTGCTGGAGACACCCTTATGGGGCAAGACCTGCTTCAGTGGGGCTTTGGTGCTCACTGAGTCTGCCCCCTGAGTGTGTCCCTTATGGATCTGAGGAGTTGTAATCTGGATTGTCCCACTCTGACCCCAGGGTACATTGGTTCTTGGATCTCCAAGGAGGTGCTAATTTAGCCTCTGCCTGAGGCCACCCAGCAGGAGCTATGGAGAGATCTGCAGATTCCTCTTCTTTGTTTGGGTTTTGGAGGTGCCCAGATGAGGTCCAGCTGTGAATCAATGCAAGCTGCTGTGGGGCATTGGGCCTTCTTTTGGATGTTCTGGGTCTCTCTGACCCAGCTACAGTTTGTTAGGTAATTTTAGATTGCAAAGGGCCAGGCCATTCATATGCAAAAGCCTCTGCGCACAGCTTGGGTGGGTTGGGGTCTCAGGGAATCAACAGGGTGGAGCAAACATCTATGGCTGATCCTCACCCCTGCCTTAAGAGGCCCTCGGGTCTCAGTGTCCCTCGGTAATCGCTGTAAGCACCTCTGAGAGAAAGCTGCCCTCGAGTTCCACCTGATGCCAGACAGTCCAGTTTTTCTCCATATGAGTCTGGGTCCCCAGAGTCTTGCCCAGAACTGGAGTTCAGAGCAGTCCGGAGCTTGTGTCTTTCTTGCGATTGGAAAAGACCACTGCATACTCAGTTGCCCGCCCTTTCTGCGCCCGCGCCTCCGTAACCTCTGCATTTTACTTCTCCACCTCCTCTGAGTCTCTGTGCTTTTCTCTTTCCTTCTAGTTGTAGAATTTCCACTCAGCCAGCCTTCCTGTGGTTCTGTATGATGTCCATTTTGTCTTTTAGTTGTAGTTTTGAAGTAGTTGTGCGAGACAGCAATTTCAGGTGTTTACCTATGCCACCATCTTGGTTTCTCTCCTACATTCCTATTCTTTTGATAAAATTTTAATTCTACTATGCTTGTTATTTCTCATGAGTTTTACTTTTTCTTAGGTAGAGGTTATCTTACCAAAGTGATTAAAAACAATTTTAATTTTTTATTTTTATATTCTTTTTGCTATTGATTGGTTACATAGTGCTCTTAGTGCCTTCACAAACAAAGAAGATTTAAACAAAAATTAACTCAAAATGGATTAAAGACTTGAATATAAAACCTAAACCAATAAAATATATAGAAGAATATATTTATGAATAATATATTTATGAAAATATATGAAGAAAACAGAGAAATTAAACTTATGAACCTTGGTCTCAGAGGGATTTTTGTCAACTTGACCCCCAAAGACAAATGAAGTAAAAGGAAAGATAAATGAATAGATCTACATCAAACTAAAAAATTTCTGCACTGCAAAATGATCCATCAATAAACAAAGGCAATCATCTGAATGGGAGAAGATATTTGCAAATAAAAACTCTGGCAAGGGGTTAATATTCAAATATATAAAGAACTTATATAACTTAACAACAAGACAAACAATCCAATGAAAAAATGGTCAGATGACCTGAAAGATACTTTTCCTAAGAAGACTTGTACATAGTCAACAGATATATGAAAAGATGTTCAACTTCACTAGCTAAAGGGAAATCAAAACCACAATGAGTTACCACCTCACACCTGTTAGAATGGCTGTTATTAATAAAACAAAAAATAGCAAGTCTTGGAGGGGATGTAGAATAAAGGGAACCCTCATATACTGCTGGTAGGAAAGTAAATTGGTGCAGCCTCTTTGGAAAATAGTATGGAGGTTCCTCAAAAAATTGAGCATATAGCTACCATATGACCCAGCGATCTTTCTGAGTTTCTACCTGAAAAGTTTAAAAGTATATACTCATAAAGATATATGTATCCCTATGTCCATTGCAGCATTATTCACAATAGGTAAGACATGGACACAAATTATTTGTCCTTTGACTGATGATAAAGGAGAAGTAATACATGTATACAATGGAATACTACTCAGTCATAAAAAAGATGAAATATTGCCATCTGCAACAACACGGATAGATCTTGAAGATATTATGCTAAGTGAAATAAGTCAGATGGAAAATTACAAGAACCTATAATTTCAATCATATGTGGGATATAAAACAAAAAGCAACAAACAAACTCATAGACAGATAACAGTGTGGTGGTTATGAGAGGGGAAGGGGAGCGGGGGCCAGGAGGAGGATAAAGAGGGTAAAGGATATCAAATATATGGTGGTGGAAGGAGACTAGACCTTTGGTGGTGAGAACACTCTGCAATGTACAGATGATGTATTATGGAATTATACTCCTGAAACTTATATAATGTTATTAACCAAGGTTACCCCAATACATTTAATTAAAAAGAAAAAAACATTGTTTAGAATTAAAAAAAATCAAATAAGCTGCTTACTGAAAGGTAAATGAACTAACTTTAAAAATATATTTTTTCTCTATTAAAAAATCTACCAAAATTATAGAAGAGATGCACAAAACTAGAAAAACATAACATGTACAATGCAGCAATTCTCAGCTGTAACATATCTAACTCCTATAATTAATGAATAATTGCCTATAAATTCAATACATGTTGAGGTATGTTATATATTAAACATTTTATTTGAACAG
Organism: Plecotus auritus; assembly: GCF_963455305.1. Lineage (NCBI taxonomy): Eukaryota > Metazoa > Chordata > Mammalia > Chiroptera > Vespertilionidae > Plecotus > Plecotus auritus. Next base: position 48,102,277 of record NC_137772.1, read on the forward strand.
TATATTATTTTTATTTAGAATAAGTCTTGGAAAGGTTCTAGAGTATTTCCTTAATTGTATTTTATGGTTTTTGGGGAAACTGGGGACAAAAATTCCCCTGGTAACAGATTCTGTTAGTTAAGATAAGGATTGAGAAAAATTCTTATTTATATAAAGGCTCATTTATTACTCAGTGTTAAAATTCCATTACAAAGTAACATTAAATTCAACTCCTAATAATAAAGTTTTATCTAAAAACATATAAGCAAATCAATATTTAAATGGCTAAGCATAATCCAGCTCTGGCAATTTTAAGCATGATAACTGAACTTTTAAAGTATTTATAGATTCTAAGAAGAAAACCATCCCAGCTGCAAATTTCTTGGGAGACAAAAGTTCACATATATTAACAGTATAAAAGAAAAGCAGGCAAGTGATTCATCATATCAAAGATTTAAAAAATCAACTATTTGGGCTACTTTCACTAATTTTTTTTCTTATTATAAGACACAATATTAATTTTAAAATAAAATGGTAATTTGTTGTAATGAAACAAAGAGAACGTATCCTGTACTTCTTTTGCAGGAATATACAAAATGATTAGAATTGCAAAAAGATGGTATAGCGACTGGTATTGCTCAGTGGTTGAGTGTCCATCCATGAACCAAGAGGTCACCTGTTCAATTCCTGGTATGCCCTGGTTGAAGGCTCAATCTCCAGTAGGGGGCATGCAAGAGCCAATTGATATTTCTCATCAATGTTTCTATCTCCCTTCCTCTCTCTCTAAAATCAATAAAAACATTAAAAATTAAAATAAAATAAAAATCAGGTGGTATAACAGAATCTCATTTTTAGTAGATGTCAATATCTGAAAAAATAGAATAGACACAAAAAGTGAATTAAATTTAATATTTAAATTAAATGATAAAATGTTTGTTGTATGAACTTACAGCTCCACACTTAATAAAATTCCTATTTTTGTCATCATCTTTTAAAATAATAATAAAAAATCATAAATATTTAACAATGCAGTAACCGATTCCGGTGCCTTTTATTTCTTGTGTAGATCTATATTTTCATCTGGTGTTGTTTTCCTCTCTCTGTGCAGCTCTCTCCTCACTGGCATTATTCCGGCAAACGCTAGCTGCCTAGGTCTTCCCAGAGTCTTTTGTCCTCGGATCAGGGAATCCATGAAGCTCTGCTTAGGCTGGTCTCCTTGCACTGCAGCCTGGAAATGCTCCAACGCAGTCAAGTGGGGTAATCACAGGACTTACTTCTCTTTCTTTTTGTCTCTCAGAGATCACTCTCTTTTGTTACCTGATATAAAACTCTTTGGAAATCATTACTCCATATATTGCTGTCTTTTTTTAAGTCATTGTTTCAAGTTGGAATGTCCTTGTTACTTCATCTTGATCAGAAATAGAAATCCATGTTGGTACCTTAAAAAACAAAACAAAACAAACAAAAAAACACTTTCACTGCTTCTGAATCTAATGTAAAACCAGTATATTTTACATATTATACCACTTGGGAAATATCAGGAAAGAGCAAACATATGGCAAAATCATTTATTAGTTTGTGGTCTATGAACTCTACCTTGTCTTATATCTTCCTTGGGTTCTTTAGTATCAGACACTGTGGTGAAGAGCCAGGTGAAAGTGATTCATTGGAATAAATTATCAGGAACATTGAAGAAGTACAGGGAAGGAGGCCAGTCAAAGGTGTGACACCACGCAAAGTCCTCAGGGATTAACTGGCTCAGTGTCATAGGAGAACCATGGAGAAAATGTCAGACTTCAGAATTGAGGGATGGGATGATAGCATATCCCCCTCACCTGTCCATCATTGGTTAGTGATTGCTCAGGTGAGAGGTACCTTCCTAATCTCTTTGGGTACTCTGGGCTTGCAGACACATTTTGTTCTGGCAGCTTGAATGTTGAACAAGCACTGAGTGTTGGGATTAAAATCAAACTGGTAGCTGGTGTGCACACAAATGAGATGTAGAGATGTGAGCAGAACAGTAATGGCTCAACTACCCAGTGCTTCTCATACTTTAATGTACATATGAATCATGTGGAGACTTTATTAGAATGAGGGCTCTAACTGTGCAGGACTGATGTTGCTGGCGCACAAACATACCCTGGACCTCTGATAGGTCTTAAAAGGAGTGTGTGGAGGTGGGGGGCTTTTATTTCTCATCTCTCCTTGCCCTCACTTCACACTAGCAGAGGTACCTGTTAAGACCTTTGGCTTATTCTTTTAGTTGGTTTGTTTTCTTATTGTTGAGTTTTAAGAGTTCTTTGCTAATTTTGAATTCAATCCTTTATCAGACATATCTTTTGCCAATATTTTCTCCCAGTCTGTGACTTACTCTGCTCATTCTTTTGACACTGTCTGTTGCAGAATAGAAGTTTTTAATTTATACAAGTCCATCTTATCCATTCTTTTTTCATGAATTGTGCCTTTGGTGTCATATCTAAAAAGTCATCATCATACCAAAGTTATTTGCATTTTCTCTTATATTATCTTCTAGGAGTTTTATAGTTTTGTGTTTTACATTTAGGTCTATGGTCCATTTTGAGTTAATTTTTGTGAAGGGGGTAAGATCTGTGTCTAGGATTCTTTTTTTGCATGTGGATATCCAGTTGTTCCAGCACCATCTGTTGAAGACTATGTTTGCTCCATTGTATTGCCTTTGCTCTTTGTCAAAGATCAGTTGACCATATTTATGTTGCTTCGTTTCTGGGCTCTCTATTCTGTTCCATTGGCAAATTTGTCTACATAGCTGAGCATTTTAGGGGTATGTAGGACATTTGTCATTCATCTGTCCATCTGTGGGGAAGCATGGGACTTAGTTGGAAAGTCTGTAAGGAGGAATTTCTGAAAGGTTGGAGGCCTCTGGGGGACCTTGCTGAAGGCAGCAGCCCCTGCCTTGACTTTTCCAAACAAATCTGAGCCCCTAGGTGTTTACTTAGACACATCCTTGCTTAAAAGACACTACAGATGCATGTGTTTTCTCAAGGATGCTTACCCTGCTGATAGTATCTAATAGTTAATGTTAGTTCAAGCTGTTGTTACAATAAAAGTCTAAGAAGGCTGGCAAATGAGGCTACTTGGTGGCTATAGCCAAGTAATCCCTTAGCCTCTCTTTCACAGAAAAATGTGTTAGAGTAATCATCCATCCATTGTTCAGGGTCTGCCGGTCAGTCCTGGCATCCATCTACCATCTAATCCCTATTTTCATGCTTAGAGAATTCCCACATTTTATGAGTCTTGGTTGGAAACTCCCTTCCCTAAATGGGCTGAAAATGATACATATTTATATTCCCAGTCTTTCTTCTAGCTAAGGCACAGGCAAGGCCTAATTAAGAGGGAAGGAGAGGACTCAGTTTCTCTCTCTCTCTCTCTCCCCCTCCCTCTCTCCCCCCCCCCCCCCTGCCGCCACCCCTCTCTCTTATGCACCTGCATACAGCTTGGTCTTAGTAGTGGCCTTAAGTTTGAGATACTACGGCTTAAGCAGTGGCAGAACAATTGAAGATCTGACAGAGGTTTTTGTGAGGCCTATTCTGCTGTGAGAATTTGGACATTAGTTCTCAAAGCCAAGCTTCATGCCTTGTTTCCCAATTCACCAACAATCTTAGGCCATACTTTGTTCTTTTAATAAATTCCTCTCCTGTGACTTCAACTAGAGTCAGCTTTTTGTTGTTTGCAACTAGGAATTCTGACTCATCAAGGGAGATTAGAACAGATATAACTAGGAACCAGATCCTGAAGGACTCCTGTTAACATGTTTTGAATGTATTATTAGTGTTGTGAAAAGTCGTGGAAAGACATTAAGGAAGAGGATGCTATAAGCAGATTTGCAATTTAGAAAAATTATCCTGTAAGCTCCCAGATGACAGTAATTGTTTTCTGCTGTTTACTGATCTCTGCTCAGTCCTTAGCATCATATATGCATATATTAGGTCATAAAAATAGCAGAATAAAGGATGGAAATGTTTTTCTGATTTAATTTTATTTATTATTATTATTTTTAATTGAGGTAGCATTGGCTTACAGCATTATATAAGTTTCAGGTGTATAATATTATATGAGTGAAGGAAACTTTAATGAATAAATTGGAGGAAGAGGTCCATGAAGAAGGATGTTGTGGAAAATCAAGTGACAATGGTGACCTGGACTAAATCAGCAAACTTGAAGATTCAGTTAAATACCTGGATTTAAAAAGATTGATATGTAGGAGGCAAGGCAGAATCTAAATAATGTGCACAGAAATTACATATTAATATTTTAAAATGCTAATATGCTTTAAAATTAAATTACACTTACAGTGATTACAATTTTAATAATAAAATGTAATATTAATGGAGAGGGAATGCAGGGAAGCATGGGTTCCAAAGCTTTTTCCCACCCCCCACACAATAGCACAAGTCATATAGATACAAACTATGTCAAGGGGGTACATAGAATGACTATAAGTAGCTTCCAATGCCAAAAAAGTGATCAAAACAAGCGTGCTAATAATCACTTAGTGCTGAAAAGATAAAAATATCTAATGCAGTTGTTTCAATTGTTTGAGTATCCTATTTTTTCCTGCATTACTTGGGTTACTTAGGCTGTCACTTTTTAAATAAGCCTAACAGTGGATTCAGTTAAGTAGATGAGGAGGATTTAAAAGATAAAACCAGAATGGTTTTCAACACTCCTTCCTTCTGAGCCCTCGGAGATAATTCAATAAAAAGGAAACATAATATTAATTTTTCCGAATTCTTGTTTGGTTGGATGACCTTGGTAAAAGCAAGTAGGTGAATTTTGAAATTATTTTAATTGGCTGTTATTACCATTATGTTATTTCACTCGATTAATTTACCGGTCATTCAAGTTGATTCACTAATGGAGCAGGTACATAAGACAGGCAGGGCAAAAATCACCACTGTAGTTCAATAATTTCCCCCAAAGCCTCCTGCCAAATTGCATATCTTTACATGAATTTTACCTAATGTTCTCAAAACAGTACGCAATGATACAAAAAAACGAGGTTATCAGTAAAATATTCACAAAATACTTTTTCCTGCAAATATCCATCCATAGGTGCCATTCTCTCTCCTTTATTAGTATGCAGCATTGATGTTCTGAAAAAAATCCCTATGTCTTTAGAGACCAAATAACTACTTTGATAAAATTAAGTCAATAATATTTTTGGATACAATGGGAAATGCATATTGTCTGGGTTATTCTGTCTAGTAGAAAATCATTTAATTGTGCAAATGACATGGATTCTTAGTCTCTTTCTTACTAGCCAATAAATTTGGTCAACTTTTTTAGCATCTTTATGCTGCAATTTCTATTTTGGGGAAAAAATTAAACATTAACCTGTCAGCAAACCCTGGCCTAATATATGTAACACTGAGCAAGCAGGGACTTGGGGGTTTCATTTGATGGCTCTAGAAAACTGACCTCAACCTTAACTAACAACATCTTTAAGAGAAATTCTCAGCTTTACAGTGATGCTAAATTAACACATTTATCAGACTATTTACCTGGAGATTTGCCTTGAGGGAAAGGGAATGGGTAAAGAGAAAATTCAGCCTCAGGGGGGAAATGGAGCCACAGGAGGATAAAGTATGCAGACTCTCTCCCTGCCCGATTTCATCGGCCGTTACCAGACTGTCAAGCTCACTGTGATTTATTTAATGAAGGTCAGTGAGAGAACACACTAAATGCTTTAACTTGAGAAATAAAGCAAGGAACCCGTGTGTACCACTATAATAAAACAACAGCTTGAAGAGGGAAAATTTCACACAGCCAACCAGTAAGTTTTGTTTTTACTGAAATGACTGATTGTACCTCAGCCACAATAAATGGGAAGCACTAACATCGTTAACATACTTTTGTCCCTGCAACTAGCACAGTGTTTTACAACCCTCGGAGCTGAATAAATATTTGAAAAATTTTATATGTGGTCTTTAGAGTTTCGTGATACACAAGTTCATAGTCTCTAACCTAAGCTCGGCCCTGAAGTACAATCGGTAATCCATTTGGGTTTTCTCCATCTGCCTGTTTGTTTATTGCTCAATGATTATTCCAACCTTTCCTATTCTCCTCAAGAACTGACCCACCCATATCCTGCCCACTTATATAATCTCTTTCAATTTTAATTCCCACCACATACAAATTTACCCCTATCCACCTTTAATTTCTCTCCTCTAGAGTAAGAAGACCCCTTTATTCAAGTCAATCCATGCACAGGTGCCATTCTCTCTCTTATATTCCGATATAGTCTTCCTCACATTCTTATGTATTATCAATTCCTTTTCTCAACCACTTCCTTCTTCTTAAACTGTGAAGAAGTCCTTTCCTACAAAAGAATAAAACACATCTTTACCCTGTGCATGTTCTTCCCTATGTTTTTCATCCCTCCTTTTTACAAGGACCACCATTTCCACACTCAGGATTTCATCTGTTAAGGCAGAAGACTTCTAATTATCAATTTCCATATCATTTTTTCCCCTTGAAGTTTATAAGTCCAAATGTTTGCTTGTCACAGCTTTCTTTCTTTCTATTTATTTATTTCACTTATTTATTTTCTGTTGCATGCCAAGAATGGCTTAATAATAGGAATGGAAGTTATGTAAAAATACATAAGGTTCCTACCCTCATGAATCTTTACAGTTTAATACTCCTGTAGTGAAATAATCACAGAAGTAAATGACAAATGTGACAAGTGCAGTGAGAGGAGAACATACCTCAGATAGAGCATTCCAACCCTCCCAAGGTGGCTTCTTGTTCAGTAGTATCTTTCAGTTGGTGTTTTCACAGACCTTCCACGTTCTTCACTAAGTTACATGGGTGTTGACCTTGACTCTTCCTCCCCACTTAATCCTGACATCCACCCATCCTGAAGTTCTGCTTACTTTTCCTCCTTTAATACTTTCCTGCTTTCCCTCAATAGCAGTTATCTCAGCTCCCCCTGTCTTGCCTGTACCATCTCAGCAGTTGATCTCTCTGTTTTCAGTCTTGTTTTATTCTCCAACCCAACCTCACACATCCTTAAAGGATTTACATGATACACAAATCTGACCATGTTACTCATCTACTATTGTAAGATAATAAAAGGCTAATATGCAAATTGACCAAATAGTGGAACAACTGGTCGCTATGACACGCACTGCTCACCAGGGGGCAGACACTAAATGCAGGAGCTGCCCCCTAGTGGTCAGTGCATGTCATAGTGACCAGTTGTTCCACCGTTTGGTCGATTTGCATATTAGCCTTTTAATATATAGGATGATGCAGGAGCTGCCCCCTGGTGGTCAGTGCACTCCCACAGGGGGAGTGCCACTCAGCCAGAAGCCAGGCTCATGGCTGGCGAGTGCAGCAGTGGTGGCGGGAGCCTCTCCTGCCTCTGCAGCAGCACTAAGGATGTCCCCTGAGAGCTCCTGGACTGTGAGAGGGCACAAGCCGGGTGAGAGACCTCCTGCCCCTGAGTGCACGAATTTCGTACACTGGGTTTCTAGTTTTAAGGTAATTAACTCTGGCTACTGTAACAAATATCACCAATATCTTAGAACAGTGGTCAGCAAACCGCAGCTCGCGAGCCACATGCAGCTCTTTGGCCTCTTGAGTGTGGTTCTTCCACAAAATACCACGTGTGGGCGCCCACGTACAGTGCGATTAAAACTTCGTGGCCCATGTGCAGAAGTCGGTTTTTGGCCTGGGCGAGTCTATTTTGAAGAAGTGGCATTAGAACGCTCAAGGGGCCAAAGAGCCGCATGTGGCTCGTGAGCCGTGGTTTGCTGACCACTGTCTTAGAAGCTCAAAACAGGGTATGTTTCTTGATCATATTAGATTGAGACACAAGTCTGATGGATCTCCTTGGTAGTGCTCCTTCAAGGGATTCCATTCTTTCCAGTTGGAGAGGCTGCCTTTCAGAACCATACCTTTGGGGTCCCTGCATAAGTAGAAGGAGATGAGCTCAGGATGTCAAAGATGATTCCAGGGGCAGGCTTAGTCAACATTTCCATTTATGTTACATTGGCCAGAAGGTCAATATGGCCCCAACCTAACTGTAATTTAGTCTTCTGGGTACCAAGGGAAACAAAAAAACAGGATTGTGAGCATCTACCTAATCGATGCCTGACTTGCTTTAACTGTCTTTCAGTTCTAGCCCCTGCATATAGATTATAAGGCCCATGTACAAGCATCTCCAGTCTCATTGCTTCTCTTCTTTGTTTTTTATATCTTTTCTCACTTTTGTTGTCCATCACACTCTTCTTAAAAAAAAATTCAACATCTGCATTTTCTTTGCTCAATACATTTTTCTAATGGATATTGTATGTTAAAATGAATTGCTTCTCACAATTTGTGTCTTAGGTGTCAGAATCAATTGCATTTTAAAACTACATTTACAAAAATCCTTGCTTAAGAAAGGCTTTGTTTCTTTTCATATGAGTCACTAACTCATTGAGGTATTTTCTAGATGAAAACTTAAACTCTCAACACCTCAGATGCACCTAACATTTCAGAAATTATCCTGAGAGAGATTTGTAGGTGTCAAAACATGCCTCTGTCTGAAAGGGCAGTCTTTCTAAAGGTGTCAGGATGAGAAATACTTTCTAAATACCTATTATACCTCTTGCCTTAACCTTTTCACCAGAGCTGAGAATCTGGGTAGGATTAGTCACCAGGGCCCAGACTCTAGAGGCTAGAGGCCTACCCTTTAGGCCAGGAGGGTGTGATTAAAACAAGTTTGCAGAGGCCTCATGTTCAAAACTGTTTTCCCATGAACCATGCCAGTATTACACTCTCTCCATCACATTGTCTGGATTTAGATTGAACACCTTTGAGCCTCTTGCTAGTTGTACAAAGTAGACTAATAATAGTTACCTCATAGAGCTGTTGTAAGGAAGAAATTTGGCATCACAGTAAAGCTTTAAACTGTTGGCTTTTATTAACAGTATTAATTTTACATTGGCAAAGTCCATGGAAACATATATAAGCACTTACACAATAGATTATCAATAGCTCTCTTTATATGATTTCTTTACCTAATGGCTTTGAAGATAGTCATATTTAAACTATTCCCCATGAGGGATGTTCCTATTATTGTCTTTGAGTGATAATATCTATGAGACAAATAAACCCATTGTAATGTTATTAGCATGTTCATCAACAGAGGAAAGTGAAGGTAAATTGTGGTACATCCATTGTGACATTACCTATGATATAGTTTAAAACACTTTTGATGTTACGCAGTGTTATGCGTGTATGGAAATTACCTTAAATTCTTGGTGGGTAATTAACCAATGAACAAGCAGAATTTGAGGTCCACACTGGAGAAGTTTCTAAGTAAGACTTTGGATATCTCAAATATATGAAAAAAGCATCATTAATTAGAATAAGGCATGTTAGAACTAATTTTTTTTTTAAATAACTGATGGTCACAATCCCTCCTGGCTCCCTAGATAGAATAAATGGACCAGCAAGAAGAACCATAGTCTGGAGGTCAGGTGACACCAGGTTTGCAGACTGGCATAAGGAGATGGAGTTAGAAAGCATGGGAGAGACCGTGCCACCCTGTAATCTGTGGCAGGCTGAATAAGGGTGCACCCAAAGACGTCCACATCCTAGTCCCTGGATCTTTTGAATCTGTTACCTCATATGGCTAAAGAAACTTTGCAGATGCAATTAAATTAAGGATCTTTTTTAAAAAATTTCTTTATTGATTAAGGTATCACATATTTGTCCTCATCCCCCCATTCCCATCCCAAACCCCTCCCCACACATGCCCCCACACCCCTGTTGTCCATGACCACTGGTTAGGCTTATATGCATGTATACTAGTCCTTTGGTTGATCTCTCCCCCTTACTCCCACCCTCCCCTACCTTCCCTCTGAGGTTTGACAGTCTGATTGATGCTTCCCTGTCTCTGGGTCTGTTTTTGTTCATCAGTTTATGTTGTTCATTATTTCCCCTAAATTAAAGATCTTGAGCTGGGAGATGATTCTGGATTACCCAGGTGAGTGGGATATCAGTCATCACAACAACTTTTACAAGAGGGAGGCAGGAGAAGGCAGAGTAGAAGAGAAGGTGAGGTGGTGGAGGAAGAAGAGTTTGCAGTATGTGCTTTGAAGATGGAGGAGAGGGTTGCAAGCTTATAATGGCCACTAAAAGCTGGAAAAGGCAAGTCCCCCAGATCCGTGAATAATGTCATTTTGTTCAACGTTGTTTTGTTATAATGGTGATGAGAAACACTGATTCTCAGCTTGGGCCGCTGCCTGTGTGGAGTTTGCACATTCTGCTCATGCTTGTGTGGGTTTTTCCCAGGAACCCCAGTTTCCTCCCACATCCCAAGATGTGCACAGGAAGTGAACTGGTGTGTCTAAATGGCCCCAGTCTGAGTGAGATGGGTGTGGGTGTGCCCTGAGATGGAAGAGTGCCCTGTCCAGGGTCGGTTCCCCGCCTGTGCCCTGAGCTACTGGGAGAGGCTCTAGCCACCTGTGATCCTGAACTGGAATAAGCAGGCTGGAAAGTAATTATCTACTTGTTTTCATTAACCTTTCTTTTTATTTTATTTTAATATATTTTATTGATTTTTTACAGAGAGGAAGGGAGAGAGATAGAGAGTTAGAAACATCAATGAGAGAGAAACATTGATTCAGCTGCCTCCTGCAACCAAGGTACATGCCCTTGACCGGAATCGAACCTGGGGCCCTTCAGTCCACAGGCTGACGCTCTATCCACTGAGCCAAATTGGTTAGGGTTCATTAACCTTTCTTAAATGTTATTTCCAATTATAATATTACTAGTGGCCCAGTGCACGAAATTCGTGTACATCAAAAGGGGGACCCAGAGTCAAGTCCCTGCCCACCCACATGCGCCTCAAAATCAAGTGAGACCCAGACCCACCCCCCACCCCCATTGGGCAAGATCCAGACCTGGCCAGTCCCACCCTTGTCAAGCCCTGCCAGGCAAGGGGTGTAGCCCAGGTTCCCTGGCCTGGTGCCAGGACAGGGGGCGTGCCTTGAGGTCCCCGGTCAAGCCCTGCCAGGTGGGAGACACAGCCTGAGATCCCCTGTCAAGCTCCGCTGGGTGGGGAGCATGGCCTGAGGTCCCCCAGCCTGATGCCAGAGTTGGGGGCACAGCCTGAGGTCCTCTGTCAAGCCCCTCCAGGCAGGGGGGTGCAGCCTGAGGTCCCCTGGCTTGGGGCTGGGGTGGAGGGCAAGGCCTGAAGTTCCCTGTCAAGCCCCACCTGGTGGGGGGCGTGGCCTGAGGTCCCCTGTCAAGCCCTATGGGGCGAGGAGGGCATAGCCTCAGGTCCCTGCTGATTGCTCCTTAAGGCTCCTTATGGGAACTTGGCTTCAGCTGTGGGTGCAGCCATCTTTTGTGATGGAGTGATGGTCAATTAGCATATTCCCTCTTTATTAGATAGGATAAGTGTTTGGGTTTTGTTTTTTTGTGTTTTTTTTTTAGAAGTGTGATGATGTTTTTGTGAGCAGAAACATGCCATAGGAACTTAACTCTTGTTTATGTCAATTAGCCTACGGTAAAATTGGTTTCATTCTATGTCCTTTCATTTAAAGTTGCAGTTTCCAAGAACCTACCCATGACATTAAGTGAGGACTTACTACACATATGTTCTCCCATCAGAACCTGTGAATGGGGTAGGGGTGGGGGGAGGAGAACCCAACACATAACTTTCTTACAGACAACTTGCTTTAGCTCTTGAAGACTTACTTCAAAATTCTGACCTCCAAAACTGCCAGAGAATAAGTCTGTGTTGTTTTAAGTCACTACATGTGTGGTAATCTGTTATAGCAGTAATGGTAAGCTAATATAAAAATGCATGCTGCTCTGTGGATAACACGAGGCTCCTTATCTTTAATTGAACTCATCTGTAGCCAAACAAAAATGGGTCTCAGTGGAGTGAAATCACCTGAACTTGATAATGCTCCCAGTGAGATGGGCGAGACCAGCAGAGAGAAACTAAAAAAGACAGGGGACAATCAGGGACAGAGTTGTCTCACTTTTTTTCATACCCTTCTTGATTCAGAGGGTAGGTAACACCTGTCTAGGAAAGGCCAGGTTTGAGGGCCATCGTGCAGGATGAGTCCTGAAAAACAATGTAACGTTGTTCACAGCATTGCCTTGGTCAGCTCCATGGAGCCATCCAGTCTGTGTGAGAAGCTTGTGTGTGAGTGTGCATATGTGTGTGTGTGTGTGGGGGGGGGGGGGGGCGGGGAGGAGAGGATGTTCTTGTTCAAATATATATAATTTTAATTTCCAGCATAATTATGGGTGTTTTTTAACAGCCAGCAGTGACTAGAAAATGAAATGATTAAGAACAACAAAGCTCTGTACTTTAAAAGAGCAAGTTGTCCTATGTCAAAACATCTTGCCTTCTGTAGTAACGGTAAATCCCCATAGGGATAAGGTGGTGATATTAGAAAATCCTTGTATTCAGTCAGCTCACTTTTGCTAGTTTTACTTCCGGGAGTCAGTGTTCATCTTTGGAAACTAGAATGTAGCTTGTGCTTGTATAGCCATTTTAGGTCAGGAATCCTCTGAAGACCTGAGGAGTTGTGAAGCTAATAAAGACTGTGTGTGGAAGATGGGAAAGAAAAGCTTAGTTATTGTGCGAGTAGCCCTCATGAAGGAAAGGGGAAAATTAACTTTAAGGAAGACTGGTATTGGCATATAATTCCAAGTTTCACGTAAAGAATATACCAAATTCCATTTCTTATAGTGTATATCTGGACTGACCCTCCCACTGAAAACAACTAAAAATGCTTAGTAAAAATACAAAAAATAGTCCTGCCGGGCAGTCATGGCTCAGGGGTTGAGCGGCAACCTATGAATCAGGAGGTCACGGTTTGATTCCCAGTCAGGGCAGATGCCTGAGTGTGCAGGAGGCAGCCGACCAATGATTCTCTCTTATCATTGATGTTTCTATCTGAAATGAATAAAAATATATTTTAAAAAATACTTTAAAATAGCCTTAATGAGCTGGCAAATGAGTAAGAGTCATAAACTGAGTGACAGTGGGAAGGCATAGAGGAAAGCAGAGGACTGATGTTGGTTTTTATCTTAAGGGGATTGGCTGAACCAGGACACCTAAGCTTTGAATGTCATTCCTTTCCAGGACAAGTTAAGCCAGATACACAGCCCAAGGCCAGCCCAAGGTGTGTGCCTAGGAGGAGAATCTCCACATAAATCATAAAGAGAAATACCACCCCTGAGCTAAAAAAAAAAAAAAAAAAAAAAAAAAAATCAAATATTGGAATGATCAGGCATAACATATAAAATAAATATTTTAATAATGTTTAAATAGAGAATATATAAATATTCATTGAACTATTATTTCAGCCTTTTTGATGTTCAAAATTTTTCAAAATAGAACTTTGGGTGGGGGGATGGGGGCACCTAGGATTAGACGTTAACTTCCTTGAACTGAAAAAGGATAAATACAAATATTTACAGCAAATAACTTACTTTATAGTGAAATGTTAAAAGCATTTGCCCAAGGCACTGGTGTCTAATATCAACACTTCTATTTAAAATTATATGGAGGTCCTAGCGGTAAGTTACAAAAAAAAAGAAATAAAGAGTATAGGCCAGAAAGAAAGAAATAAAACTCTCATTATTTAGGCAATATAGTTGTCTACAAAGAGTACTAAAAAAAATGCATAATAATAGTTTAATAAATCTGCTAGATATGAAATCAATGTATAAAAACAAGTTGAATTCTTACAATACAATAGTTTAGAAAACGTATTTTTAAATAAAGGTAACATTTACAATAGCATCAAAATTCTAAAGTGGCTAGAAATATATCTAACAAAATCTGAGCAAGATTTTTAAAAAATGTTTTTATTGATTTTAGAGAGAGAGAGGGAGGGCGAGGGGAAGAGAGAGATAGACATAAAGAAACATCTGTCATTTGTCTGCAACCTGGGTATGTGCTCTGACTGGCAATCAAGCCAGCCACTTCTCTGTGCCTGGGAAGATGTTCAACCAACTGAGTAACACCCAGCCAGGGCCAAGATATTTTTAGAGAAAGTTGTAAAGCTTAATGGGAGGTCATTAAAGACAACTTATGTAATATACAGATATATCATATTTTTGGATTGTATTATTAATATTACAAAGAAGTTGATCCCAAAATTCACCCACAATTCACTGCAATCCCAGGAGGCTTTTATGTAGTAGAACTTGAAAACATGATTCCAAAATAAACATAGAAAACTATAAGCCAAAAATAAGTCTACTCTGAACAAAGAACGAAGTACAGGGATTTCATAGTGTCCTATGAAGAGATAAACAAATTGGTGAAATTCTTTGTCAGTTTCAGAAACAGATTTACCTGGATATCAAAACTTGATCTAATTGAACTAGCATTACAGATTAGGTATAAAAGATGGACTTTCAGTAAATGATGCATGAAAAAATCTCTACATATAAAAGCCTAAGTGACCGTTATGACCGAACTAGAGGCTTGGTGCACGAAATTCGTGAACGGGGGTGTGTGTCCCTCAGCCCAGCCTGCACCCTCTCCAATCTGGGACCCCTCGAGGGATGTCCGAATGCCCATTTAGGCCCAATACTGGTAGGATCGGGCCTAAACGGGCATTCGGACATCCCTCTCTTAATCCAGGACTGCTGGCCCCCAGCTGCTCGCCTGCCTGCCTTCCTGATTGCCCCTAACTGCTTCTGCCTGCCAGCCTGATCACCCCCTAACCCAGCCGTGGGCAAACTACAGCTCGCAGGCCAGATCCGGCCCGTTTGGCTGTTCTATCCAGCCCGCGGAGCCAAAAGAGTGGAGGGTTCTCTTGCTCTACCCTCCACTCCTTTACTTTGAATTTATATTAGTTCACACAAACACTCCATCCATGCTTTTGTTCCGGTTCTCCGGTCCAGTTTAAGAACCCATTGTGGCCCTCGAGTCAAAAAGTTTGCCCACCCCTGCCCTAACCACTCCTTACCAGCCTGATTGATGCCTAACTGCTCTCCTGCCAGCCTGTTTGCTCCTAACTGCCCTCCCCTGCAGGCCTGGGGCCCCCCCAACTGCCCTTCCCTACAGGCCCAGTTGCCCCCAACTTCCCTCCTTTGCCGGCCTGATCACCCCTAACTGCCCTTCCCTGCAGGCTTGATTGCCCCCAACTGCTCTCCCTTGCAGGCCTGGTCCCTCTCAACTGCCCTCCCCTGCTGGCCATCTTGTGACGACCATTTTGTGTCCACATGGGTGCAGCCATCTTGTATGTTGGAGTGATGATCAATTTGCATATTACTCTTTTATTAGATAGGATAGAGGCCTGGTGCACGGGTGGGGCTGGCTGGTTTGCCCTGAAGGGTGTCCCAGATCAGGGTGGGGGTTCCCTTGGGGCGTGGGGTGGCCTGGGCAAGGGGTCTGTGGTGGTTTGCAGGCTGGCCATGCCCCCTGGTGACCCAAGCAGAGGCCCTGGTACCTGGGATTTATTTATCTTCTATAATTGAAACTTTGTAGCCTTGAGCGGAGCCAAGCCTCCTGCTTGCTCCATGGCTGCCGCCATTTTTGTTGGGATTTATGTATCTTTTATAATTGAAACTTTGTAGCCTTGAGTGGAGTCCAGGGTGTGCGGAAAGCTTGGCTTCTTCCATTGTTGGGGAAACCCAAGCCTTCTGCTCTCTCCGTGGCTGCAGCCATCTTGGATGGGTTAATTTGCATACTCGCTCCTGAATGGTGGGAGTGACTTGTGGGTGTACCGGAGGTACGGTCAATTTGCATATTACTCTTTTATTAGATAGGATGACTGGAATGACTGGAACGACCACTCGACCAGTCACTATGACATGCACTGACCAGCAGGGGGCAGATGCTCAATGAAGGAGCTGCCCCCTGGTGGTCAGTGCGCTCCCACAGCCAACCTCCCATGGCCCCTCCCCTGGCCAGCCAATCTCCCATGGGCCCTCCCCCCAGCCTGCTGGCCAACATTCCGCTGCCCCTCCCCCTGGCTGGCCAGCCCCCCCATTGGCCCGATGGTGGGGGCAGCCAGCCAACCTCCTGGGGTCCCTCCCTCTGGCCATCTGGCCACCCTATAGGCCTCAATTGCTGGCCATTTTGAGGGACCCCACCCGTGCATGAATTTGTGCACCAGGCTTCTAGTGATCATATAAATGGAAAACAATGAAATTGGACCATACTTCACACCATAATCCAAAATTATAAGACTCAAAAAACCCCCAAAACCCCACAATATATTTATGACCTTTGGGTTGAATCTAAGTTAAGGTTTTATGAGTGTTTATAGGATATTCTTTATAAACATTCACGTTATAAATATATTTGGTACAAAGAAAGATTTTTTTTAAACCAAGTTAGGAAAAAAACATGAACAAGAAAAAAGGTTTAGTGTATTTAAATTGAGAACTTCTTTTTACTAAAGGACATCATAAAGATTTGGTGAAGGAAAAGCCATAATAGGGCAAATATGTGTGTAATTTATATAATTGATAAAATATCAGTATTCGGGATATATTAAAAAAACTACTACAAGCAACAAAGGAAAAAGAAAACTTAATAGAATATCAGATAGAAGTCTTAAACATTAGAGAGGCAATTCTTCACATAAAAGAAACTCCAAATGGTCAATAGCATATAAGAAATTTGTTCACTCTTATTAGTAACTAGAGCTTTGCCAATTAAAAGGCAAAATAAAACACCAAAATATTTACCACAATGAAAAAATTAAAAACGTTGGATAGTATTAAGCATTGATGAGGATGTGGAGCAACTGCACACATACACAGGTGGTAGAGTGGTAAATTGTCAAAATCATTTCAGAAAGCAGTTTGATACTGTCTAGTTAATTTGAGATGCACAAATCTAGTAACCGAGCAATTTCATCCTCTCAGAGAAGCTCTTGCCCAGGATACATGTGTAAAAGTGTTGACTGCAGTGCTGTTTGAGATAGTGGAAAACTGAAAACAACCCAAAAGTCCATTCACATCAGAACGGGTAAACAAATTGTGTTATGTTTATCTCATGAAATTTTTGATTATTTGAAAATAAATGTAATTTGAAGCAAAGACTTAACTGATTCTTAGGAACCTAAGGCTGCAGAAGAAACACTGAGTATGTTTATAGTTCTATAAAGTTCCTAACCATGCATAATGAAATAGTGCATGATTTAGGGATACAGACTTCGTAGTGAAGTAAATATTTGGAGAGAATAAATGCCTAATAACATTAAATTTGGAATGATGGTTATCTCTAAGGGATGAGCCAATTCAGTGGGATGCCCTGGAATACACATGGCTTCCAGCATGAAGGTAACTTTGTTAATTAAATTGGATCATGGGCACCCAGGTGTTTGTGTTTGTTTTGTCTGCATTATGCATATTTAATATAATTATATTGTATCTATTCAATATTTAATTTAACAATTTCTAAAAGAAAAATGGCTGAGAAGAATTTAGATGTTATCTACTCATTCTCTGAGGGTTATTTTAAAATTTTTCAGAGAGTTTAAAAAATATGTACTGTTTTTTTTTTTAAGTTTTTATTATATTTTTATTGATTTCAGAGAGGAAGGGAGAGGGAGAGAGAGACAGAAATATCCATGACGAGAAAGAATCACGGACCAGCTGCCTCCTGCACGCCCCCCACTGGGGGTCGAGCCCAGGCATGTGCCCTTGACCAAAATCAAACCTGCCCCCCCCCCTTCCCCCTCCTCCCCCAGTCCGTAGGCCAATGCTTTATCCACTGAGCCAAACCAGCCAGGGTAAAAATATGTACTGTTTAAAGATGATTTTTTTAAAAAATATATTTTATTGATATTTTACAGAGAGGAAGGGAGAGGGATAGAGAGCTAGAAACATCGATGAGAGAGAAACATCGATCAGCTGCCTCCTGCACACCTCCCACTGGGGATGTGCCCGCAACCAAGGTACATGCCCTTGACCGGAATCGAACCCGGGACCCTTCAGTCCACAGGCCGACACTCTATCCACTGAGCCAAACCGGTTTTGGCTAAAGATGATTTTTAATAGCACTTTTCAGAAAAGCTTTCCCCAATATCTGCTCTCCTCAGTAATTTTCCTTTACAGATACACTTAGACTGTGTCTACTTAGTTTCTACCAAGTTTTGGAGAATTCATTTCTTTTAATCAATTGTAATTGAATCCTATGCCTGCAAATCTTCATATATGCCATACCCTTTGTAGGAAGCATTCTCTTTGTATTCCCTTCTGTATACCTCCATCTTCGTTCCCACTTACCATTCGTCAGGCATATCTCAGTTATTTATTATGAGCATACTTCCTCTGACTCCACTCATGCAGAAGGGACAATAGAAACATGTTGAATTAATGAATATGTAAAATGTGAAAGAATAATGACTAACATTAGAACACTTCCCTCAAGGAACTTGTAGTCTACCAGATAGTGGTATATGCAAGTAAATGACATTACCCTTCAGTATAAATGGTAATACAGGATAAGTTAAAAAAAAAAGATTGTAAAAGAAATGATAATTATGTGATGTGATAGAAATGTTAGCAAATACTACTATGGTAATTACACTGCAATATATAAATGTGTCAAATCAATGTTGTACACCTTAAAACTTATACAGTGTTATGTGTAAACTCTATCTCCACTAACAGAAAAGATTGAAGGGTAAGATTTGGTGTCTCTTTGTTAGTAATTGAAATAATATTTACTAAAATCAAGAATTTGGTCTCTTTAAAAGGTAATTAGTTAAAAAACACACACACATATTTCTTAGCAGAGTCTACTGAACATACAAATGAACACTATTCATTTTGCAGTGCAAATGGCATACCTAGCACCCTGATCTTGTTTTTTATTTTTAATTTTCTTATTGTTTAAAGTATTACAAATAGTAGTACATATGTCTCCTTTTTTCCCCCCATTGACCTCCCCTCGGCCTCCCCTACCCCCCAGCACATGCCCTCACCCCTCCCCCCCGCCAGTGTCTTGTATCCGTTGGTTATGCTTATATGCATGCATACAAGTCCTTTGGTTGATCTCTTACAGCCCCCGTCCCCCCAACCTCCCCTGCCTTCCCGCTGTGGTTTGACAGTCTGTTTAATGCTTCTTTGCCTCTGTACCTATTTTTGTTCATCAGCTTATAATGTTCTTTATATTCCACAAATGGGTGAGATCATGTGATATTTATCTTTCTCTGACTGGCTTATTTCACTTAATATAATGTTCTCCAGTTCCATCCATGCTGTTACAATTGGTAAGAATTTCTTCTTTTTTTACAGCAGCGCAGTATTCCATTGTGTAGATGTACCACAATTTTTTAATCCACTCATCTGCTGATGGGCATTTAGGCTGTTTCCAAATCTTAGCTATGGTGAATTGTGCTGCTATGAACATAGGGGTGCATATATCCATTCTGGTTGGTGTTTCTGTTTTCTTGGGATATATTCATAGGAGTGGTATTACTGGGTACTGATCTTGGTTTCTAATTGATTCCTACTAAAATAACTTGGGCTATTTGACTAAATGGCTGATTTCTGGGTGTGGCAAGAAATTACATGTTGAGCCTGGGACATTTTATGTCAGAAAGCAGGAAAGGGCTTGAAGAGTGATTGGACATGTCAAAAGGACATCAGAGCCATCCTGAAGGGTTTCCCACTGGCCAAATATGGGACGGTTGGGTATCCAGAGAATAATCAGGGTCATGAATATGATGTATTGGATTAATAACTCATGAGTTAATAGTCATGGTAAAAACAAATAGGGAAGGAGAGAAAAGGCTCTTCTTTTATTCTAGGTGAGCTATGTAACAAAATTCATAGAACTGGAAAAATAATCAGCATTTTGCAGCCACAAATATAACAATTGATCTTTGGTTAAAAAGTTGTTGAGAAACAAAATATGTACACAGTGTCAAAATATCATTTATTTAACTAATTATAGAGGCGCAGAAATCATTTCTTTATAAGGAAGAAATATAGCACACCTCCCCTTACCCAAGTGATTGAACCTAATGTCACTAATAATGGGAGAAATAAATGATTCTTGCCTCCTGAAAAAAACCAACATCAGCTATATAATATTCTGTCAAAAATGTTTAACCTGAAACTGTTCATGGAACAATTGGGCAAATTCAATCAAGGGTTATTCTACAAAATAACTGGCTACAATTTTATTGACTCTTAATATATCAATAAGACAAAAGAACTGCTCAGAAGGAGGTTAGAGAGACATGACAATAAAATGTAATATATGGTTCTTGACTGGATCTTCAATGAAGGGAAAGTGTAAGGACATTATAAGGAAAAACTGAGGGATTTTGAATGTGTAATGCATATTAGATAACATTATATCAGTATTTACTTTCCTAAGTGCATTGATGGTAATGGTACTGTGGTTGTGTAGGAAATGACAGTGCTTTTAGGGGAATTATGCTAAAGGAGAGAAGCATCATGATTTTTTTTCAGATGACTCAGCCAAATAGATACAAATGGGAATACAGATGAAATGGGTACAGATATAAACAAATGTGGCAGCTATTTGACTATCTTTGTTTTGTGTGTGTGTGTGTGTGTGTGTGTGTTTGAGATTTTTATAACTTTAGTTGAACCAAACTGATGACATACTGGGAAGTAAGATCTCAAATGCCCTTGTTTGTTGCTGTAGTTTAAGGGTATATGAGTGTTCACAGGATATTCTTTCAACTTTTCAGTACATTAAAATTTTTCAAAATTAAAAATTGGGGTAAAAAGAAACTATGACTTTCTAAACAAGTGTGGTGAGAAGTGTCTCTGGCCAACCTAGAGAGTACCTTGGTTCCCACAAAGTCTACAATTTTTCAGCAGACAATATCCACCCTATTCTCTAAAGGGAAATTCACTTAAAACAAAACAAAACAAAATAAAACAAAAAGAAACAACAGTGTTAGGACAAATGAATGTCATGAATACACCAAATAATTTTCTAAAATCAGGCCCTAAAGCCCATAGTTTAAATTATCTTTGGTTTATTTTCTTTTGCAACTAATTTCTGAGTCCTACCCGACTAACAAATGGCTGAAACGGATTCTCTAGGTTTATAGTGTTACTGCAAACTCCATAAAGGGAATTGTTTGTAAGGCATACAAATGGCATACTGCAATGCATATGCAGGTCGCCTATGACCATGTTGAGTGAATTGAATAGGGTGCACGTAGAAAACTACTTGATTCTTTCACTGCAGCAAGCACATAGTCCACACATCCCCTGGATGAAATTTCAGGTAGTTCTTAAAGCTTGTCAATATCAGGTAGCTAATGAACAAAATAAACTGACAAACTAAATAGATCCAGAGACATGGAAGCATGCAACAGACTGAAGAATCTCAGAAGGAAGGGGAGAGGGGCGAGAAGAGACTAACCAAATAATTTATATGCATACTAGAGGCCTGATGCACAAAATTCGTGCAAGAGTAGGCCTCCACAGCCCCGCTGTCTCGGCCCTCACAGCCCCGGCTGCGTCCAGAAGGTTGTCCAGAAGGTTGTCCGGATGGTTGTTTCGCTGTTTGGCCATTCAGTTGATTTGCATATGACACTTTTATTATTTAGATATGCATTGCCCATGGTCACAGACAATAGTGTAGTGAAGGCCTGGGGTGGGGTGGGAGTTGGCTAGAGGGGGGCAATGGGAGAAAACGGGGGGGGGGGGGAGCATCTGTAATACTCTCAGCAATAAAGATTTTTTTAAAAAAAGTGTGAGGACAGAGTCATGGAACTTACCATCCCACCATGACAAACCCATGGGGAAAATAAACTTCCCGAGAAGGAAACTGGTATGTTGTTATGAAAGGAGAAGGCTTTCTGTGTCTCTAAAGTGGCACATTTGATCAGTACATTGCCTTTAAGGGAGATAGAGAATAAACAGGTAAAAACAAATAAGTATGAAATGTATAAATCCTTTAGTAGAAGAAACAGAGAAGGAAATTTGGAATCATTCTGGAATGTGAGGGTGAGGCAACAGAGGAGGTACATTTTAAGCTGAATCTTAAAGGCTCAGAAGAATTTTTGTAATTAGATAAGAGTGTTGCCAGGGAGATGATGGGACCTCGTTCTTGTCTTCTTAAAGGAAAGATTTCAATCAAGAGACAAAATGTAGCAAAGGAAGTAAGAATTATTGGCCACAGAAAAAAATATACTTAGGGCAGTGAAGCAAGGAAGGGCATAGAAGAAGCAAGAGGAGAGCCTAGGCCGGGAAGTCAGAGAAAAGGGGTCCTTGGAGACAGGTTCAGGAGTCAGCCCAGGACAAGTTGCTGCTGCTCATTGCTCCCTGGTTGCAAGTCTCCTGGGGTCCCTTAGGGGAAAGAAGGGTAAAGAGAATGGCATGGGTGTGCTCCCCTGGGGGAAAGTGTGCTTGGTCCTTCATTCTGAGCCTATTTATCTCTCTCTTGGAAGTGGAAATCTTAGGGAAGGTCTCAGGGGAGGGTCTCAATAGGATAGTCATCAGCTTTCCAGGTGTGCTCTTTCAGGATTGTGGTCTGCACTGGTCTTGAGGCAGCTACTCTGTCACTTGTCTGGTTTTGCAGCTTTTCTGGGCCTGGAGCTGAAATACAACTGAGGCCTAGATGTCATCTTTGGGGAGGAAAAGGTCAGGGGATCTAAACTGCATGACTAGCGATGTAAAAATTCATGGGTCCAAACCAAATGGCCAATGATATGCTAGGGGAGGATAGGATACCCTGGGGGCGAGGTTCTTGTTTTCCCAGTTCTGCCCCTTGCTAGGCACCCAGAGCATTTTGCTCTGGTGAGTTTCTATACTGAGCCCATCATCTTTGCTCTGCTCAAGTCTGTCCAAATGCCAATAAGGAGAGGAGGGGGAAGTACCCTAAGGCAAAAGGATCACAAGCAAGGATAAAGAGTTTTGAACAGGGGCCCTCCTTAGGAAAAATAATGCAAATCTGCAAGTCCAAAATTAGCATATGGAAGTGAATGTGTTTTTAAAATGAGAAAACATAATGCAACAAATCACCAGAGTCTCAGAAACCTCAAGTCCCTTTTATCTGAGGTCCCTTGAGGCGGTTTAACAGAAATGCTTACATGGATAAATTTCTTGATTGCAATTACTTTTCCTAGAACATTGTAAAATACTCAGCCACTCACAGCAAGCACAAGGAGGGACTGGAGGCTTATGCTTCACTAATGTTAGGGTCAGCCAAATCAGCCTTGGGTTGTGAAGTGATGTCATGGGTTTCAGGAACTCCAAGTAGCTTGACTTCCCTGAAACCCAGGCTCTTCTGGATTACAGGAGGTTGTAGACAGGTAGGCAAAAGTCGATGGTGAAAGATTTTATATGCCATCCTATGAAGCTCTGACTATTTTGTAGGATGTGGAGATTTTGGAGGACTTTAAGAGAAAGTTACATGATTAAATTTGTATTTAGAAAGATGCCTCTTGAACATCTAGGGCTGAGGAAAAAGTCCAGAGGAGTAACTTTAGAAAGTACCACTTAAAATAGCCTAGAAATAAAGAACATTCCTGAACATTGGAAGAAGCAATGGATTAAAGAAATAGTCACAAATTAGAACGAGCAGGAACTTAGATAAAGCAGCAACTATATGATAACTGACTGAATAAATAAAACAGATGTCGTTTGAGTATGGGAGGCCATTAATATTTACTTTGTATATATATATTTAGGTGAGAAGAGAAGAAAATAATAGTAACAGTAGGGTAGGAAAGATAGGTGAACACATTTTTTAGAAAGGCTAGATTGTAATCTTTCTGCAAGAGAGAAAGCATCTGTTTAATTAGATAATCTGCTCTTCAATAAGGAGAAAATTATTTTTAAAAAGGGAATAAAAGATGCTGTGTAAATATAATTATTATTCAATTTGATACATATTACATTATCTATGTTGTACCTTAATAAGCATGACAACAGTTATTACAGCTTAGCAAGGGAAAATAAAAATTGGTTTTAGTAATTAACCTTATCCACATGTAAATGAGATTAATTAGTAGTGTTTCCTTTCTAATCTTTTGGGGAAAGCAGATAATTATAATTACACTATTTATGCAACTTGTATCCAAATATATAAAGGGACACAATAGTTTGCAAATTAAAGTTCAAACAGGAAAGTTATTCTACAATTTACCTTTAAAATGCTAGGAAAGCCAATTAGAGCATGTAAGGGACATATTATAAACAAATATGAACACTTTCTCAAGAGAACTATCTTTTAATTTAAATTTCCTAGTGCTTTTGCTCCTCATTGAAATTGTTCAGTGAAGTTTAACACATTTGAAATGTTTCTTTTAATTGTAATTAAATAAGTTTGAAATTATTTCAAAATAAAAAGTTTTTTAAAGTAATATATTTTCTTCACAAACAGATTTTTGATGGAAGGGCCCTTAATGTAAAGGCAGAAGAACAAATCTGAACTGGAGAAGGAATTATAAACAAATTTGATACTGTCACAAAATGAGAATAAAAATTTTGGTGTTCTGATTGCTGATTCATTATTCTTTTCAACACATTCATGACCTACAGAAGGGGAAGATCATTTATTGTGGGAAAAATGATATACACATTTCATTTGCAGAAAAACAGAGAACAGTTATTTTTGTCACTTTTAGAGACTATTAGAGTAAAATTTCTGCTCACACCTTGAGTGAAATATCCAGGATATGTGTTTATTGATTTACTAGAGACCCAGTGCATGAAAATCGTTCACTGGGAGGGGGGTGTCCCTCAGCCTGGCCTGCGCCCTCTCCCAGTCCAGGAACCCTTGGGGAGCCGGCCTAAGCCATCAGTCAGACATCCTTGGTGCCACCGCGGAGACAGGAGAGGCTCCCGCTACTGCTGCTGCGCTCACCAGCCGTGAGCCTGGCTTCTGGCTGAGCAGTGCTCTCCTGTGGGAGCAGCACTGACCACCTGTGGGACTGCTCCTGCATTGAGCATCTGCCCCCTGGTGGTCAGTGCACGTCATAGCAACTGGTCGTTCCACCATTGGGTCGATTTGCATATTAGCCTTTTATTATATAGGATTTAGACAACAAGCTTTTATTTAATATTTACTGTGTGACAACGCCTAACAGACCTTAGGGGAAGAGCTAATGCAATTTAATTTCTGCCCTCAGGGAGAAGGCATGGAGGCACAGTGAAATGCACCCAATGAACTCTTGAGAAAGGACTTGCCAAAGAATGCTGGATGAAAGAAAGAAGCAGAAGACATATCAGGCAGATTGGAGAGCATGTGCAAGATTATACAGACATGAAGAAGGAGGGAGAGAGAGAGAGAAAAATATTGATCTGTTGCCTCCTATACCCTCCCCGACCAGGGATTGAACTCACAACCTAGGTATATGTCCCAGCCAAGGAAACAAACCCACAACCTTGTGATGTACAAGATGATTCTCCAATCTACTGAGCCACCTGCCCAGGCGAGAGGCATGTTTTATTTGATAAAGCATGTTAAAGAAGTATGCCTCTGACATACATATTTTGAATCCCTACCAGAAATGAACAGAAAATCAAGAATCCTTGTCCAGCATGTATTTTCACAGGCTGCCACAATGATCATAACATTGCTCTGTTCATGAATTGGTGTTCAGAGATAAGAGTAGCATTTCAAACATTTCTTCTTTGAAGATTATCAGAATGATTGTGATACAGTTGAATGAGGATTGACGAGAGTTTCAACACAGCCTTATTTTCTAAAGTGCTAAATTTCTCTGGAAAACCCAAGAGGATACTGAGTTAGGAATGATATTAAATATTATTTTAAGGCCTGGCCAATTTGACTTAGTGGTTGAGTGCGGATCCATGCATAAGGAGGTTGCAGGTTTGATTCCTAGTCAGGGCACATACCTGGGTTGCAGGCTCCATTCCCAGCAGGAGGCAGCCGATTGATGGATATTGATGTTTCTCTCTCATGGATGTTTCTATCTCTCTCTCCCTCTCCCATCCTCTCTCTTTCAAATCAATTAAAACATATTTTTAAAAAATATTATTTTAAAGACCCTATCTCAGACATCAAGTTTCCAAAACAATGAACCTTCTTTCTGAGAGGAACAGCACACAGTGTGAGGGAATTGGCGGGGGTGTCGGGGAATTGGGATGAGAAAACCTCGGTTTCTCCAAGCTTCAACAAGACACCTGAGACAGGGGCTGAGGTGCTGGAGCAGGTGCATGGAATATGTGGAAGGCTATCACTCCTATAATGGAAAGGATAAATGACCACAAGTTGAATGTGCTGGTCATTGATACATTTCACAGTGTTGTGAATCAATGTCTTGTCTTAGAAGCTGCAGCATGCGAGGGGTTGACAGACACCCTTATAGGCTCCCACTGTGAGGCCATTTCTTTACTCAGAGGAGATAAAGTTTTGCTGACAGAGGTGTTGCAGTGCAGCAGAACTAGTCTTCAAATTTTGTTTCTGGGCATTAATCGCTATGGCTTCATGTCACAACAAAACAGCCCTGAGCTTTTTTTACTCTATGTCTTCAGGCAAGAATTTTGACATAGCATTTGATGTCTTTGAATGATATCCTATCAGAGAATTAACCATCATACCTATGGTTCTAGTTTTCTTTGTCTCCTTTAAATGTGTGGCAGAAGTTCCCTATTTCCTCAGATCCATGCCCAACCCCAGCAGTCCACAGACAATAATGTGAGAAGATATTCTATCACTGAAAACCACGGGCTGCTCCTTTCTCATATTGGAATGTCACAGGACTCTTACAAGTTTTGGGATTTGGTGACCAGATCCAAATCATGCACATTTTTCTGTGACTTTATTGCCTAGGACCCACTCCCTGGTAGCTAGTCTTCATTTAATATTCTTTGGATGAAAGCACCAGAAAGTGATTCTAAGACTCTTATAAAAGTGATTGGCTGGTACCTGGCAATACTGAACAAAGAGCGAAACCATTAAGTTTTAGGATACACAGGACTGTTGTATTTAAACCTTGGTTTTTTTTAAGACCTGCTGTCAGATACCATCTAATAATATACTAAAATTAAGGTTCCTGGTAGAAAGAATCTGATAAACCTAACATGGGTCATCCTGTTAAGGCAGACAGGGGTCCTCAAACTTTTTAAACAGGGGGCCAGTTCACTGTCCCTCAGACCGTTGGAGGGCCGGACTATAGTTTAAAAAAACAACTATGAACAAATTCCTATGCGCACTGCAGGCCTGGGACAAGTCGTCTGCTAAGCAGGACAGGCAGCGGCATCCGGTGGGTTGGATAAATGTCCTCAGCGGGCTGCATGTGGCCTGCGGGCCATAGTTTGAGGACCCCTGGTAGTATCAGAAGAATGGGAGGGAAAAGTGGTGGTATTGGGCTGAAAATCAGTAGTGCCTTCAAGTTATTGTACTTCCCTGCAAATATGAAGATGATTCTTGTGGTCCACTATGAATATATATTTTTGATTTATTTTTCCAATGAATATTTCTGGACCATAAAGGTTGTGGGTCATATTACTTAACAGTAATATATACACATACATATGTATGTATGTATATATAGGGTCCTAGGCAATATATATATATATATGGTCCTAGGCAATATGCGTATATATATGTATATATGTGTGTGTGTGTGTGTGTGTGTGTGTGTACTCTAACTGTTAAGTAATGTGACCCCCAACTTTTATATATATATATATATATATATATATATATATATATATATATATATATATGAGGTAAGTGAATAGGGACATGTATATCATCTGTTATTAGAAAAAATATGGTTAACTGGCCCATATGGAAATATAAACTACTATGATTTTGACCCCATCCTGGATGAAGATGGTAATGGCAGTGGTTAGGATGATGATGATAATGTAACAGTCTGAGCAGGTTCTAATTGCATGGTGTTTTGCAAGTTACTTAATTTTTCTGAGCTATTTCTTCATTTGTAAAGTGGAAATAACTATTGTATTTATGAGAATAAAATCTATAAACTCTGTTTCTGACATGGTGCTCAATGATGGATAGCTGTCAATCCTTTAACAGCCAACTCCTTTTATTCTGTTTGCTTTGATTTATGGGTTTCTCAACATATTCTTTTTAAACACAATTTTTGAAGCTGGTGTTTATGAACCATGTGTATCAAAATTAATTGTCTTCAGAATTATTTCCCATAAGAAGATTATATCATTTGAAGTGATATTAGAGAAGGTACTTCATTATTTATGCATTTGAATCATTCTCAGATGATTACCACACATGCATTTAAAGTGGAAGTAGTTTCAAAATTATATTTCTACATTATAATAAGGCATAAACTCTATAACATATATTAAGTAAAGATGATGATAGCTATATTTATTACTCTAGACATTATTATGGCATGCTTTTAGGTGCTTTATCTGTAAAGATCCTGAATTCTCAATCCATTTGCCATAGGTATGCATATAAATAATCATATTATATCTATATAAATAAAAGCCTAAGTGACCAAACAACCAAACAACCGGTCGACTGATCACTATGATGTGCACTGACCACCAGGGGCAGACACTCAATGCAGGAGCTGCCTCCTGGTGGTCAGTGCACTCCCACAGACAGCCTCCCATGGCTGGCCAACCTCCTGCAGCCCCTCCCCGCACTGTCCAACCTCCCATGGTCCCTCACCCCGCCAACCTCCTGTGGCCCCAATCGGCCCTGATTGGCCCCCATCACCGGCCAGGCTGAGGGATCCCACACGTGCATGAATTCATGCACCAGGCCTCTAGTGTTTATATATTTGTTTAGTCTTGCTGTCACTACTATTGCTAAGATAACTGTTAGCATCAAGACTATTTTTTGTTGTTGTTGTTAGCCCCTAAAGATCAAGTATGTCTTTTTAAACTTCATAGATACTACTTTAGTTAAAAAACCATTGTATGTTATCTAGTGCTATATAACAAATCACCCCCAAAACTTCGTGGCTATATTAGTTTGCTAGTGCTGCCATAACAAATACCACAGACTGGGTCAGGGGGTGGGGAAATTCACTTCCTCACAGTTCTGGAGGCTGGAAGTCCAAGACGAAGGTGTTGGTAGGTTTGGTTCCTCCTGAGGCTCCTCTCTCTGGCTTGCAGATGGCCGCCTTCTTGCTGTGTCCTCTCACGGCTTTACACACTCGGCCATAGCCCTCAGTTCGCAACCGACTGATACACCCTTAAGAATTTTAGCAATGACAGATCATGGATTGCTTATGAGTTGTCATTTTATATTTGCTTTCACTTAAAATAAATTTCCCACTGAAAAATTTACAAGGAGTCTGTACACTGTTGGTGGGAATTTAAATTGTTATGGAAAGCAGTAGGAAGGTTCCTTAAATAAATTAAAAATAGAACTACCATATGATCCAGCAATCCCACTTCTGAGTATATATCCAAAGGAAACAAAATCGCTATCTTGAAGAGATACCTTACTTCCATTGCATTATTATTCACAATAGCCAGGATGTGGAAACAACCTGATGGCAGATAACTGGATAAAGAAAATCTCTCTCCCTCCCTCCCACACACACACACACTCTCTCTCTCTCTCTCTCTCTCTCTCTCTCTCTCTCTCTCTCTCTCACACACACACACACACACACACACACACACACACACACACTCCAAAATATTATTCTACTTAAAAAAAAGAAGGAAATCCTGCCATTTGTCTCAACATGGGTGAATCAGGAGGGAATTATGTTAAGTAAAATAAGCTAGACAGGGAAATACAACTACTGCATGGTATCACTTCTATGTGGAATCTAAAAAACCCAAAAAGGCTGATTCATAGAAACAGCTGAATAGTAGTTGCTAGTGACTGGGGTTTAGGAGAAGTTAAGAGTTTATAAAATGAGCACAGATTTCAGTTATAAGATAAATAAGTTCTGAGAATCTAATAAACAGAATGGTGACTACCATTATGTTACAGTGCATACTAGAAATTTGCTAAGAGAGTAAACCTTAAGTATTCTCACCATAAAGAAAAACAAAACAAAAGGAAGCAATAGGATAATTGATGTGTTACTTAACTTGGCTGTGGGAATCCTTTCATCAAATCCTCATGTTGCACACTTCAAATATATTATAATTTTGTCAATTGTACATTAAGAAAAGTGGAAAAAACATTTTCAAAAAAGGATGTGTAGTGAAAAAATGTAAATATTGTACATATACACTCCATTGAGTGAGAATGAATTTGACCTGAAATTTAAACTATATTAATCAAAGTATATTTATTTATTGGGTTTCTACACTATGTCAACTCATCCCTGTTTTGGGCATCTGTCAGACATCAGTGAATAGCACAGACAGAAATGCATGCCTTAATGTTGCTCCATTCATGTGGGAGATAAATAGTAAAGCTTAAATTTGAGAAAAATGAGAATACTCAACTCTAATATGTACTTTCCTGTTTTGAAAATGTAACAGCCCAAATATTTGTTTATTCCACGCTTCTAGACTTGATTCCACAGATTGAATCTGGGTAGATTTTCTTATAATATTTTAATTATTTTAAAGAAAATAAATTAAGCTCTACCAAAACACCTCTAGTATTTACGTGTTAGAAAGGCAATTTGATTGGGAAGCCTGAATTTCCTATAATTTCTTGAACTCTAAAATTCACTTTACTCTTAAAACACTGAGAAAGTGCCCAGCCTGTGTTGCTCAGTGGTTTAGCATAGACCTATGAACCAGGAGGTCACGGTTCCATTCCTGGTCAGGGCACATGCCCAGGTTGCAGGCTCCATCCCCACTGTGGAGAATGCAGGAGGCAGCCAATCAATGATTCTCTTTCATCATTGATGTTTTTCTCTCTCTCTCCCTCGCCCTTCCTCTCTGAAATTAATAAAAGTATATATTTAAAAAAACACACTGAGAAAGTATTTAGCACCATTGAACACCATTGACACTCTCTTCACAGGACATGAGACTGATGCTCATTTCATTTGTGGGTTAAGTTTATTAACTCAAATTAATTCTGGGTTTGAATATTTTCTTAGTTTAGTAACAAATATGTATTTATCAGTCATTTCACTGAAGGTTTTATTTTTCCTACAACTTAAAAATATTTTTTATATGTTTCTCCCTTGGAAACTAAAATTATTTCTAGTTATTCTGGAGCAAGTGTTTTGTGTATGAGTAATACCATGTTATTACACGGATGTACCTTCAACCTTGAATTTTAACTGTCATGTTGACACTAGAATATTTATTTTTCTTATGGAACTTTGTACATGTTATTAGGTTTTATACTATTTCTATCTCCCACAACTATGTCCTTGTGAGTATTATCGTGTCAAGTAGCTGCTTTATTAAATTTTACATTGTAGATCTGAGAGTTGAAGCTTTCTAATAATAAATACTGTTTTTGGCATAGAATGTTTATTTATTTTTTTGTAGTTGCTGTTAGGGGTTAGAAATTCAGTTTCTTTTTTTTTTTAATATAATGAGAGAATTATAGCTGGTGTTATATATTTGGAATATTATCTTTTTATTCCAGGGAAATGAAATCCTGAACTTTGCTTGAAGTGTTGCATACATTACTTCTGCACACATTTTAGTACCTTTGATAGCCCATTTACATATTGTTAACTGTTGGGTAAGATTTCTTTGAAATTAGTGATTCCTATTACATTAAAATTTCACCTTAGTGAAGAGTCAGAAAACATTGTGTCCTTGTAATTTCTCTTAAAGCACAGTGGCTTTTCTTAGGAAAATGACTTATTGGAGATGGGGAGAGTTGGAAGAATGAGAAAAAAACAGACAAAGGCTTTATGGAATACAGAATATAGGGCATTTCATTAAAAAAAAAGTATATAAATAGTTGTTTCTCTCCATTTTCACTGAGTCTACCATAGTTCAATATGCAGTATTCTGTGCTTTCAGAGTTTGACTGAAATAGATTCCCTAATATGTGTGTTTATGGAGCAATAATTATTTTTTCCCTAGTTTTAATATTATCTGCTTACCAGATGGGCTTTGATACCTCTTCTCTTTTCAAACTAGGTAGATGTCTAGTTTATCTATGGCTCATCTTTTGTCTTGCCATTTGGAGAATAGCTTTTCCCTCCATCTACGTGGATTTAAAGATGACACCATGCTGGTACACAGCCCAGAAAGAATTAGAGCTGTGAGATGAAAAGATGTCAGCCAACTGTGGCTAGTGTTTTCAACAGAGAATATACACACTTGGGGGCTATCTTCTATCATGAACTTTGAAAAGCAAAGCAGTCTAGATGCTGCATATGAGGTTGATGGCATCAATGCTGAGAGAGAGGGGCAGAGCTAAGGAAGATACAGGGCCTTGAGGTAAAATTCAGTTTGTTCTGAGTCACACCTGCATCCTTTGTTTTTATGAGGTCATTATCACCCTTACAGTAAAGTACCTTTCTTGACTAAGCTAGTCAGAATTCTGGCCATTTTATACATGTCCAACCCAAAGCATGTCATTTTCCCCCTCATTTTGTTTGAGAAACCTCTAGTTTCTATTTTTACTATTCAGTTAGAAAACATTTAGTAACATTCATAATGATGTGTTGTTTGTTATATTTTTACCCCATTTACTAAAGTGAAGGGGATATTATTCTTTATACAGGTTATATATACATATCATAATGTTGAAATTTTTAATTATTTGGCTAATTCAAAATATGACCACATTCACCCATTCTACCAAATACCTCTTTTGGCACAGAAAGTAAATTAGGCACTAGCAAAGGGAGTAGACACAAAACATTACAATATGAAAAGCCCAGTGTACAACACGCGTGAGATTACTTTGCTTGTAAAAGCTTTCAGTTACCTATGTTGAACAAAGAAAAGAATGTGGAAGTACTTACTCTTTAAGACAATAAACTTACTTTTCAATACTAATTTATAAGGACTATTGGAGGTGGCAGGAATGGTACCAGGTGTTAGACCAGACCTGGGTTCAGCAACCTCAGTACTTGAGTTCAGGCCAGGAAAGAATTCAGAGCCAAGACTCAAACATTAAGAGGACATCTATCTATATATATAAAAGGCTAAGCGACCATTGCATCCTAAACAACCGAACGGATGACTGAACAGGCTGTGTGGGGCAACCAGGCCGGCAGGGGGGTTAGTGAGGGACAACCAGGCTGGCTGGGGGGCACTAAGGGGTGACCAGGCCAGCAGGGGGGGGGTAGTTGGGGGCAACTACGCCTACAGGGGAAGCAGTTGGGGGTGACCAGGCCAGCAGGGGGGCAGTTCGGTGTGATCAGGCAGGCAGGCAGGTGAGCAGTTAGGAGCCAGTGGTCCCAGATTGTGAGAGGGATGTCTGACATCCCCTGAGGAGTCCCGGATTGGAGAGTGTGCAGGCTGGGCTGAAGGGACCACCCTCCATGCACGAATTTTGTGCACTGGGCCTCTAATCCTAATATATAAAAACCCAGGGTCTGTAACATCCAAAATGACCAAAGGCTTGACCGAACACCGGAAGTTAGTCCCGCAGTCAGTGCTGGGTTGCCTTGGTGACCCAGCACTGACTGCTGCCAGTGTGGGCGTAGCAACCCAGCACTGACTGCTGAGGGGGCTGCGAATCAGGCCCAGAGAGAGGCCTGAAGAGAGAAGCAGGGTCTGATCTGTAGCCTCTGTGGCAGCTGTTGATCAGCTGTTGCCTCTCTCTTTCTCTCTGGGCTTCACCAGCAGCTGTACCTCTGCTTCTCTCTGGGCCTCCACGGGGGCTGCAGATCAGAACCACCCCTCTGATCAGGCCTGGAGATAGGCCTGGAGATGCTGACTGGCATAGAAACTAACCAATCAGAACCAAATCTGGGTGAACTGTGGGAGCTTAGATGTAAAGAAGGCACACTGAGGGGTATGGGGAGAGGGAGAGGGAAGGGGAAGATGCGGTTATGCTCCTGGGAGGCAGAGCGAGCTGGGTCCTCTGTCCTAAGGGTTTTAAGGGTGGAGAGTTTAGGGGAGGTCCCAGGGAACAGCTCAATAGAATATTCAACAGCTTTCCAGGTGTGTCCTTTCAGGGTGTGGTCTCCACGGACTGATTTCCAGTGCCAGGGCAGCGGGTCATTATTCAGTGCAGCTAATCCTGAAGGTCAGCCTTGGCTGTGACATTGCTTGTCTAGGTTTTCTGCTTTTCTGGACCTGGAGCTGAAGTACAACTGAGGCCTAGATGTTATCTCTAGGGAGGAAGGTCTAAACCACATGACCAGTGATATGCTAGGGTAGGAAAGGTCACCCTGGAAACGAGGTCCCATGCTGCAATTGTCCTTTGCTAGGCACCCAGGGCTTTCTGTCCTGGTGACCTGCTGTACCTGGCCCATTGTCTTTGCTCTGCTCATGTCTGTCTAACTGCCTACCACAGACTGTCATTGATGTATGGAATTGTTTTGAGTTTAGTCAAACTTATTTCAAATATCTGAACTAATTTTTGTGTCTTCTCATCAGAATTGTCCTTTCTCAACAGTCCACATATTTCTATATTTATTGGAAAACCATGACCTTGTGTGTTTCTTGTTTTACTGACATCCTGAAGTTACAGATAATACAGGGATGAGTGACTGGGCGTGCCTAACAAGATAATGCACCAGTCTCGGTTTGCCAGTCTGTGTGCACTTCTGGTGCTGAGTCTAATTACTGTAGAGTTCTTATAATGGGCTAGATGGCAACATGAATTCAGCAAATTCTTCCAGTTCCCTGGAGAGGCCTTTGACAGAGCCACAGTAATATAGAAATTGACTCATTTTCCACTGTGAGGGCTGATTGTAATATGTTATGCAAGCAGATGTACAGTCAGCAATAGTCGGGCAGTTCTGAATCATGCTTTTTATTCTGTGTTGTTTTTTAAAGATTATTTATCTCTTTTGCAATCTTGTCACCTACTTTCGTTAGATTTTTCTAGTAACTGATAATGTAGTACAGTGGAAAGAACCCATGCCTGCCTCAGGCAACCTGTGCCCTTCTAACCATTGGACTTTGGATGACCCACTGACACTGTTTTCTGATCTATAAACTGAAGATTAAAATATTAATGTCACAGAGTATTCTGAGGATTAAGTGAATTGCAGCTGGTATAAAATGCTTCATAAAATTGGGATATGATTCCTGACAAATGCTTTTATTTTCCCAACAAGTAATAATAATAATAAAAAAAATCAATTATTTGGGTTAACAGCAAGGAGTCTGGACAAACTGCCTGGGTTTGAATATAGATTCTCATTTACTAGCTGTCTGATTTTTGGTTGGGCATTCTCCTCTCTGTACCAAAATGGTATTATAATAATAGCACTACCTCATATAATTGTTGTGAGCATTACACAATACTTATAAAGAACTTGCAAATATCTGCATATAGAAATGTTATATGTGTTTGTTAAACAAATAAGTAACCAGCTAGATAAGTAAAGGGGCTGGCTACCTGCCTTCCCTCAGTTGACCTAGGGGAGTCCAAAATTCTAAAGTGGACATTGAGGCATTGGAGAGCTCTGTCTGCTTTGGTGGTTGCTTCTCATACTATAAGCGGTCTTCCAGGAGGTGCCATCCAGAGCCCTGTGACTGGTTGAATCTTTTGAGAAAGTGTAATCCCACTTCCTACAAGTGGAAGTCAGCCAAGGGTGTCCTTCAGCTGAGCTCGAAACACAAAAGGACTGATTGCCCCTTCCCCACTCCACCCTCCCCTGGACAATGGATTGCTCCTCCCTGCTCTACCCTGCTAGGTAATCTTCCTTGAGTAATTCTCCAACACAAAGAGGTTTATTATACTCTGTTTCCTTGGACACATTTCTGGCAAGATACAGCCTGTATATCCACTTGTAGTACTTCCGGAGTGTGGGCAGTGAGGCTCAGATGGGTGTGGAAGCTGACTTCAGTGAGTCCATGCTGGCTTTCTGGAAAAAGCATTCTGTAGATCCCTTTCTGGGTCATTCAATAAACTTTTGACAACCAAGATTTAGCATCAGTGGTTCCAACCAACCAGTATGTGCACAAGTTGATATAGTCAGGTAACACTGTAGTATGCACCACTGCAGAATTTAAATTAATCTATGCATCATTACCAGTCTTACCTTGGTTAAGGCAAATGCTTAATTATAGTTCTTAATTCTACTGAGGTCTAAGGTTTAAATTCTACAGTTGCCTGAATACTTTGCTCATAGAAGAGAAGGATCTTTAAAAACAAGTGGCATTTAGGAATCATTAAGAGAGTGTTTTGGGAAACAAGGGAAGTCTGCCCAACGTAAAGAGGAGAGAGACTAAAAGAATAAGGTGGAAAGGGAGAAACAGATATAGGAAGCCAACAGGAGGACAAAAGCAGGGATTTCCTAGGGAAATGAGTTTAGTTTGTTGTTACTGAAGTTTCTTAAATTCCTCATTAGCTTTTGTCAGAGACTCTTTCAGTAAAGCATTTTTTGAATCAGACTTAGGTTTGGAGGACTCTGCATAGCAATAAAAAAATTATAACAACTGAGCCTGAGATATCTTATTTCTTTTTCTTAAATTGAGATATAACTGACATATAACATAATATTAGTTGTAGGTGCAAGAAGTAATTTGTAGAAGAAATGGGTTTAGGAAACAAGTTATAGAGGCAAAGGAAGGGCCCTTGGAGCTTAGAGTGAGAGAGGTAAAGGTGATGCACCTGGAGGGATTGGAAGGGGGAAAGGGAAGGGAAAGGAGCTGGGTCCTTTGTCCTAAGGGTCCTCAGGGTGGAGATTTTAGAGGAAGTCCCAGGGTGAGATCTCAAAAGAATATTCAGCAGCTTTCTATGTGTGTCCTTTCAGGGTTTTGGTCTCTACTAATTCATTGGTCAGCACCAGGGGTCATTATCCAATGCAGCTAGTCCTGAGGTCAGCCATGGCATTGTTTGTCTGGTTTTGCTGCTTCTCTGGGCCTGGAGCTAAAATACAACTGAGCCCTAGATGTTATCTCTAGGGAGGAGAGGTCATGGGGTTTAAACTGCATGGCCAGCAATTTGCTAAGGGAGGAAAGGTCACCCTGAAAAGAAGGTCCTACCCTACAACTCTCCTTTGCCAGGCACCCAGGGCTTTCTGCCCTGCTCACCTTCTGTACCTGGCTCATGGTCTTTGCTCTGTTCATGTCTGTCTTACTGCCTACCACAATATAAGTGAGATCATATGGTAATTGTCTTTCTCTACTTATTTTATTTAGCATAATGCCCTCAAGGTCCATCCATGTTATCACAAATGGGGTTATTTCCTTTGACTTTTAAGATGCTTCTTGAGTGAACAATTTTATTTAAATCAAATATTCCTCATAGTGGCCATAGAAGTCTCCGCTATCCTTGCTAAAGTTATGCCATTTACTGAGCGAGGTATAAGCATTAGGAATGTAATGAGAACAAATACTATAAGGAGAAGGTGTGGACTTAGATGATCTCATGAGAGCTGGCAATAGTCAGGTGACTGATGTGAACACATTGGGTCTTGGTTCCCCAACCTGAGGGTTGGCTTCCTGTGCACACGAACCCCAAAATCTTCACCCTAGAAGGCAACAATTAGAAAAACATGCTCTCTGGATTAAAGGACAACAACAACAAAACAAACAAACAAAACAACAACTTTATTATTTTTTTAAATATATTTATTGAATTTTTACAAAGAGGAAGGGAGAGGGATAGAGATTTAGAAACATTGATGAGAGAGAAACATCGATCAGCTGCCTCCTGAACACCCTCTACTGGGGATGTGCCCACAACCAAAGTACATGCCCTTGACAGGAATTGAACCTTGGACCCTTCGGTCTGCAGGCCTACGCTCTATCCACTGAGCCAAACCAGTTAGGGCCAAAACAACAACTTCAAAGGAACTGTTCAGGTTTTTTTTTAATGTTACTTCTGAGCTCCAATTCTTTAAAATTTTTTATTTGTTTCAGAGAGGAAGGGAGAGGGAGAGAGATACAAACATCAATGATGAAAAAAAAATTATTGATCAGCTGCCTTCTGCATATTAGGCTTTTATTATATAGGATAGCCCCAATCTGGAATTAATATAAATATCTATCATGGAGTAGGAAAATGAACTGTGGTTTATAATTACAATGAAATACTATTCAGGAAAGCAAATGAACTTAAACTATAGATAAAAACATGGGGTAAAATAGGTGTATAATATAAATGCATTTTTAAAAAACATTTTTTATTTTAAATCTTTATTGTTGAAAGTATTACAAATGTCCCCCCCTCCACCATTGACCTCTTCTTCTAGCTCACCTCCACCCCCCACCCCAGGCCTTCACCACCATATTGTCTGTGACTGTGGGTTATGCATATATGCATACAAGTTCTTTAGTTGATCTCTTCCCACCCACCCAACCTCTTCTGCTTTCCCTCTGAGGTTCAACAGTCTGTTTCATGCTTCTATTTTTCTGGATCTATTTTGTTCATCATTTAATTTTGTTACTTAGATCTCACATATGAGTGAGATCATGTGATACTTATCTTTCTCTGACTGGCTTATTTTGTTTAGCATAATATTCTCCAGGTCCATCCATGCTGTTGCAAATGGTAAAAGTTATTTCTTTTTTACTACTGCATAATATTCCTTTGTGTAAATGTACCATAATATTTTTATCCACTCATCTGTTGATGGGTAATTAGGCTGTTTCCAAATCTTTCCTATTGTAAATTGTGCTGCTATGAACATAGGGGTGCTGATTGGTGTTTCTAATTTCTTAGGATATATTCTTAGAAGTGGGATCACTGGGTCAAAAGGGAGTTCAATTTTTAATTTTTTGAGGAAATTTCATACTGCTTTCCACAGAGGCTGTACCAGTGTGCATTCCCAACAACATTTTTTAAAGAATTCAGATACAAAAAAACAGCAACGTAGTATCTGGTTCTACTTATATAAAGCTCAAAAATAAGTTAAATAAACTATTGTGATTAGGGACACCTCCTTACAAGCATATAGAAAAGGAAGAAAAGGACGTTCTAGTTGTTTACCTCTTTACACAGGAGTTTACTTTATAATAATTAATTAACCAAGACTTATTTTATGCCATTTTTTGTATGCATGTTATAATACACAATAACAAGTTTAAAATAATAAAAATTGGCACTTTCAATCAAATGAGAAACTGAATTTATACAAAGTTAAAATAATGCTGAATGCTACCAAGTAGAAGAATAGGTCAGTTAATTTACTCCTCTCACTTTGTATTAAAATGGTTTATTATATTTGTATTAAAATTGTTTATTATAAACAGTGTTGAGTATGAACACCTGACACCTTTATTTTCTTCTCCTAGTCTTACAAATATCATCAGAAATTAAAAATTTACAAGAGCTTTGGTATTGCTTTGCAGTTTAAGTTTTAAAAGTAATTTTGTACTCTCTTATTTTTCAGGGAGTTTGTAATAAGTGGACATAAATGGACTTAAGCAGACATGGCCTGCAAAACACTCAAATTTCTGGCTTTTGTTCCATAAAACTCTCAGCTATTTAAGCAACTTTGCTAGGCATTTCAGATGGAGAGAGTGTGTTTGTAAAGAAAGTAGAGAATAGGGAGAGAATCCTGGTGTCTACAAAGTGTCAAAAGTTAGTGGGTCCTATGATTAAAGAAGATTTACTTTTTGCACCATTTTTTTTATTATTTTGCAAAGAGAATTTGAGCCCCAAGAATGACAGAGCCTTTACTTTCTGCCATTGCAATGGTCATGGGCTCAGACTTCAATTTATGTTAATTTAATAAATGATTATTTCTATATATTTTGTGAAGGGCACAGGAGATGTTTCTAAAGAATGCTTTAATTTTTAACTTTGATGGTGAGTGCATGAATGTTTGCTCTGTAAAATTTCAACCGTACTCTTCTCCTCCACATTTTAGCCTATGTTCTCTTAAAAACTGAGTCTAATTATAAGGATTAAGTGCTGATGCTTTATTTGTGAGGTGCAATTCTAGGAAATGAGAGAAGAGCAAAGGGAATGGAGGCAGGGAAAGCTGGTTGGGTACAATGCAAGGTGATGGAGTATCTTGCTAGCCTTGTTTCATGATGTACTTCGTGCAAAAGATACAGCTGCCTACTTGGTAGGTGCACCTGCTTTGCCTCACAGGATATTTTTAGACAGAGTTCCCAGAGAACTGTGCCTTGGAATAGAACATGGAAGGGAAGAAGGAGAAGGAGTTGCTTTTGTCTTTTGTCCCCATTGGTCAAATGTGGTACCACGAGTTGTCAATTTCCCCACACTTCTAGATTGCATTATTTGACCCCTTGGACAGCCACTTGGGAAGCCAGATATTGTCTGTCTTGGGTTAGAGAAGTTTTGGAGAGCCAGATTTGCCTGCACTGTGGTCAAGCTTGTGATTGTGATGGCAGTTGGGAAGCCACAAGGACACCTGCTGTGAGGAGACAGAGAAAGGTTCAGGAGGCAGGGGAGGCAGAGGGGATACTAGGGATGTTTTTAAGCTGTATTTGACTAAAACATATTTTAAAATAAAGAGTAAAGTAATACATATTTTGTACATACTCTACCTTATCCATAAAATCTTACTTGAAATAAATTTATTGTCTCTAGTATTCATCACTGTAAAATGTGTCTTTGCAGGCTGATAAAAGAATTTCATCTTCTTGATTTCTATGCTAAGAGAAGTACATTTTATTTCTGAGATACAAAACAAATCAATTTATAGCTTCATATTGGTTGAGACAGAAATTCGTCCATAATCATCTCTTTGTGATAGTGTCATAAAATTTATGCTTTGTTTCAAAGGGATTGTATTATTTATTACTATTACTACAGAAACTATTTTTGATATATCAAATGGAAATTTTCATTTGTACTGTAAGTTACTTATTTTTAAGCACTATGCTTCAATATTGTGGTTCAAAGTAGTGTGGGGAATAATTTCCTTATTTGCCATGATGTTAGTTTTAGTTAATGGAAAAAATATATAATGTCAAAAACTCTTCTTTAAACTTAATGATTATAAATAAATTTATAATTTAAAAATTCTATCACTAACCATAGCCTTTTGAAAAAGAACAAACAAAACACAGCATATAACAAACCCTCAGCTCTCTTGCTCTTTATCACACTCATTTGGTAAAACCAAAGCATTGATTAAATCCAACTCTGCATACTTTGGGCCCAGACTGTAACTGGAGAAACAAAAAGACAAACAACAAAACAAAATAAAATGTGCTTACTGATATTACTTCATGTTGCCCATTGATCATAATTGATTTTCCTGGTCAGTTTTCTTTATCACATTCCTTTATTTTCTCACTTCACTTCACACTTGCAACATGTCTTCCTATCCTCATTATCAGCTGATAACTTATTTTCCTTCTTCACTGAAAAAATGGAGGCATATCAGAAAAAATTTTTTTAAGAACTCCAACTGCATCTACCCAGGTATCTATGGCTGAGTTGATGTGGACAACATTGTCTCCTGGTTATTGTAAATAAACACTCCAAGCTCTTCCCTGAGGTCAACTTCCATATTGTTCTCTCTATCCTACTCTTCCTTACTTACTCAAGGATAACATTCCAGCAATTCTCTCATCTCTCTCCTGCATCATCATTTTTCCTTTTTTTTTTTTTTGTTGATTAATCTAATCAGCATGCACATATGATTTTATTTTATTGCCAACACAAAATAATCTTCTCTTGATTCCATATCTTCCTGTAGCTATTACTAGTATATCATTTTTATCTCCTTTGATGCATGGAATAGACTGGCCAGTGCCCACGGGGAAGGGGGTGGGGAAGTGACTATATAGAGAAGGTGTAGGAAATAGCTAAAGAACATATATGCATAACCCATGAACATGGACATTAATTTGGTAAAGGCCAAGGAAGGGGAAGGTGGGGGAAGGGTAGAGGTGGGCAAAGGTGAGGAGGAGGGGGACTCCTGCAATAATATCAGCATTAAAAATGTTTAAAATAAAATAATACATAAATCTAAAAGGCTAAATAAATAAATAAATAAAATCAAAGGACTCTCTAAAAAAATTACTCCTGCTTGTGCTCTCCTCTCATTCCCTTTTGAATTTTGCACTCAGGTTTCCTCCTACCATTGAACTACAGCTGCACTTCATCAAGATCAGCAATGGTCTTCCCTTGGCAGTGCTCATTTCTCACTCATCTTTTTTTTTTTTTTAATT
The DNA here is from genome assembly GCF_963455305.1 of Plecotus auritus. NCBI lineage: Eukaryota > Metazoa > Chordata > Mammalia > Chiroptera > Vespertilionidae > Plecotus > Plecotus auritus. Next base: position 48,144,313 of record NC_137772.1, read on the forward strand.
TTAGAGAAAGAAGAAGGAAGCGGGAGAAAGAGAAACATCGATGTGAGACTGCCTCCTGCACACCCCCTACTTGGTATTGAGCCAAAACCTGAGCATGTGCCCTGACCAGGAATCTAACCAGCAACAACCTTTTGATGCACAAGGTAACACTCAACCGAGTCACGATGGGCTGGGATCACGCCACATCTTGATTTACAGGTTCATGATGGTAATAAACGATCACTATGCACAATTTGAAACACTTTTTTCACTTGGCTTGCTACATCGCACTTGCCTAGTTTTCCTCTTACCTGTATGGCCACTTGTTCTCATTGTCGTTTGCTGGTTCCACTTCATCTCCTCTTTCTATTACTACTGGAGTGTCTCCATAGTTTGGATATCTCTTTTCTACTTAAACTTACTACCTAAGTGATCTACTTCAGTCACATTTCTATATATCACATAAATGTTGATGACTCCCAGGCCTGAGGTTCCAAAAATGCATATGTAATTGTCTTCATATTTCTACTTGATATCTAAAGCATTTCAAAGTTATCACCTGAGAAGACTGTGGCTGTTCCAACTATAGTCTTCTCCACTTAAGCCGATTGCAATTACATTCTTCCAGTTTCTTGAGCTAAAAACCTTGCTATCAACCTTGACTCTTCTCTTTCTATTACATTCATATCCAGTATTGCAGAAAATCTTGCCAGTTTTGCCTTCAAAATATATTTAGACTTTGACCTTTACATATCTCCACCAACACACCTGATCAAAGCCTCCAGCATCTTTTATCTAGATTATTGTAATATACTCCTGATTGGTCCCTCTGCTTCTGCACTTTCCCCTGCAGATAGTGATCCTGTTAAAATGTAGATTATCTTAAGATCCTTCCAATACTTCTCTCACACAGAGTGAATGCTAAATCCTTAATATGATCTAGGTCTGCCAGGATCTGGCCCTGTGTACCCTCTGGCTACATTTTTCTACTTTCCTGTTGACTTTCCTCCAGCTACTGTGAATTTCGTATAGTTCCTTGAATACATCAGGACTTTCTTACTCAGGGTCTTTTACTATGATGTCCTCTGATTAGAAAGTTCTTCCTCCAGATAACAACAAAATTCAAAGATTATGTCTTTGAAGTATATATGGAAGCTCCACATATGTTTAAATTTTAATATGTCTTCTACATTACTCATGGGATGAAGAAATTAAAATGAAAACTGAAATTCAGCAAGCAAAAGCTGTCAGTACTTCATATAAAAATTTATAGGATACAGCTTAAGATTTTATAGGAAAAAATGATAGCCTTAATTGCTTTATTAAAAAAGAAGTGCTGAAAACTATGAATAAATGTTTAGCGAAAGACATTAGAAGAGGAGAAAGCTACTAAAAAAGTAGAAGAAATAATAAAAGTAAGTAAACAGTGAAAAAGGAAATATACACATGACATAGGAAATCACAAAGCCAAACTGGCTCATTGAACAAACTAGTAAAATTAGCAAACTTTCAAAAAGATAAAATTAAGAGAAAGTACAAATAAACAATATTAGGAAGAAGGGCACAACTACAAATGCTGGAGTTTGAAAGACATAGTTATGGAGAAATTTCACCAAACATTGGAAAGCTCAAATGAAGTGAACGTCTACAAAAATGAAAGCAAAAATGAATTAAGAACAAAAGTAAATAATATAAAAATAAATAAAATTTAACTAGTAGTTACATTTTTTTTTCTCTCCTCAGAAAACATCAGACCCAGATTTTATATAGGTAACACTTCTTTAAAATAAACATTTTCAATTTTGCACATAATATTCCAGAAAAACATATTGATTAATGTATATATTTCATCTCAAAAGAAGGGACATAGTATGAGATAAATGAAATATACAGGTCAATCTCACTCAATTAAGTGTAAAACCCCAAACAAAATATAAACCAACCAAATCCAGAAAAGTATAATCCAAGGTATTTTATCAAGTTGTGTTTATTGTCTAATGAAAGTGTTACTGGAAAGGGGACCTGGCCCTGAATGGGTCTGCCTAGGGTGTGGGTTCTTGACTTCATGCAGGAAACATTTCACAACACAAGTCCAGGAGAATTTTTGAGGACCTTTATTAAAGCTGGGGTCAGTGAAATAAGAAAGGGCTGGGGAAATGAGCCTAGGCTGGTCTGCTTTGGCTCACTAAGAATTCAGAGAAAAGGGAGTCTTGGAATAGTTTCATGGGATTTGTCTGAGAAGAACTGCTGCTGCCCATTACTGCCCTGATTACAAGCCTCCTGGGGTCCCTTAGAGTTTAGGAGATGCACAACTGTAGGGGAAGAAGTGAGGGGGGGCGGGGGCAAGGGCATGCTCCTGGGAAGGAGAGCATGCACTGGGTCCGGCGGAAATCTTAGGGGATTTCTCAGGGGAGGGTTTCAGCAGAGTATTCATCCATTTTCTAGGTGTGTTCCTTCAGGGTTGTGGTCTCTTTTGATTGGTCAGTGTAAAGGTGGGGGGGCCATTAGTCATTACAGCTGGTCCTAGTTTTACTGCTTTTCTGGTCTGGAGATGAAATACAACTGAGGCCTAGACGTTATCTCTACGTAGGTAACCTTCTATATCTGCTTGTAAATTGCTCTGACAGTTTGTTCAGCTATCTGTCTCAGTTTTCCTATTCCCCTTGTCCTGGCTTACTGGCCTGTCTCAAAAGGATGGTTTTCCATTGCAAATTTATTAATACAATTTACATTAAAATAAAACCCATAGAATAAATATTATTAAATGCAAGAAAGCATTTAATAGAGCTCAATACCCATTCATTAAAAAATTCTTAGAACATGACAAAATAATTGCAAAATTTTATAACAAATATATTTTATAATGAAGCAGTAAAAGCATTTCTTCAAAGAGTAATAATATGGTCTAAGGTGGACACTATAAGTATTTCTTTTCCATTTTTACCTTGATGCTCAAGGCAGGGCAATATTCCAAGAAAATAGAATGCAAGAGTGTGAGGATGGAAAAAGATAAACCAAAATTTTCCTTCACCAATTATCTGATTGTCTTCACCTTCCTATCTAATAAAAGAGTACTATGCAAATTGACCGCACCTCTGCTACTTCCACAAGCCACGCCCACCAGCCAATCAGGAGTGAGTATGCAAATTAAGTATGAAACAAAGATGGCTGTGGCCAGCGAGCAGGAGGCTTGGGTTTCCCTGGCAATGGAGGAAGCCAAGCTTCCTACACACCCTGGTGGGCCCAGGCCTCCACTCAAGGCTACAAAGTTTCAATTCTAGAAGATAAATAAATTTCAACAAAAATGGCGGCGGCTATGGAGCAAGCAGGAGTCTTGACTCTGCTGAAGGCTACAAAGTTTCAATTGTAGAAGATAAATAAATCCCAGATACCAGGGCTTTCGCTTGGGTAGCCAGGGGGTGTGGCCGGCCTGCAAACCACCACAGGCTCCTCACCCAGGCTGCCCCACACCTCAAGGGAAACCCCACCCTGATCCGGGACACCCTTCAGGGCAAACCAGCTGGCCCCCACCCCCACCCATGCACCAGGCCTCTATCCTATCTAATAAAAGAGTAATATGCAGATTGACCATCACTCAACACACAAGATGGCTGCCCCCATGTGGTCAAAGATGGCTGCCACAAGATGGCCAGCAGGGGAGGGCAGTTGGGAGGGACCAGGCCTGCAAGGGAGGGCAGTTGGGGGCAATCAAGCCTGCAGAGGAGGGAAGTTGGATGCAACCAGGCCTACAAGGAAGGGCAGTTGGGGGAGACCCAGGCCTGTAAGGGAGAGCAGTTGGGGGGGACCAGGCCTGCAGGGGAGGGCAGTTAGGGGTGACCAGTCCTGCAGGGGAGGGCAGTTAGGGGCAAACAGGCTGGCAGGGGAGCAGTTGGGCATCAATCAGGCTCCCAGGGGAGTGGTTAGGGGGTGATCAGGCTGGCAGGCAGGTGAGCAGTTAGGAGCCAGCAGTCCTGGATTGTGAGAGGAATGTCCGATTGCCCGTTTAGGCCCTATCCTACAGGGATCGGGCCTAAAAGGGCAGTTGGACATCCCTCAAGTGGTCCCAGATAGGAGAGGGTGCAGGCTGAGCTGAGGGACACAACCCCCATGCATGAATTTCATGCACCGGGCCTCTAGTCTATATATATAAAAGCCTAATATGCGAATTGTCCCCTTGGGAGTTCGACCAAGGGACCAGGAGTTCGATCACTCGCTATGATGTGCACTGACCACCAGGGTGTGGCGTGAAATGAAGGAAGACCCGGCTGGCAGCCAGTAGATGGGGGAAGGGTGGCCCCAGGCAACAGTCAGAAGGCCCCAATTGGCCCTGATCGCCAGCCAGGCCTAGGAACCCTACTCATGCATGAATTTTGTGCACCGGTCCTCTAGTAGAAAATAAAAATAATCTTAAGTGCCTGGTCAGTGTGGCTCAGTGCTTGAGCATTCACCGAAGAACCAAGAGGTCATTGGCTAGGGCACATGCCAGGGTTGTGGGCCCGATCCCCAGTAGGGGACATGTGGGAGGCAGATGAATGATGATGTTTCTCTCTCTCTTCCATGTTTCTATCTCTTTCCCTCTATTCCTTTCTCTCTGAAACTCAATAAAATATTTTTAAAAAATCTAAGAAACTATTAGAATTTTACAAGAGATCTTAAACAATGTTGTGTTATTCAAATATTAATATATAAAAAGAAATTTTATTTCTATACATTTATAAAATATTAGAGGCCCGGTGCACAGATTTGTGTACCGGTGGGGTCCCTTGGCCTGACCTGCACCCTCTTGCAATCCAGGACCCCTCGGGGGATGTCGAAGGCCTGGTGCACAAATTTGGTTTAATCCCCACAGGCCAGGCCGAGGGACCCCACAGGTATATCAATCTGTGCACTAGGCCTCTGGTATGCATATAAGATCTTTGGTTAATCTCTTCCTGCCACCCCCCCTCCTCTATTCCCTCTGAGATTCATCAGTCTGTTTCAGGTTTCCGTGTCTGTGCATTGAGCATCTGCCCCCTGATGGTCAGTGTGCATCATAGCTACTAGCCGAACAGTCAAATGGTTGAATGGTTGGACACTTAGCATATTAGCCTTTTATATATATAGATAATTATAAAATACTTTGAAAAGGTAAAAAAATTACAATAGCTATAATAATATGCAGTATTTAGTACTAAATATAGCCAAAGATGTACTGTGATTTCATACATAAAACAATAAATTTTATTTAAAATATTGAAGAAAAAATAAGGATATTTCTCAAGCAGATAGATACAAAGGCTAAATATTGTAAACATGTTATTTCTCCCCAAATTAATCTGTCAATTCAATAAAATTTTATATAAAATTTCAGTTGTTATATGTCTGTGTGTGTTTGTGTGTCTATGTGAAAATGGACACATTGATCCCAAATTACTTTTATGTAATAACAAATTGTAAAATAAAAGTACATTGGAATTTACTGGACCAAATATGAAGATTTATTAAAATGCTTCAATATTTAAACAGTATACACTACATTTAAAGCAATGGACAACTTGGTTAAAGTAAGAGTTAGCGATCTTCAAGGAAGACCAAAGAAATATAGGAACTTAGATTCTGTCAGAAGTCCATTGAAAACCAAGTGAGAAAAAGGTTGAGTTTTTGATAATTAAACAAAACAAATAAATAATAAGCTGGATTACTAACTCACACTATACACTAAAACAAATGAACAAACAAACGAAAAATAAAACAAACCAAACCAAGCCAAAACAAGTTAGGTTAAATGTGAAAAATACAATTGTAACATTTTAAAAGATAACAAAAGACAATATTTTCTTCCTTTTGGGTAGGCATGAATTAATTAAAGACCGAAGTGCAAAACATAAAGGAAAAGATTAATGAATTTAAAATGCAGAACTTCTGATCACCAGAATATATCATAATGATAGTGAAATGATAAACTGTGGAATGGCATAGAGTGTTTGTGACAAATATTAAAAAAATATCAGTATTGAGAGCACAAAAATACCTGAATCAATAAAAAAATTCTGTTGTATTCCCTATGCCACTAAATTGGGCAAAAGTATTGAACAGGGATTTAACAAAAAGAAAATAGGATTGGCTAATAAACTTAACATAGCATGGGTAACCTCTCTGACAATCTATACTAATAAAAGAGTAATATGCTAATTAGACCAGGAGACCTTCCAGAGACCTTCCGGACGTCCTTCTGGACAAAGCCGGCAGCTTGGCTGGCCTGCAAACCACCCCCAAACAGCCCTCAGCCCCTCGCCCAGGCTGGCCATGCACCCTTGATGGGGGCGTGGCTGGCCTGCAAACTGCTCCAGCCCCTCGCCCAGGGCAGCACCACCCCCAGTGGGGACCCTCACCTCAGTGGAGGCATGGCTGGCCTGCAAACCACCCCAGGCCCCTCGCCCAGGCTGGCCCATTTCCCAAGGGGACCCCCACCCTGATTCGGGACCCACCTCAGGGCAGACCAGCCGGCCCCCACCCATGCACCAGGCTTCTATTCTATACTAATAAAATGGTAATATGCTAATTAGACCAGGAGACCTTCCAGGAGACCTTTCTGACATCCTTCCAGACAAAGCCACAGTGGCAGGGCTGAGGCAGAGGTGGTTAGGGGCAATCAGGCCAGGAGGGGAGGGCAGTTGGGGGTGATGAGGCCAGCAGGGGGGTCAGTTGGAGGCAAGCAGGCAGGCAAGGGGGGCAGTTGGGGATGAGCAGGCTGGCGAGGGGGGGCAGTTGGGGGCAAGAAGACCGGCAGGGTGGGCAGTTGGGGGAGATCAGGCCAGCAGCAGAGTGGTTAGGAGTGATCAGGCAGCCAGGCAGGTGAGCAGTTAGGAGCCAGCAGTCCTGGATTTTGAGAAGGATGTCCGACATCCCCCAAGGAGTCCCAGATTGGAGAGGGTACAGGCTGGGCTGAGGGACACCCACACCATGCACAAATTTCGTGCACTGGGCCACTAGTATAATCCTATATAATAAAGAGGTAATATGCAAATTGACCATCACTCCAACACACAAGATGGCCACCCCCATCTGGACACAAGATGGCCACCCCCATCTGGACACAAGATGGCCACCACAAGATGGCCAGCAGGGGAGGGCAATTGTGGGTGATCAGACCAGAAGGGGAGGGCAGTTGGTAGGGACCAGGCCTGAAAGGGAGGGCAGTTGTGGGCAATCAGGTCAGGAGGGGAGGGCAGTTGGGAGGGACCAGGCCTGCAAGGGAGGGCAGTTAGGGGTGACCAGGCCTACAGGGGAGGACAGTTGGGGGGGGACCAGGCCTGAAGGGGAGGGCAGTTAGAGGCGACCAGGCTGGCAAGGGAGGGCAGTCGGGAGTTACTGGGCTGGCAGGGGAGGGCAGATGGGGGCGACCAGTTGGGGGTGACCAGGCCTGCAGGGGAGCAGTTAGGTATCAATCAGGCTGGCAGGGGAGTGGTTAGGGGTGATCAGGCTGGCAGGCAGGCAAGCGATTGGGAGCCAGCAGTCCCAGATTGTGAGAGAGATGTCCCGGATTATGAGAGGAATGTCTGACTGCCACAGGGATTGGGCCTAAACTGGCAGTTGGACATCCCTCAAGGGGTCTCAGATTGGAGACAGTGCAGGCTGGGCTGAGGGACACACTCTACCCACCCAGTGCACAAATTTCATGCACTGGGCCTCTAGTATAATAATATTCAGCATTCACAAAGCTATAGAAAGTTAAAATTATCAGTGTCAAAAGTTGGCATTTGGTACAGGGGGAAGTGGAAGATGCCCTCTGGAGAGGCTCAGATGGGTGGTTTCAAATATATCTAAATGTTTCTTAAGTTAAGTCTAATGTACAAAATAAAATAGAAACAGACTCATAGATATGGAGAACAGATTGACAGCTGTCAGAGAGGGACTTGAGGGGCTATGTGAAAAGGTGAAGAGATTAACCAAAGGGAAAAAAAAACCTTCATAGACACAGACAGCAGTATGGTGATTACCAGAGAGAAAGGGGGGCAGAGGGAGATAGAAGAGTGACAGAACACACACAATACATAATACAGATGATATATTATAGAATGGTATAGAATAATTTTATTCACAAATGTTACCCCAATATATTCAATAAAAGTAAATAAATAAATGAATACATAAAATAATTGTTCACTATTTCTTACACATATATTATAAACTAGAGGCCCAAAGCATGAAATTCATGCATGGGGGGGGTGTTATGTCCCTCAGCCCAGCCTGCACCCTCTCCAATATGGGATCCCTCTCACAATCCAGGACTGCTGGCTCCCAACTGCTCGCCTGCCTGCCTTCCTGATTGCCCCTAACCACTTCTGCCTGCCAGCCTGATCACCCCCTAACCACTCCCATCCCAGCCTGATTAATGCCTAACTGCTCCCCTGCCAGCCTGATTGCCCCTAACTGCCCTCCCCTGCAGGCCTGGTCACCCCTAACTGCCCTTCCCTGCAGGCTTGATTGCCCCCAACTGCCCTCCCTTGCAGGCCTGGTCCCTCCCAACTGCCCTCCCCTGCTGGCCATCTTGTTGCGGCCATCTTGTGTCCACATGGGGGCAGCCATCTTGTGTGTTGGAGTGATGGTCAATTTGCATATTACTCTTTTATTAGATAGGATAGAGGCCTGGTGCATGGATGTGGGCCAGATGGTTTGCCCTGAAGCGTGTCCCGGATCAGGGTGCAGTTTCCCTTGGGGCCTGGGGTGGCCTGGGCAAGGGGCCTGTGGTGTTTTGCAGGCCGGCCATGCCCCTCGGCGACCCAAGCAGAGGCCCTGGTATCTGGGATTTATTTATCTTCTATAATTGAAACTTTGTAGCCTTCAGCGGAGGCCAGGGCATGCCAGGAACTTGGCTTCCTCCATTGCCAGGGAATACCAAGCCTCCTGCTCGCTCTGTGGCTGCCGCCATTTTTTGGGGATTTATTTATCTTCTATAATTGAAACTTTGTAGCCTTGAGTGGAAAGCTTGGCTTCCTCCATTGCTGGGGAAACCCAAGACTCCTGCTCGCTCCGTGGCCGCAGCCATCTTGGTTGGGTTAATTTGCATACTCACTCCTGATTGGTTGGTGGGCGTGGCTTGTGGGTGTAGCAGAGGTTCGGTCAATTTGCATATTACTCTTTTATTAGATAGGATATTACTTTGTATGTACTTAATCTTTAATAAAAATACTGAAAGTAAAAAATTTCTTTTTTTATCATTTTTTAATTTTTTATTGATTAAGGTGTTACATGTGTACATATCTTCCCATTGCCCCCCCACCCACTCCCATACATGCCCTCACCTCCCAGTATCTTGCATCCATTAGTTATGCTTATATGCATGCATACAAGTCCTTTGGGCTTTCGTGGAAATAATACAAGTAAGTGTTTAACATTCTCGATTCAAATCAATCAATAAATGAGATAAATGGAAAGATTTCCCAGAAAACTATAGGTATGCCCCTTACACTCCCCAAACAGTAATTTTATTTTTTTTGCTACTAGGTGCACATTCCTTATCTTGGGGTAAACAAACAAACAGGTTTTCTCCTTTCCTCTCTCCTCCCCAATTTAAAAATTTCCCCAAATTTCAATGCTATTGATAAATTTAACTGAAGAGATTTTAGAAATTCAGTGTTTAAAAAAGGAGAATGTAGGGCAAAGAGAACTCAGGTGAGATAGCATAAACTATCTCTACTTCATAGAATAAGACTGAATTCAAGGTTGTATTTCATGATGTCATGTCTGACATTATTCTCGATTCATTTTTTATTATTATTATTTTAACCAAAACAAAATCTATTGTGGGTTAGAAAGGCATATTACTTAAGGGTAAATATTACATACTTTGGAGTTAGACAAACATTGGGTTTGGATTTTGCCTCCAGAATTAATGACCTACCAGCAAGAAAAAAAAAATAATTTCCTTAATAGTCTTATTCTAATAATTTCACTTTCCTCATTGGCTACATGGGCAAACTATTACTTAACTCATAGGATTGTTTTGAGATTTGAATAACTCAGGATTTGTAAAGCCTGTTGCACAGAACTTGACACTTTCCAAGTACTCAGTAATTGATAAGCATAATCACTTTGCATTCTGAATTTAAAGAACTGAAAAAGCAGACATTTGAAAGTTCTAGTTAAATACCAACTCTGGCAAGGATTATCAATTAGTGTGAAGACTATTAGATTTGATAGGAAACTGAATATTTGAACGATGCCAAAGTAAAACCATAGAGATAACTTTCTAGTCCAAAGGTGTAGGTGGGGCTGTATTTTAAGCAATCAGACTATCATGACCTAAATTCAGACCTTTATCTTAGTCTCACTGATGGTGGGTCATCCAGGTGTCTCCTGATGTGATGATGTTTACTGCATCATTTATGATATATTCTGAATCCACTAATCATTTAGAATTAAATTCAAGAGAAAGAACAAGCTAAATTATTCAATGGCACATCTAGAAGGTGGATCATCAGTATAATTGGCAATTTCTTCTAAACAAGACAATCTATGGAGGGAAATAAAAAAAAAACAGAAGGGGGAGGTGTGTTATATTAAAAAAGAAGAGATTCAAGTTCTAAAAAAACAACACCCCAAAGACCCCAAAAACCAACCAAACCAACAAAAAAACAAATGCAATGTGTGTTCTGGTTTGGATAAAATAACTGTAATAATCATTTCTGGAACAATTGGGGAAATTAAATATGAACTGTATGTTAGATAAGATAAAAGTTATTAATAAGGAAATGGAGAGATGAAGTAACTTAAAAAGTGTGTGTGTGTGTGTGCGTGTGTGTGTGTGTGTGACAGCAAAATGTCTAGAAAATTTTATATTAAGGTGTAAAATATGTGTGTAATTATGCATGATAGAAGTATGGCATTTTTATTTTCTTGGCATTATTTGATCTGAATTTTCTTTCAACAATGAACACAGACTTCATTGAGATAATACAAACATGGTGCCTGTGTAATTAAACAAATTTTGAAATATTTTTGAGATAAATATAATTTTAAGAAATGTGCTAATGGACTTCAATTGGCAGAGTGTTTATAGTGCATGCATTGAGAATCATTTAAATTGAACACATAGGCTTGGGTGAATGTGAAGTCATTTATGTATTTCCTCATTCCTAATTGTGTGTACACTGACCTTTGAATGTCTCAGTCATTGTCGTTTATTTGGGTCCCAGGTCAGACGTCAATGGAATATAGCTATGTGTACAGTAGAGAAACTCATAAGCATCATTGTTTCCAATTACTAATGAAATTATAATTTTACTAAGATTTCTCTAGGGAACATATTTAGTCTGGCATTTAAATAATTAAATAAATTCAAACAGCACTATAAATTGTTTTTATGTAAATCATCTAATAACAAATACTATTTTTTTTCATAAAGTAATTACTAAGAAATTGTAGTGTCTAACTTGTCAAGAGCCTTCAGAATGTATTTGCTAAAATGTTGCTCTTTGAACATCACAAAGCAACCTCATATTTATAATGTTTGAATTATACATTCCTACAATTTACTCTTCTCCTTCAAACTATTTATTTTCTGTATTGTTAAAATGCAGCAACTCTTTGCATGCATTTGTTGCAATTTTTAATTCTTTTTGAATTATTTTTTATGAACAGTTGATAAACATTTTGGATTTTTGTCTTAAAATTATCAGTGAAGAGCAGGTACCATTAGAATTCCAGTATGGGGATACTATTGTGGCTTTGATTTGCATTTCCTTGATGTTGAGCATCTTTTCGTATACCTGTTAGTCATTTTTATGTGTTCTTTGGAGAAATGTCTACTCAATTCCTTTGCACATTTTTAAATCAGGTTGTGTGTGTGTGTGTGTTTGCTAAATAATTGTAGGAATTTCTTGTTTATTTTGAGTATTAGCCCATTATTGAGTATATGGTTTGCAGTAATTTTTCCCACTCTGTAGATATTTTTGTGCTGTAGAAATTATAAATACATTTAAAGAAATTTGTAAAATGCAAAAGGGCATAAGGTATTTATTGCTTGGTTATTATTATTGTCTGTTTTACATGGTCGTTTCAGAATACTGATGAGCCTCACTCCAGTTTTTAACAGATAATGCCCTTGTCATCTATTCTTTTCATCTTTTTTATTCTGTTCTTTAAGACAGTGGTTCTCAAACTTGAGCATGCCTCATCCCACAGAGGCCTTGTTAAAACATGGATTTCTGAGACTCATTCCCAGAGTTTCTGTTTCAGGAGGTAGATGATTGCTGGTATTGCCAATCTGAAACCCATACTTTGAAAACCATTGCTTTAAGAAAAAAATTCCATTTACCAAAATTACTTGAATCCAATTCTTGGCCTACCTCTTCACTGTTTCATTCTCTCATCCAAAATGACATTTTTTTATCCTTGACTTCCATGCCCACAAGGCCACGTGTGGAACTCGCTACCATAAAACACTGCTCCCAGTCACTGGCAAGTGCCAAATTCAGCTCTTCTGCATATTTCCCTGTGTCTCCTTCCCCACAACTTTTGAAACTTGCTCTCTGCTTTGGGATTTACAACAAAACTCATCCTAGCCCTTTTTTGCTAAGATTCAGCTTTTCTCATTACGCTAAACTTGGCTCCTTTCCAGGTGATATTCAGTGCTCCTCTGGCTGGCACTTTGGACTCCCTCGTGGGCCCTCCCCATCCCAGCTTTGGATCGCGTGGTGAGCCTTCTGCTCACAGACTGCAGAGTGCTGCTGGAGAGCATGTGGTTCAGTGCAGCTGGTGCCCTGGTGGAGCCTGCTGTACAACAGCCACTTGGCCAGGTTCTCCGCTCCACACTCCTTTCATTCATCCCTCATTGGTTCCCTGGATTATTGTCCACAGAAACTTTTCAGGCTTTGTTTTATTTCATTAAGCTTCAATCCCATCAGCTCTCTCATCTTTCATTTGATTTACCACATTAAAGGTTCCTGCCTTGTACTGTATAACAAAAGGGGCCTAAAATGATTACCTTGTTCTTATTGAGAAAGACAAATTTAGATAGCTACCTAAATTAGATATCCTTCTATCAAAAGTTCTGTCTGATGTTTCAAACAAATGTCTCATGGTTCTTGGCACTCATCTTTGTACACTCTTAAGGGAACTTGTTTGACTCCTCTCTTTACTTCCTTTCCCTTTAACTGTCATTGTCCTCTCTGGATGATCCACTTCCCCACACTTAGACTTTTGTCCTTCTGTTTTGAAAGCTGCCTCTATTTTCTCCATAAAAGTACAATTTTTTCTTCATCCTGCTTTTCTTCCTAATATGATTCCACTCATGCTATCAGTCAGGTTCTTTGAATGGATGGTCTTACTCAATTCATGAATGCCCTCCTGAACATCTTTCCTCCTCAATTGTGGACAGGAACACAATCACTCCATGAAACCACTTCATGGCCAACTTCATCTCTTGCATCTCTTCCTCCTCCGCTGAACTGAATGCCTGTTCTCAGTGTTAATTCTCCATGATTTCTCTGCTGTACTTGTATCTATTTACCTTTCCACTCCTTTAAAAAATATTATTTTCTTTATTAATCTGAAACATTAGTGTTGACATAAGAAACATCCAAACCTGTAGAGAATTTTTATGAGTTTATTTGAGTCAAATTGACCACATATGCCAGGGAGCAAGATTTCAAAGGCTCCAGGAAATGACAGTTTTAAAGCTTCTTTTATGCACTTGAAATTAACAAGGGAATATAAGGAAGATTCTGAAACTGGAACAGTCAGAATTCATGCTACCTGTCACTACCAGAACCAATAAGTAGAGACAAGAATTGAATCTTTATTGGTGCTTTATTCAGACGGTTGGTGATCAAAGAAGATGGAGGGTTATGTGCCCTGAAAAGACTGTCTTACATCTCATCCCAAACTGTCCCTTTTATAAGGAGAAGAAAAGTGTAGGTAAAGGGTTTGGAATTTAGGAGAAATGTAAGGTATTTGGAATTCAGGGTAAAAGGTTAATCAGCTAACTTGTTGATTTTTCCAAGCATCCCTTCATCTGCTGATGGATGATTATTTATCTGCATCCTGGGCGGTGTACATTCTCTCCCTGGAGCACAATGGCTCACAGACTGTTTGGTCACTTGCAATCCTGGGGCACAAAGGTCGAATTGCTTGCCAGTCTCCTGAAGTCAGGGCAGATCCAGTCACACATTCCAGTCCCTGGAACAATAGCTTTCTACATACATTAATTACCAAGCTATAAGTAAAACTATTTTTTTTTTAAAATTCTTGGAGGCGGGAGAAAGCAAGGGGTTTGGACTATAGAATGTTTAATATTATGTACTCTCTTCAGGGTGGTCATGCTTTAGAAGGAGAGGTCTGAGAGAGGGCATTTCTTTATTCTTTAAAAAATTGAATTTATTGGGGTGACATTGGATAATAAAATTATATAGGTTTCAGGTATACAATTCTACAATAAATCATCTGTATTGTGTGTTTACCACTCAAAGTCAAGTCCCCAAAGGTGTATTAACCTAGATGAGTTGGGGGTGGCAGGAATGGCACCAGGTGTTAGACCCGTGGGGTCAGACTGGACCTGGTTCAGCTACCTCTGTACTTGAATTCCAGCTAGGAAACAATTCAGAGCCAAGACTCCACCTATAAGAGAACATTTATTTAGAAAACCACAGAAGTAGAAGAAGTAATTTGTGGAAGAAATGGGCTTAGGAGACAAGTTATAGAGGCCAAGGAAGGGCCCTTGGACCTTAGAAGTGAGGAAGGTAAAGGTGAGATGGGGAGAGGGAGAGGGAAGGGAAAGGTGCCGGTGTGCTCCTGTGAGGGAGAGTGAGCTGGGTCCTCTTCCTCGGGGTTTTAAGGGTGGAGATTTTAGGGAGGATCTCAATAGAATATTCAGCAGCTTTCCAGGTGTGTCCTTTCAGGGTGTAGGTTTCCACTGATTGATTGGTTAGCACCAAGGCAGGGGGTTATTATTTAGTGTAGTTGGTCCTGAGGTCAGCCTTGGCCATGGTGTTGCTTATTTGATTTTGCTGCTTTTCTAAGCCCTGATCTGAAATGCAACTGCGATCTAGATATTATCTCTAGGGAGGAAAGGTCACGGGTCCAAACTGCATGACCGGTGATATGCTAGGGGAGGAAAGGTCACCTTGGGGGTGAGGTCCCACCCTGTGAGTGTCCTTTGCTAGTCACCCAGGGATTTCTGCCCTGGTGACCTTCTATACCTGGCTCATCATCCTGGCTCTGCATAACTGCCAACCACAGATGCACAGAAACAATGGATAGGGCTTGCTTAAGGCAGTGAGAAGCCTTTTACTAAAAAAGTTATAGGCCTATGGCATGAGTACCCACCATGCCCTGCCCAGTTAGGAATTAATGATTTGTAACCCCCTTTTCCTTCACAGCCCCAATCCTTAACCGGTCTAGTTTCTTATCGGACTTTTTCTCCAAATATGTCAAAGTTTTGTTTCTTCCTACCAAAGCATTCCCCTTCTTATCTTCCCTGCCCTTTCCTTTCAGAAGCAGCACCATTCACAGTGTCAATATCAGGAATGGCTTTGTGACCCCTTGCTGACTTGGACCTTCCGCAGGCTGCCAATCACCGGACTTCCTTAGTGTTTTGGAATCTTTAAATCTTCCTTTTTCAACATGACTGTCTAAGCTTTCATGAGCTTGTGTTAGGTTTTCTCTAATGGTCCCCTAACAAGAGACACAGTGCATCTTTGTTTAGATTTCCTTTCATGCTGCTTGTATCAGGTCATTGCATTTAAAAAAATCTATAATGACTCCTTGTTTCTCTTGGTGATTGGGTCCATCCGACTTTGGTTGAAGCAGGTATCAACTGACCACCCTCGCTTGTTTGCCAAGTGTCCTCCTGCGCTCTCCCTTGTTCCTCGCCCCCCAAAAGCTGCACCTGTGGTCAGGATTATTCCCTTTCCATTCCCTCGTGCTTGTGTTTCACTTTCACTGCCCCACGTTAAACTGCCTCCTTTCTCCGTTTCTTTTTACTTTACGTTGATGATCACATGCCTGTGCTTCTTCTAAAATGGATAGTTCTTTCTCCTGAAAGCCTTTCCTTCTTACTGCAGCTATTGCCATTGTTCCTCTACTCAACTTCTATACCTCTTACAGCCTAGCATTTAATTATATACTCAACC
The DNA here is from genome assembly GCF_963455305.1 of Plecotus auritus. Lineage (NCBI taxonomy): Eukaryota > Metazoa > Chordata > Mammalia > Chiroptera > Vespertilionidae > Plecotus > Plecotus auritus. Next base: position 48,160,404 of record NC_137772.1, read on the forward strand.
TAATTCTTTTTAGAGATTCCACGTATGTATATCAATTTCTCAGTGAAATGATAAATACCATATTCCTGAGTTCTATTCTCTGCAAGCGTGCATTGAGTGGAATACTCTGTGGCTTGTTCAGTCAGGCCAGGGCTCCTACTCCTGTGCTGCATAACAAAAGGGGCCTAAAATGGATTACCTTGTTATTGTTTAGAAATACAGAAGGCTTACTTTCCTACTCCCTTCAGATTTTATGCATGTGCAAATTTGCATGATTGACTTTTAAGCTACAAAGTACTAGCTAATCATTATTCTTAGTGCTTAGCTTAACACTATAATATAGATCCGCATTGTTATTATCAGAAACTAAGCCAAAAGAACTGAACAACTTGCCTTGAGGCAAGTAAATTTGCACCTTAGATTTTGTGGACTCTTTTTCTTTTTAAAATAGAGCTGCTGTCTAATTCCTTAGTCTCTGATTTCAGCACCCGGGGCATTGTCAGACCTTAATAATCATGTCTCAGCACACACTTTCTTCGCTACATTCTAAGGAAGTAGGTAATATTTTAAATTATTACCTCAAAAGAACCTAGAAAGAAAAACTTTGTTTAGAATAGCATATACCATTAATAAGGTAGCTGGTAATTTTATTCAAATAAAAGTACTGTAGCTTGAAGATGTGTGAAGACCCAAAATACTATTCAATGTACAAGCCATGCCTGTTTTGAAATTCTTTAAAAATAACTTTTGTAGATTAAATATTTTTAAAAGGAAAGAGATAGTAAATTGCTAATGAAGGTGGAGTAAAATTAAACTAAATGTAATAATCTTTTTTTTTCTGATATATGAGGCAGTTCTGTTTATGAATGCCAAATGACCATATTATATTCTTTTTAAAATGATCAGTGGTCTGAGGATATAGTGTCCACTCCCCCTCTGCCGCCCGCAATGTTCTAGATTAAAAAGTACATAGAAAAGATACTTCTGGAAAGATCTGAAATGCTGCCACCAACCTGTCATGACCACTGGATGTCACTAAGACCAATAACATGGATATGAACCAAAATGCTCATAAAAGGCTTAAATGCTAGTATTTCAATTTATTTCAAATGTATTTTATTCTCCAAAATGGAAAATTCAAAATCTCATAAGATACAATTGATTTATAAAGGAGGCAGGGGGAAGAATAGTATTATAGTACAAGGGGAGTACAGAAGGAATTAAAGCGCCAGGTTTCCCAGACACGAGTGGGAATGAGGTTCTTGTGATATCTTCAGAAAATTAATTTTTTAAGATTTTCATGGGAGAATGAGATGCAGGACAAGGTTTTATTGGTGTGGAGTTACATTTTTTGGGTTCTAAAGTCCCCTGCCCCATAAGAGCAGTCCTGGAAAAGGTGCAACTCTGAATTCAGCAGAGCAAGAAACAGGGCTGGTGTCCAGAGCTTCTGTTTCATGTTGCAGCCTGGTGTAGTTTAGCATCCAAGCTAATAAAAGTCTATTTTTCCATGTGTGGAGTCCAGCATGTGCCATGTGGGTACAGGGGAGCACATCCCCCTGCCACAGGGGAGCCAGGAACCCAGTGCAAGCAAGATAGAGAGAGAGAGCTCACTTTTTTGTTTGGAAGTTTAAATATTCAGGTTTCCTGTACGTGCAGTGGCCACACCCATCCTGGCTACTAATTTGTTCCCAGGTGTGACTGGCAGAGAGGTAGGCCCCTTTCCACCTCACTCAGACCTTTACTGAGCATGCATCTAAACTGACTCTGTCCAGTCTCTTCCCCCATCGCTCAGCAGGGAACAGACTTGGAGAATGTTAAATGCAACCTTTTTTGCAAAGCTGTATAAATGGCATGCCTATATCTAGTCTTCCCTTTTCTCCTTTCCTGTTAAATAACACCAGGTTATTACAACAGTATCAGGAGTACAAAATAATGTAGTGAATGAAAAAGGAAGAGATAGATTATGACAAATTTCAACATGACCCCAACAGATAGGTATAACTCTAGCAGGGCAATTATTTATCTTAATCGATGCAGATACCATCAATGGAGTAGCCAAGTCATCCTGCCAGATATAAATGAAGAAGCTAGATATAAATTGTACTTTTTATCAATTATCAGGGTTCTTGTTTTCTTAAACAGGGTTACATCCCTTTCACTCAAAGTATCTGTTAGGGGTTGAATGATGTCCCCACCTAGAGTTCATATATTTAAGTTCTAACCTCCAGTACCTCAGAATAAGATGTTATTTGAAGACTAGAGGCCAATGCACAAAATTCGTGCAAGGGGCTCGGCCCCCACTGCTGCGGCAGTTGCCTCTGCCTCGGCCCCTGCTGCTGCAGCTTTGTCTGGAAGGTCGTCCGGAAGGATGTCTGGTCTAATTAGCATATTATGCTTTTATTATTACAGATAGGATTTTAAAAGAGTTATAATAAGGTCATTAGGGGGCACCCTAATCCAATGTGTCTGGTGTGAGTATACTAGTAAAAAGGGAAAAATTGGGCACAGAGATATGCATAGAGGGGAGATGATGAATGTATACAGGGAGAAGATAGGAGGATAAGCCAGGGAGAGGGAGTCTTGGGGCAGATCTTTTCCTCACAGCCCTCAGAAGGAATCATTTACTTTTCTTCATAATCTTATGAAGAAGGCATTTATCGAGATAAAGCTTAAGAGATAAATGAATTATAAAAGGCAAACTTTATCTGAATCTAAAATTCATTCTCTTTTCATGTCCAAAATACCTAACTATTGTTCTTTACTATTAGACTTAGAAGAAACATCTACATTTTTATAAATAATTAACATTATTTCTACTCATTCCAATGCAACACTAATTTTTACTGTGTTTTTAATTTTAATAAGAATGTAAACTATAAATAGTAAATCTAAACCACATTATGTCATATACCAAATATAAATATTGTCCAAAGAAAGTCTCAAAAATTTATACCACATACAACATATTTTCTAAATGTTTGCAACAGTAATTATTTAGATTAGTGAAAATTTGATAGATGGAACATTGTGAAGATGGTGGAAGACTTTAAAATAAAGTACATAATAATGAGGAAATTGGTTGATAGTTGTTAATGTAATCATGTTTTTATTCTCTGAGCATGTCAAATTCTTGTTTAGTAGTGGGGAAAAACAAAATGTTGCACTATCATAAGATATAAAAATCCACTATTATTATTTCTAATAAGATAGGTTAAAAAATTTTCAAACAAACTTAAATATTAACAATGAATAAATATTCCTGGGTTTTGTGAGTTCCAATAAAAAAAAGAAACTTGCTCCTAATTACCAGAATTATACATACTAAGAAAAAAGATTTATATGATAATAGAAAATGCAAACAGTTTTGCCTTTGCAATTTCACTACCATCCCACCTGTTACTAATGCTGATGCCAACTAGTGAAGTTCATGCCAATACCCAATCCACATCTAAGACTTTTCTTGCAATTATTGCAAATTTGAAAGCATCTGTGAGCTCTTTCTTTTAACCTTTGGGCTAAAAAGTGGAATTAACAGTGGACTTGAGCACATTAGTTAATGTGCTCATATATGTAGAGACCCGGTGCATGGATTCCTGCACATTGAAAAGAAATTAATTGGAAGGTGGCCAGCAGGGTGGGACCTGGCGAGATGGGCCAGACAGGCCCTGGAACCAACCTCCTGTGGTCCCTCCCCAGCAGGCTGCACCTGGGGTCCCTTGGCCTGGACTGCGGGGATTGGGCCGAAACTGGCAGTCTGACATCCCCCGAGAGGTCCTGGAGTACAAGAGGGCACTCTGCAAAGTTGCTGTTGCTAGGCAGCTCCTGCATTGAGCATCTGCCCCCTGGTTGTCAGTGCGTGTCATACCTACTGGCCAGTTGGCTGGTTGGCCGGTCACTCAGCCTTTTATAAAAATACTAGAGGCCTGTTGCATGAAGCGATTCATGCAATAGGCCTTCCTTCCCTTGGCTTCCAGCACCAGTTTTCCTCTGGCACCCGGGAACCAGGCCTTTGCTCCGGCCAGAGTCTGCCTTCTTCGTCTTTGCTGCAGACTCTGGAGTTTGCAGTCTTGTCTTCGCTGCAGCACTCTGCTCCTGTAGATCCCTTCACCCCCTGCCTTCCCTCTCATAGCAGGCGTACTGTCCTGTCAGGCCACTCCGCGCCTGGAGCAGCTGGGCGGCTGCTATCTTTGGCCTTCTAATTTGCATACTCACTCTGATTGGCTGTGGGCGTAGCAGAGGTATGGTCAATTTACATGTTTGTCTATTATTACGTAAGATAGATTTTTTAAATATTTATTTAAAATTTTCAATAACACTTAAAAATTCTATGTGGGAGATGGATACTTTTACTTGGGAATTTTCAAAATTATTTTGCTGGTCAGGTTTTTTTTCACCAGCAGGGTTATCTTCTATCTTTATAGGCTGATTTGATATCATTCATTTAAAATTTTTTTTTATTGATTTCATAGAGGAAGGGAGAGGGAGAGATAGAAACATCTATGATGAGAGAGGATCAATGACTGGCTGCCTCCTGCATGCCCCACACTGAGGATTAAGCCTGCAACCCAGGCATGTGCCCTGACCAGAAATCGAACCGTGACCTCCTGGTTCATAGGACGATGGTCAACTACTGAGACACACTGTCCAGGGATGATATTATTCATTTTTAACAAGTTTATCTTTTACTAATAACTATTATTGGTAGATGCCTACTGATAGTTTTTCACTTTGCTATCTATATATATAAAAAGCCAGCGACCAGAATGCTGTAACAATCAGAATGACCGGTTGCTATGACAGGCCTGATTGGGGGGTGGAGCCCGCAGCCAACCTTCCCCCAGGCAAGCCTGTTCCTGAACAGCCCACCCCACCCCAATAGGGGGCAGGGCTGGCTGGCCAACCGCCTGGGGCCCCTCCCTCAGCTGGCTCCACCCCCAATGGGCCCCCATCACCCTGATTGGCCCATGGCCCCTCCCCCAGCCAGCTCCACCCTCGATTGGCCCCCCCCCCCACATCAATCGGGGGGCGGGGCCAGCCAGCCCACTGCCCACAGCCCTTCCCCATGGCCGGCCCTGCCCCCAATCAGCCTCTGACCCCAATCAGGGGCGGGGCCCACCAGCCAATTGCCCTCAGCCCCTCCCTCCAGCTAGCCCAGCCCTGATTGGGCCCTGATCGGAGTGGGCTGGCCAGCCAACCTCCCGCCATCTCCTCTGCCCCCCCACAGGCCCGGCCCCCATCTGCCCTGATTGGGGCCAGACTGGCTGGACCCCACCTATACATGAATTCGTGCACTGGGCCTCTAGTTTTAAGTAAAGATAAAATAGAAATCATGTTTTTAAAACTTTGTTTAGTTCCACAGTATATTTCAGAATATATATTGTAATATTTTAGTTTTTTTCTAAAGCTGCAAATTTTAGAATCTGAAGAGTTATTTGATTTCCCTGGGCAGCAAAAAGTAAAGTCCTCAAAAATTCAACAGAAGAAAAATCTTACAAGGGTTTTGAGTACCATTGGTGATTGTTTGATATTAATTCACAAGAGTCAAGAGAAAGCCTTGTATTTTGAGATTTTTTTAATAAAGTTCAAAACATAAAAGACAGAATTTTTCCAATAAATATAAAATATATCTTTGTAAGCACTCCAGAGTGTAATCTACAGGTCTAGGGAAAGCAGACTTAGAGATTTTGAACAGTAGGCTAGGTGGAATAATTAGCTACTGTCAAATGTTGTGGTCTTTTTTTTTCAGAGCATTAGAGAGGCAACACTGCTACAGAACCATTCAAATAAGTGATGAGAAGCCAACAAAAAGAAGAGCATAACTAGACACACTACATATGTAAGTATGAAAGCTAGAAGGTATCCTTCTTTAGGTATAGATACACTTAGATACCTAAATACTTGCCTTTGTATTACAATTGTCTACAGTATTCACTACAGTCACATGCAGGGGTCCTCAAACTATGGCCCGCGGGCCACATGCGGCCTGCCGAGGACATTTATCCGGCCCGCCGGGTGCCGCTGCCTGTCCTGCTTAGCAGCCGACTGGTCCCGGGCCTGCAGTGGGCATAGGAATTTGTTCATAGTTTTTTTTTAAAACTATAGTCCAGCCCTCCAACGGTCTGAGGGACAGTGAAATGGCCCCCTGTTTAAAAAGTTTCAGGACCCCTGGGAGCAATGGGCTATATCATATGGCCTAGATGTGTAGAAGGCTATACCAGCTAGGTTTGTGTACATGCACTCTATGATCTCACAATGACGAAATCGCATAATGATATATTTCTCAGAACTATCCCCATGTTAAGTGATGCATGACTTAACATAGCTAACTGTATTTAGCCCACACTCAGCTCTCGCTTTCAAGTATAATTACTTTTCACCAAGATTAAAACACACACACACACACACACACACACACACACACACACACACACACACATCTAAGCTGGCCAAGAGAATTGAAGGAAAGGGAAACAAAGAAAATAGTATATATAGAGAGAATAATATATTTGTTGGGAAAAACAGAGTCTCCTTTAGAAGTTTTGGGTTCTTTTCTCCCTTTAATTGACTAACAATGTGTTACTATCTTTTGTGGGCCACAGCTTCCTTATCTGTAAAATAAGCACATTGGACAAAGTAATTGTTAAGATTGTTTCCAACACTAAATTTCTATGAATTTTTGAAATGAATAATCAAAGAAATAAATTTCCAACATCTAAAATAAAGGAAATGGCATTAAACAAATAAATTTGTAAGTCAGGTAGTTACTATCATGATTATATCCACAAGCTTACTTCTCTATCAGGTCAGACATAAAACCTGTGAGTTTGAATATTTATAAAATCAAATAGACAAAAACTCCACTCCACAACTTTTTAATAGTAGCATTTTTATTATTTTCTGAAATGGTCCATTTGTTCTACAAGTATCTTTGGAAATTGTGTGTTTTTTTAAGGCACAGTTTATATATTCATAAAGCTTTGTATCTAGTGAAGTGTGCTTACATTTATTTTAAAAATGCTTGCAACAATGAGAGACCATCTTGAGATTTAAAACAAACAAGGATAGTCATTTTGAAACTCTACTATATTAATTTCAGATAGATATAATTTTTATTTGCAAAGATAAACTAAATAAACTAACCAAGGGTCACTAGAGAATATATTTAAATTCTTCTTAAATTTTTATGGTTTTAATGAAAGCCATATTATCTAATAATGTATTTTATATTTTAATACACATCACACATTTTAATTCTAAAGTATTATGATTTTATTGATTATATAATGACTAAAAACAAAAGGCAAATAATATAGAAATTCCAGTTAGCCTTTATACTTTGAATTAAATAAATTCAATTCAAAATAAATTATATAATTATTTTAAATGGTAATTTACTTAAAAGTTTCTTTATACCACAGATGTGACTAATACCAACTACCTTTTCAGGCTATGAAACCAGGACAAATAGTAAATGTGTTTAACAAAATAAACTTAAAGTATACTTTATATATTATTATTATATAATTTATTCATTTGTATAAGGTAGCACTAATAGAGATATGAGCCATATATGCAATTAAAATTTTTCTAATAGCCACATTAAAAAGTAAAACAAAATAGCTGAAATGATTTTAATAATAATTTCATTTAACACAGTATATCCCAAATTTTATCATTTTAATGATTAATCAATAAACATGATATTGTGACATTTTTAAATTTTGCTTTTCTTTTATTTTTTTGTACTTTTATTTTTTTGTACTAAGTTTTGTACTAAGTTTTCAAAATGCAAAATGTTTTGCACATTTTACACTTATAGCAGTTGTCAATTTGGCCACCAAATTTTCATCAGAAAAACTTAATTTATATGTAGATTTCATGAGTTTTCTAGTTGAAAGTAGATTCATAGACCTGATTGGTTCCAAACCTACTTGAAAGTTTTCAAATACTAAATAGAGTATCAAGAAAACGTTTTCGGAGAAACCAAGATGGCGGCATAGGTAAACACCTAAACTGCTGCCTCGCACAACAATTTTAAAACTACAACTAAAAGACAGAACGGACACCATCCAGAACCACAGGAAAGCTGGCTGAGTGAAAATTCTACAACTAGAAGGAAAGAGAAAAGCTCACAGAGAATTGGAGGTACGGCAAAGGGGCTTTGTGCGCGCCAGAGAGGAAGGGCGGCTGAGAGCCTGGCTGACTTTCTCTGGCGGAAGGGGGAAGGAAGCCTCCGACCACACTGAACCCCAGTTCTGACTGCACTTAACCCCAGTTCCGGGCGAACCCCTGGGGACCCACGCTCTTACGGGGGGAGTCTGGACTCTCGGGCGGAGACTCGAGCTGGGAAAGGCAGAAGTCTGAAGGCGCGCGCGGGCCAGTGCGCACAAAGGCTGCGGAAGTTGCCACAGGCTTTCCCTAGTGGAAGGGAGTCAGAGGATCCTGACTGCACTGAGCCCCAGTTCTGACTGCACTGAACCCCAGTTCCAGGCAAGCCCCTGGGGACCCACGCTCTTGTGGGAGGAGTCTGGACTCTCGGGCGGAGACTCGAGCTGGGGAAGGTGGAGGACTGAAAGCGCACATGCGCGCAAGGGCAAGGCTGACAGGAAGCCAAGACTGAGACTCCACCCCATCCAAGCTGAGCACAGAGGCTATTGCAATTTGGCAAGTCTAATCCTATAAGGCTGTCTCCAGCACCGAACTTCTCCCAGCATAGACACAGCTGATCCTTACAGCCAACTGGCCCGGAGGTCAATTCTTCCCAGTGATACCAACAACAATAAAGACTTAATTACAACAAGGCTGTACACACAGTCCACAAAGGGGTGCACCAAGAGTGTCCACCTCAGGTTAACTGGGGAGGCCGACCCACTGGGCCATATAGGAAACCTAGCACACAAAGCTACCCTACCAACTCAGGGAAGCAGTGAAAATGCGGCGTCAAAGAAACAGATCACAAACGAAAGAAATGGAGGAAAACAAACGACTGGATATAGAATTCAAAACCACGGTTATAAGGCTTTTTAAGAATATCCTAGAAAAGGCCGATAAATATAACGAGACCCTCGAAGATATGAAAAAGGACCAACTAGAAATTAAACATACACTGACTGAAATAAAAAATATTATACAGAGACCCAGAAACAGAATAGAGGAACACAAGAATCAAGTCAAAGAATTGAAATACAAAGAAGCAAAAAACACTCAACCGAAAAAGCAAAAAGCAAAAAGCAAAAAAAAAAATCCAAAAAGTTGAAGATAATATAAGAAGACTCTGGGACAACTTCAAGCGAACCAACATCAGAATTATGGGGGTGCCAGAAGAAGAGAGAGAGCAAGAAACTGAAAACCTATTTGAAGAAATAATGACCGAAAACTTCCCCCACCTGGTGAAAGAAATAGACTTACAAGTCCAGGAAGCCCACAGAACCCCAAACAAAAGGAATCCAAAGAGGACCACACCAAGACACATCATAATTAAAATGCCAAGAGCAAAAGACAAAGAGAGAATATTAAAAGCAGCAAGAGAAAAACAGTTAATTACCTACAAGGGAGCACCCATAGGACTGTCAGCTGACTTCTCAACAGAAACTACGCAGGCCAGACGGGAGTGGCAAGAAATTTTCAATGTGATGAATAGCAAGAACCTACAACCAAGATTAGTCTACCCAGCAAAGCTATCATTCAGAATTGAAGGGCAGATAAAGAGCTTCACAGATAAGAAAAAGCTGAAGGAGTTCATCACCACCAAACCAGTATTATATGAAATGCTGAAAGGTATTCTTAAAGAAGAGGAAGAAGAAAAATGTAAAGAGAAAAATTATGAACAACAAATACATATCTATCAACAAGCAAACCTAAAAATCAAGTGAATTAAAAACCTGAGGAACAGAATAATCTGGTGAATATAATAGAATCAGGGGCATAGAAAGGGAGTGGACTGATAATTCTCAGGGGGAAAAGGGTATGGGGGGTTCATGAAGAGAATGGACAAAAATCATACACCTATGGATGAGGACAGTTGGGGGGAGGTAAGGACAGAAGGTGGGGTGGGAAATGGGTGGAGGGGAGCTATGGGGGGAAAAAGGAGAAATAATTGTAATAATCTGAATAAAGATTTATTTAAAAAAACAAAACAAAAACAAAAACAAAACAAAACAAAACAAAACAAAAACAAAAAAAAAAAGAAAACGTTTTCTTTTAATGTTGGCATCCATATTGACCAAGCTTGTTTATCTCTTTAGAAGAAAAGATTACACTTTGAAACCTTGAGGCAAAAGTATATCAGTTTCAAAATTATACTTAAGTTTGTTAAACTATATCCATATGCCAATTAATTAATGCCAGTGTTAATTATATCAAATTCAAAGGAATATTGCAAAACTTAAGAAGACAACTCTAGATTTATCAGTATCAACAAAGCATTTTCAAGATTTTTCTCTATGTTCATGTTAGCAATATGTAAAATTATCATGATTTATACTAAGAAAAGTTTCAATTATAATATGCATTCATATATCAATCTAGTTAGAAGATATATAAGCTCTTCCTTTCCTTGAAGTTTCAACTTTAACTCACTTATTTGTAGTGTAAAATAATAATTTCTCATACCATCTCTTCATACACAAATGTTTTTGCTTTTTGTGTAAGAATCCAAGAAGTTTTATGTTTGTCCAAAATGACAATCTCAGATCTTGTTTAAAAAATATTAGAATGCTTTCTAACATTTTATTCATATTTTAGGTGACAAGTTTTGTCAATTTGCTCTAGAGAGCAAACTTCTTATCAAATTAATTATATAATTGCTGAAAATGTCTCTTTACATTGAGCATTTTATAACCTTTAAAGACAGCTTTACACGACAACCACTAGCTTTTTCAATATGCTCTATTGCAGGAAACTTTAGTTGGCCTGCATCATGATATTTCTATCCCACATTATTTTCCTTTTCTTTTTTTAATAGTTCTAATTATTGTTTTCCTTTTTTGTTGCATTCATTGGGGTGACAATGGTTAACAAAATTATACAAGTTTCAGATGCACAATTCTACAACATATTATCTGTATACTGTATTGTGTATTCACCACTCCAAATGAAGTCTCTGTTCATCACCCTTTATCACCCCCTCCTCCCCCTCCCTCCCCCTCCCCCAGGGTGATCACCACACTGTTGTCCATGTCCAGGAGTTTTTTCCTTTTTTGCTCAATCCCTCCACCCACTCACCCCAGCCCCACCCGACAGCTGTCAGCCTGCTCTCTATCTATGAGTCTGTCTCTATTTTGCTTGTTAGTTCATTTTGCTCATTAGATTCCATTTGTGAGTGAAATCATATAGTGCTTGTCTTTCTCTGACTGGCTTATTTCACTTAGCATAATGCTTGCAAGGTCCATCCATGCTGTCTTTACTGATCCAGTTGTAGCATGAGCTTCTGCATCTTGAGTAGATTCTGCATCAATAGCGTGACTTTGCTTAAATTTTTAAAAATTGTATATACTTATTTTAATTAGGAAAATATCTGATTAATTATAGTTAAAATAGTAACAAATATTCCACCTAATTACCAATATGATTAGATAGGTATCACTGTAAGGCATGTTGACTGTAAGAAATATTTAAAGAAACATATTACAGTGTTACATTGCTGGGACAGAATATTCCAACTGAATCAATCTGTTGCTACTGACTAGATTATTGATGTGTTTATGGGCATACTAGAAATGATGCATGTACTCCACCCCACACACCATGATAAATAATATCAATAAATTATAATGCATTATTTAAAGCAAAATTTTATTTGACAAAATGTTAATATTGTGTTTACCAGAATAATAATTTACAAAGCCTCAGTTTCTAAATTTCAATATAAATTTAATTAAAAATAAATTACTCAGTTGGGCTAGCCACCTTTTATCTGCTCAATACCCACCTGCTGTTAGTGTCTACTGTATTAGACAATGCAGATCTAAAAGCAGTGGTAATACACATATATTATGTACACAATATTAAAAGGCATTATGCTGACTTCCAACTGTGTTAAAATGTTACGCATGTTGGTTTGGACTGAATGTTTATGTGCCCCCCAAATTCTTATGTTATAACTCTACCCCACATTGTGATGCTGTTAGGAGGTGGGACTGGACAGAGGTAATTAGGATTAGATAGGATCATTAGGGTGAGTCCTCATGAATGGGATTAATGATGTTATGAGCCACGAGAGAACTCCCTTGGTCTCTCTGCTCTCCGCCATGTGAGGATATAGAAGGAGAAGTGGGTAATTTGGAAGAGGTCATCTACACCCCGACCATGCTGGCACCATTATCTCAGACTTCTAGCCTTCAAAGTTGTGAGAAAAAAATTTCTGTTGTTTATAAACCACCAAGTCTATGGTATTTTGTTAGAGTAGCTCAGACTAAAAAAATATGTGTGTGTGTGTATATACATATATATATATACACATATATATATATGATTTCATGAATAAAATAATTAAAATATAGTTACTACTGCTATAAATTCATGCATTTTAAGACAGTGTGTAATACTAACTCTGAAAGCATATAACAATATTTTTATTAGATAATTTATAGACTATATTATAGATACTGTACATCTGAGAAAAATACAATGATATTTAGTTTATTAGAAAGAAGAGCTTGCTTATATAATCCAAAAAAACATATTGAAAGCATAGAATATGTTCTAAGGGCTACTTGTGATTTTTAAAGGACTTCGAAAACTCAACATTATGTTACGTTTGTTGAATAATTCCTTCAAATTTTATGGGCAGTGTTGACAAAGTGAGAGTTGTCTTAATGACAGAACTCTGTTCAATCAATGTTACCAGGTATTATTAGCAAACTTTACTATTTTAGAAAAAAGACACAAAGGACAGTCTAAACTTTTGCAGTTACCGTATGTTTCCACAAAAGTTAAACACGTCTTCAGATCAGTCATAACAATTTCAGCTGAAGTATTTTTACAAGTGGATTGGCATTTGCCTATTGTGTAACTATAAAACTTATTAATTATATGCTTTCATTCAAAATAATAATACTAAAACTAAAAGCCTAATGGTGTTGATGAGGTGCTATCTTAGGGATACATAACAGCCTAGAAATCAATCTATCTGAATGTTGAAAAAAATAACTCAGGCTATAACTAAACGACAGCTAACACTCATCCAGATTTTAACAAGTATCTGGATGTTTGGCATCATATATGAAAGTTCCAGATGGTTGACTAGACTTCTCACTTTTCATTTGGATGTCTTTCCCAAGTTTCATTCAGTTATAATGTTCATTCATGGAGATATAATTTTCAGGGATATTCTCGTCTTCTATTAACAGAACATGAGTCATATTTGGGCATGCCATCTTTCAGCAGATTAAAATAACATTTATACACAATTAAATTACATATTTGGGTTACTGTTAAACTTAACCTTGTAATGATCTTAAAATACCAATGACTCAGTTTCAGAGTAATATTCAGAGTCTGAAAGACAGTGGGCACTGGATAAGTGTTTAATTAATATGTAAACAAAAATAATTCAAGATAGTTTCAATGGAAAACATAGTAGGTAAAGTCTAGATATCCTAAGATAAAGGGTAGAAACTTATAAAAACATAGAAAATTAATAAGATGTATGAAGGATATCCAAATATTTGAACTACCAAGTAATATGCAGGGCTGTTATTTAGTCTGATTTGCATGATTTGTTTGTATGGCTGTGCTAATGATCAACTTTGTATGCTTTGTGTTGTGAGGCAGCAGACATGGCATGAAATACAACAATCTGGGGGTATTTCATTTTACCTTCTGGAGTGCTGGCTGACAGCAATTGAATTGGGATTTTTTTTTAAAACACATGACATGAAATGTTAACAGTTTATAAATATTGTTTTTCATGGGGATAGAAGTGATTGAAAGGCAGCTCCTTTTTATGTGAAAAAGCTATTAAACTGAGGATGTGTTAATAAATAAGCTCTAACACTAACAAAATGGAGAGAGTTTGTGTGTAGAAATGCTAATTTAGGTTACTGAATGGGCACTGGAATCAGGAAACCAGGTTCTGGGCAAGCCATTAAATATTTCTAGGCATCAGTTTCCTTGTCATCTCTAACACATACTTGGGAGGTATGAATATACAACGTATGCCGATCAAGTGAGTGTGAAAGTTCTTTAAACAAACCCGGCATTCAAGCATAGGATATCTGTCATTAATATGGAAGATTGTGTAACTTCTGTACTGAGAATCCACCCAACTAGGCTAATGCTGTGATGACAAGTGGAGGAACCTGGCAATCCACGGGTCTCTCCCATCTCTATGCAAAGAGCCTATACGTGCTGAATGGAAGCATCAGCAGCTTTCATGCAGAATGGCAGCCGGTGGTGAGCTGGTGATTGGCAGTTCTTTCCATCCAAAGGCAAACTTGTGGAACTCGTCATAGTAATTGCTTCATCTTATTGGATGCTTCACTACCCATCCCATAATTTTATGTTTTGTTAATGATTTATCGACACCTCTTAGTTAGCTCCCGAGGTTTGGTGTTGCCTTATTGACAGCCAAGAATCCCACATTTCAATTACTTTGGCTGTTCACTCACCACATATGTTTTTGGCATTGTTAACTGAGGAAAGGAGAAAGTACGACTTGTGCTGCGATTAAATCAGCACTAGAAAGAAGTAATGTATGGTTTCTTCCTTTTCTTTTCTTTTGTTCAGTGACCATTGAGATCACTGGTTTCCTTGTCAGTGGGTTGTGTAGCAAATACAAAATGCTATTCAATACAGATCCTAAAAATTCATATTTTTCTTTAGAAGTGAAAGTAGATTCTATATAACTTGAAAACAGAAAAGTAGAATCATTGGAGACTCAAGTATGAATGCAAAATATAACATTTCCTCTGGTGTCTGCTTGCAGCAAGAAGAAAAATTTGTGGAGTAATACAAGTGACCATTTTTATAAATTTATCTTTATTGTTGAAAGTATTATAGATGCCCCCTTTTTGGGTTTGATAGTCAAGAAAATGACATGTTCAAATGAGCTCATCTTTATTAACAGTGGTTAATTAAAAAAGAAAACAATTACACTTATAAAACTTTTCATTTCCAAAAAAATATTGTATTATCCACCAAATCACATTAGTTGAAGAAGCAGAAATCAACATGAACTCTTCCCTCTTCTACACCCCAAACCACATACAATCAATACTAAGTTCATCATGTTTGCCTCTTTAATAGCTCACATACCCGTTTTTCCTCTTCACCATTTCTACAGTTGCCTAATTAACATAGTCATATTCTACTTTCAGGACTCCAGTAATAATTTGTGACTGCTACGCCTGATCTCCTGGCTGGCCCTTCATATGCTGTCCTTCCTCTAAAACCATTTCCATTCAGTTTTTGCCATTGTCTTAGCAATGGGAAACTTACATACAAATCCTTTCATGATTTTTCCCTGACCATATTTTCCAGCTTTATTATCTGCTGCTTTGTCTTTGCCTCTTTTCATTCAACGTCATCCTTTGTCACCCTCCCTCCCTCCGCCCTGTGACCCTTTGAAAACTTGCAATTTCCTTTTGTATGCCATATTCTATTATGTTCTCTGCCCATGCTACTCTTCTGGGTGGAATTATTCTTCCATTCCCGTTTACTCGTTGAACATAAACTCTTAAGGCCATCTTTCTTAGACAACCTTTTCTGATTCCCTGATTCTTCACAGGGAGGACTAGACATATTGCTCTCTGGACATGTTCCATTATACTTTGTAATCATTTTCTGCACCATTTATTTTAGTTTCTATCTCATATTTTCATTAAGCACATACATATTTAGAAGCAATGAAAAGAACGAACAAAATGGAGACTGAGAAGTCTCTCTCCTCCCTAAGTTTAGGGGGCTCTCTGATTTTAGAAAGCAGCTTCAGGGGAGTGCTTGTGATATGGTTCCTATGTAATGGTGACGTTCAATTGGATTTCAGGTACTAAAGACTTACAGCAAAGGGTTATTTTCTTAAAAAATGTTGCTGTAAATAAAAGGGGAAATAGGGTGACAGATAGGGATTTACGGCATTTTAAGGGAGTCATATATAAAATCAGGTGAAAATTTCTTCTTTTTCTTCTTCCTCTTTCTCCTCCCCTCCCCCTCCTCCTCCCCTTCCTCCCCCTCCTCCTCCTCCTCCTCTTCCTCCTCCTTCTTCTTCTTCTCTCCTCACCCGAGGATATTTTCCCATTGATTTTTACATAGAGTGGAGAAGAGAGAGAAAGATCGATGTGAGAGAGACACATTGATTGGTTGCCTCCTGCACACACCCTGTCTAGCCAAGGTATGTGCCCTTGACCAGAATTGAACCCGGGACCCTTCTGTCCACAGGCCAGTGCTCTATCCACTGAGCAAAACTGAGAATTTCTTCTTTTGACCACAGTATTGTGGTTTCCATTCTATGTTTCTAATTGCTCCTTTTCTATCTAACTTGCTGGTCTCTTTTCCTAAAGAGACAGATTATTTTCATTTTCAGACTTACTTATTTCTCTACTAGCCCTTCTTTCAGAGATTTCTGAACACCGATGGTTTTTCTTCAATATTAACTTCAGTTAAAAGAATCTTTATCTCAAATTCTAGTTCTTGATCCTGGAAGGCTATTTTATAGTATGAATATTTTATAGTATGAATATTTTTCCTTGAAAATTATTTTGGCAGTACTCATTTAACACATAAAATAGAACTCACCATTTCTCCTAAGATATTTGACCCACTGCTTGTGGCACTTTCTTGCTTTTGGAATGATGCACATCTATCCACTCATGTCAAATCATGAGGTTCTACGTACATGTGCTTTGCAATATATTTCCACTTTTCCTCTTTCTATTGTCATTATACTAGTTTTTTTTTTTTTTTTTTTTTTTTTTTTTTTTTTTTTTTTTTTTATCATCCTTGTTGGGATACTGCACTTACCTACCTGACAGTGATCTCAAAAAGCAACCTCAAAGATTTGTTAGTCTCTAATGCATTATTTTGATTATACCTCTACCGTATTGATTGACATTGAATAGTAGACTATCTACACTACTGTATATGTTACAATTGGCCTTCCAAAAAAGTTAACTAGATCTAATGATGGAAAAGGGTTTGATGAGTAACCTTCTTAGGAAATGATGACCTGCAGGCAGAGAATTAGGCCCTGGGATTAAAACAACTCAGAGGTTAAATAAACATTTGTTTAAAAGAAAAAACAAACATCCTGTCTTCGTTAACAAGGGCATTTACCTGTGATCACATTACTAGGTACAAAGGATAATGATGCTTTCCCTTCAGATGGTAACCAGGTATATCCTATTTGATTTGTTTATCAAAAACTGCCAGTCTATCCTGTTTAAAAAAAAAAAAAAAAAAGGATAACGTATGTGGTTGTGAGTATCTCAGTATGGCTCTTCACCCTTCACCATTTTAAGTTCCTAATGCCAAATCCACAGTGCTCTGAATTTAGCTTTCAGAAATATCTGCCAAAACAAGCCCATATCTAGTTCCAGCCACTTCCTCTCCATTCCTTTTTTTTTTTGTAGTTGAACTGCAACATTGACTCTGGCATCTTCAGTCTGAAGGCCTTTGAACTTGCACTGCAAAACTGCGTCTACTCTGGGTCTCCAGCCTGCTGGCCTACCCAGCAGAATTTGGATTTGTAATCCTTCTTAAACAGTGTGAGCTAATTTAAACAAACAAACAAATTTTCTTTTGGTTTTTTTTCCTTCCCTCTGGAGAACCCAGACTAATACACTGAAAAAGAAATGTTGCCTCTTACCAGATAATATTATGTACAGATTAAGGTATGCACAGGGGACCCATTCTTATAATTTGTTCTAGGACAGTGGTGACAAGATCAAGTATGGAAATTAAGAATTTTTTGTAATAATATCTGCAGCACCTATTTTTTGGCCTTGCCTTTTCTAATTCATCTTACTCATTGCGACCAGAGGATCTTTCTAAAAGCACAAGTGTGATGATGTTATGACCTCCTTTTGTAAAACTCTTGAATAACTCCACATATCCTTCCAAAAAAGTCAAACTCAGAATGGCCTACATAACCTCTCCTGCTGTCTCCCTTTCTCATACACCCCTTGGTCTTGCTGAGGTGAACTACCTGCAGTGTTCCGCACACTGATCCTGTCTTCTCCTGCAAACCTTTTATACCTTTAAGCTGTTGCCTTTGCTTGGAGTACGCTCCCCTAATTTGTTTATCTGGTTTGCATCTACTTATCTTTCAATTCACATTTCACGTACTTTCCTAGTGTTTTGGCTGGCATTGACTCTTTTCTACTCTGTGCCCTCCTAGAGCAGTTGTAGGCAACCCGGGTTTATGACATCTTGAGTTCCCTCTGCCATCCTGACTTTCCATCCTCAAGATTACACGCTGTTCTAGAAATGATGGCCAATAGTCATTTACTGTGGCCTTAGGACTGAACAATGACACCCGTCTAGCCAAGACTATTCATTAAAAATGTTTATGCTTGTTTAATCAAATGGAGACAATCCATATACCACTGAAGCAGGCAATAATTTTAACAAAGGCTGTCTGTATGTAGGAAAGGGTTAATAATAAAGATGGTGATAGAGCAAAGAGAAATACTTTCAACTTGAACAAGGAGAATTTGATCATGTTAAAAGAACTGCTTGATGTAACATCATAGGTCCAAGTGAATTGCAAGTGTCATCATAGGAAACGATACACTCTAGACTTGAGATTTTTAATGACCTTTGTTCAGGAAATAATTAAGTTATAAGTTTGGAGTCATCTGTACATTATTCATTCAGAAGCTTTGTTAAGACTTACTCCTACTTTTTTGTTGATAAATCTGTTTTTTCTCTTTTTTGTTGATAAAAGCTCTCTTAAGGGAAAGAAACATTGCCCCCCAAAGAAAGACAACTGAAGAAATACTTGTTCAAAAAATGAAGAAAAGGATGGAAACAGATAATAAAGGCTTAACTAATTAGCCCTTGGTTGATTGCAGAAGTAATTAAAATCAGTAATTTCAATTGGTAATTGGAAATTGAAACTCAGCTATCCCCAGGGTCTAGAAAATTGAAGGAATGGCCCTTCCCCCATCTCCTGCTGTCCCCTATTATCCTGCTGGATGGGAGGCACTGAAAGTTATCTGGTTTAACCTTGACACAAAATATAAGAGGTAAATATTACCTTCATTTTAGAGATAAGGAAAATCAGGCTCAGAGGAGACAAATGCTTGCTTAAATTCTCACACTTAGTAATAGCAGAACTCCAAAGCGCATATTCTTTCTAGTCTGTGTTTAAAGACTGGTCACTGCTTTATTCAGCCTTCAAAAGGAAGCAGTCTCGGACATATGCTATAACCTTGAGGATATAAATGAAGTAATCTAGTCAGATACTATAGGATCCTACTTATACGAAGTATCTAAAGTAGTCAAATTTGCCAAAACCGCTTTGGCTCAGTGGATAGAGCATCAGCCTGCAGACTGAAAGGTCCCAAGTTCGATTCCGGTCAAGGGCACGTAACTTGGTTTCGGGCACATCCCCAGTGGGAGGTGTGCAGGAGGCAGCTGATGGATGTTTCTCTCTCATCAGTGTTTCTAACTCTCTATCCCTCTTCCTTCCTCTCTGTAAAAAATCAATAAAATATATTAAAAATTTTTTTTAAAGTAGTCAAATTTGTAGAGACAGGAAGTCTTTGTGAATTTAACCGAGCCCTTCACTCATGTTCAATTTATCTACTTACGGTAGCACCCTTAATGCTTCAGCCTCTCAGCCCTCTATGTCTATGATTTTTTTCCTTTCCCCTGTCATACCTTTTGTCCTCCATTCTTTGGCACTTTAGTAAAATCCTTTTTATGAAATGGCTTAGTTTAGTCCATGGTTTCTTCACCTTAGCACTATTGACATTTTGGGCCAGATAATTATTTTTTGTGGGGGATGTCCTGTGCATTGTAGGATGTTTAGCAGCATCCCTGGCATCTATGCACTAAATACTAGTAGCATCCCCTCTCCCAGCTGTGGAAGCAAAAAATATTGCCAGACCTTGCTCAACATTCCAGGATCCTGGGGGTGGGGATGGAGGGCAGGCAACTACCCCCAGGTGAGAACTGTTGCTCTAATCTATCCTTCTCTACAATCTTTCTGAATCTCTCAGAGGCCTCCACAAAACCACAGCCTTTTATTGGTACTGGATTTGCAATTAAACATGCCCTTCCTTTAGTAGACCTCTCTTTCCTAATTTTAAAATAGTTATTGTGAGACTGCTGTATAAGTTTATAAACACAGTTATAAATACACTAGAGGCCTGATGCATGAAAATTCATGCACTGGAGTGGGGGCATCCCTCAGCCCGGCCTGCCCCCTCTCACAGTCCAGGAGCCCTCAGGGGAAGACGATGCCCCATCATACCTCTGCTGCTGCCACTGCCGGCAGCGCAAGCCTCAGCTGGCCCTGGTTACCTGAGCCTCGGGTGGCCCTAGTCGGCTGGGCAGCCACCATCCGAGGCTTGCGTGCGCCTCGGGCTGGCCCTGGGTGGCTGGGCAGCCAACATCTGAGGCTTGCCTGCATCTTGGGCGTTGGCTGGGCAGCAGCCATCCAAGGCTTGTTTGCGGCTCGGGCTGGCCCTGGGCTGCTGGGGGGCTGAGAGGACTGGGGCACTCCGGAGGCAGATGCCCCGTCAGGGCTGAGGGGACTGGGCACCGCCATCTTGTGGCTCTGGGGGCTGCCATCTTTGAGGGCATGGCAATCAATTAGCATATTCCCTCTTTATTGATTGTGGGAACTGCCATCTTTGTGATGGTATGAGGGTCAATTAGCATATTCCCTCTTTATTACATAGGCTTATTTGCAGGAAGAAAATTTCTGAGTTACAGTTCAGGCAAGGCCTGCTGAATTTATATTGTATGCATGACTTAATACACTATAAAGATGAAAAGACAACAAAAATATCTTCATATTTCCTCATCCCCTCATTGCAACAAAACTATTAATTGGGAGAACCTTATTTCCTTCTCTTTTCTTTTTCTCCTTCACTTCCCATTTGTTATCACCTTCTAATATTCAGAGAGCACTTGGATAATTGTCTGAGTAGAGAAATGTTTTAAGATCATCATTAGCCCACATACCAGCAACTTTACTCAAAGATGGGATGGAATTGTAAAGTGCTTTTATAATACAACTAGAGGCCCGGTGCACAAAATTCATGCACTCAGGGGGGGGGTCCCTCAACCTGGCCTGCACCCTCTTTTGGTATGGGAGCCCTTGGGGGATGTCTGACTGACAGCATTCGGACATCCTTAGCGTTGCTGCAGAGGCAGGAGAGGCTCCCACCACCACCACTGCGCTCACAAGCCGTGAGCCTGGCTTCTGGCTGAGTGGTGCTCCCCTGTGGGAGTTTACTGACCACCAGGGGGCAGCTCCTGCATTGAGTGTCTGCCCCCTGGTGGTCAGTGCTCATCATAGCAACCGGTCATTCCTCCATTCGGTTGATTTACATATTAGCCTTTTATTACATAGGATATTATTGTTTAAAGGCAAGGGTTAACTCTTTTGTTTAATTTTGATATGGCATATCCTAAAATAACAATGGAATACTACACTGCCATAAAAAATAAGGAACTTTTACCATTTACAACAGCATGGATGGGCCTGGAGAACATTAGGCTAAGCAAAATAAGCCACTCAGAGAAAGATAAATATCACAGTATCTCACTCATTTGTGGAATATAATGAACAACGTAAACTGATGAACAAAGACAGACCCAGAGACAGAGAAGCATCAAACAGAAGGTCAAACCTCAGAGGGAAGGTAGGGGAGGGTGGGGGAGTTAGGAGATCAACCAAAGGATTTGTATGCATGCATATAAGCATAACCAATGGACATGGACACTGGGGCAGAGGGGGCTTGTCCTAGGTGGTGGGAGTGGCCAGAGAGGGGTTGATGGGGGAAAAAGGAGACATATTACAATACTTTAAAAATTAAAAAGAAAGTTAAAAAAATCAATTAAATATGGAAAAAATAAAATAAAATAGAAATTAAGCCCAAACTAAATCTTAATATGTCTTTGTGTTTTTCAAAGAACAGACATCTAATGATCTGATTATTTTGTGGTATGAAAATTTGGATCAATGTATGATGCAAAATTATTTAAGACACCCAATGACAGTAGTAGCTCAAATCATAGTTGTCAAGTCACATTGGAGGAAAATGACAAATGCCATTCACTCTTTAGTGTCTATCAGTGAACCAAATTAATTTCTTGAACAACAATAAAAATGTGGCTTTCTACATAGTTTCTCTATTATATTGGAAAAGATAAGAGATTAAAAAAATGAGGTGAAGTAATAAATCATAAGATAGTGTTTGGTGCCTCATGCAATATCAAAGTCACTGTTTGCCAGAGAAAGCATAGAAGGTACTATTTGCAACCTGTAATTTTTTACCTTACTGGAGAATGCATTAACCTTTCAGAATTTCCACAGGTGTAAAAAACAAGCAGATTCTAACATATTTTAGGTGCTTGGGCTTGTAGCCCATTTTAGGAATCCTGGGCATAGGTTGTAATGGTGATTTTGTAGTCTTAAGTCTTATTAATGTGGTGAACATTCCTTCAGGATAGGAATAGAAGACCTCTATGAAATTTACTTATTAAATTAATTTTTTTAATTGTGGTAAAATATTCATAATAGTTACCTTCTTAACCATTTTTAAGTGTTAACAGTTAATATTACTAAGTACATTTGAATTTTTGTGCAATCAATCTCTAAAACTCTTCATCTGGCAAAACTGAAACCCTATACCCAATAAATAACTCCCCACCCCCCTTCCTCTTGCCCCTGACAACCAGCATTCTACTTTCTATCTCTATGAAGTTGACTACTTTAGATACTTCATATAAGCAGGATCATATAGTATGCATGTTTTTGTGACTATCCTATATAATAAAAGGCTAATATGGAAATTGTCCCCTCGGGAATTCAACCAACTGGGAGTTTGACCACTTGCTATGATGTGTGCTGACCACCAGGGGGCAGCGCAGAATGAAGGAAGGCCCTGGCCAACAGCCAGCAGCCAGGGGAAGAAAGGCCTCAGCCAGCAGCCAGAAGGAAGGCCCCGGCCAGCAGTCAGAAGGCCCCGATCGGCCCTGATCACCTGCCAGGCCTAGGGACCCTACTCATGCATGAATTTCATGCACCAGGCCTCTAGTATTATTATACTTAGCATAATGTCCTCAAGGTTTATCCATGTTGTAGCATATGTGCAAATTTTCTTTCTTTTTAAAAGGCTGAATAATATTCCTTTGATTGTATTTACCACATTTTGTTTATTCATCTGTTGATGGACACTTGGGTTGCTTCCATCCTTTGGTTATTGTGAATAATGCTGGTGTGAACATTGGTGTATAAATATGTCTTTTGAGACCATGCTTTCATTTCTTTTGGGCATATATTCAGAAGTGGAATTGCTGCATCATATGATAATTCTATTTTTAATTTGTTGAGGAACCACCATACTGTTTCCCATAGATGATGCACCATTTTACATTCCCATCAACAGTGCATAAAGGTTCCAGTTTCGCTGAAACCGGTTTGGCTCAGTGGATTGAGCGTCGGCCTGCGGACTGAAGGGTCCCGGGTTCGATTCCGGTCAAGGGCACGTACCTTGGTTGTGGGCACATCCCCAGTGGGAGGTGTGCAGGAGGCAGCTGATCGATGCTTCTCTCTCATCGATGTTTCTAGCTCTCTATCCCTCTCCCTTCCTCTCTGTAAAATATCAATAAAATATATTTAAAAAAAAAAAAAAAAAAAAAAAAAGGTTCCAGTTTCTCCACATTCTTCTGAACATTTTTTTTGTGTTTTTTTTTTTTTTTTTGTGTGTGTGTGTTTTGTTTTTTTTTTTGTAGCCAGTAGTAAGTGGTACCTCATTGTGGTTTTGATTTGCATTTCCTTAATTATTAGTGATGTTGAGAAACTTTCTTGGGCTTGTTGGTAATTTGAATCTTTTTAAAAAATGTCTATTCAAGTCCCTTGTTCATTTTTTAATTGATTTTTAGAGAGAGGGAGGGAGGGAGATGTGAGAGTAAAACATCCATTGGCTGCCTCCTCATGCCCTGTACTGAGGATTGAGCCCTCAGCCTGAGCATATGCCCTGACCAGGAATTGAACTGGCACTTAGGTGCATGGGATGATGCCCAACCAACTGGCCCACACTGATCAGGGCCACATTTTTAAACTGAGTTATTTGTTTTCTATTGTTAGTTGTAGGAGTTCTTTAATTTACCTTTTATCATATACATAATTTGCAAATCTTTTATCTTATTACATAGGTTGCCTTTTTACCCTGTCGATTGTATTCTTTGATGCACAGACATTTTTAATTTTGATTTAGTTCAATATATCTATTTATACTTTTGTTGTCTTTGTTTTTGGTGTTAAACACAAGAAGTCATTTAAATTCAATGTCATGAAGGACTTCTATTAAATGTATTTTTTCTCACAGAACCTCCTTTTTGGTTGACTGACTTCAATTCTGCTATCTCTATGAACATTTTTAGTGTAAAAAACTAAGGAATGTGCTCTCTCTTTCTTTCTCAACCCATATTTCACTCTGGCTCTTGTGTTCTTTTGTGTGCTACATACTCTTTTATTCTCTTTAATATAAACCTTATGTGTAAAAATAAGAATTAAACTTATTAGTTAAAATTTTATGAAGATTAAATGAAGGAAAATGTATGTATAGGTTTGGCAATAATTGACCATAGTAATTGCTCATGAATAATGGTGATTATCAACTAACTAGAGGCCTGGTGCATGATATTCGTGCATGGGGGGTGGCCCCTCAGCCTGGCCTGCATCCTCTCCAATCCAGGACCCCTTGGGGGAGGTCCGACTGCCAGTTTAGGGCCTAAACTGGGATCAGGCCTAAACTGGCAGTCAGACATCCCTCTCACCGTCTGGGACCACTGGCTCCTAACTGCTCACCTGCCTGCCTGCCTTATTGCCCCTAACCGTCTCTGCCTGCTGGCCTGATTGCCCCTAACTGCTCCCCTGCCTGCTTGATCACCCCTAACCACCTCTACCTGCCGGCTTGATCACCCCTAACTGCCCTCCTCTGCTGGCCTGGCCACCCCTTACTGCCTTCCCCTGCTGGCCTGGTGGCTCCTAACGGCCTCTGCCTCAGCCCCTGCCACTGTGGCTTTATCCGGAAGGACGTCCGGATGGATGTCCGGAAGAAATCTGGTCTAATTAGCCTATTACCCTTTTATGAGTATAGATTATACAACATAAGCTTTAAGGTAGAATTGCATTAGTAGAAATGAAGAGACATTTCATTAAAAAATGTATATTGGTTTGATATGATTCAAATCCACTTGTTTATGACAAAAATCAAGTCTTTAAGAATAAGATTGCTTGCCCTAGCTGGTTTGGCTCAGTGGCTAGAGCTTTGGCCTGAGGACTGAAGGCTCCCAGATTCGATTCTGGTTAAGGGCACATGCCTGGGTTGAGAGCTTGATCCACAGTAGGGTGTGTGCAGGAGGCAGCCGATCAATGATTCTCTCTCATCATTGATGTTTCTATCTCTCTCCCTCTCCCTTCCTCTCTGAAATCAGTAAAAATCCATTTAAAAAAAATAAAAGAATAAGATTGCTTTGCTATCAAAGCCAAGTAAGGTGTGTCATTCGTTGTCCCTGATGAAGTCTGAGCAGCTCAGTTGCTAAGCTATTTTGCTGGGTTCTTATCAAATAAAATCCGTGGAGAATCCACTATGCCCACCATGCATTTAGGCTATAAAGACCTAAAGTTGGGGAGGACAGAGGGCTCCTGGGGCAGGAGACAGTGAGGGTCAGCAGCTGGGAGGCAGGGAAGATGCGAAAGTGTCCAGTGCCTGGAAGCACCGGAGGGTCTGGGATATGCAAATCTGCTGGGGGCGGGGTCAGGCCCTGCACTCAGAGAGGTCAGGTCCGGAGGGAGGGCAGAGGTGCGGTTCCCAGGGATCCCCTTCCTGTGAGGCTCCTCCTCCTCCCCTTAACCCCCTAACCTGTTCATTTGGATGAAGGGGGTGGAAAACAGGTACGCAATGCCTGGGTGGGACACCCTTTGGTCCCGGATTCCTCCCAGGGTGGGGGAGGGGTGTTTGTATTGGTTTATTTGATTCTTCTTGTTTGTTCCGTCCTAGGGCTCTTGTTCGCCGCTCCGCAACCCTCTGGCACCTGAATGAGCTCATGCGGGGTGCCAGAGCCAGTGCTGGTGAGATGGTGAGTGTTCCTGCCACACACATGAGATTGCTGGGAACACAACTGGGGCCCCAGTTGTATTGCATGGAGATTGCGCTGCACAGGAACCTGCCTGATCCAGGGAGGGTTGAGGTCATTCACTGCAGGAAAGGCTCAATTTAAACGAAGCTGCCTCTTAAATAGGTGCCGGCTGAGCCCTTTGCAGAGGGTTTATCATCCCTTCTGGCTGTTTCCTTGGAAACCATAAACTCAAGATAGCAGTGGAATGTGCGTCCCCTTATCTGAGACCCTGCTTCTCTAGGCCAGTGACTTAGATGCCCCAGGTAAGTGTGGGATGTCCCTTTCTTACTGATATGATGGCACACAGCCATGTTTTAGGTAGACTAGGATTTGGGCTCCCCAGCAGAGGTGCACAGTGGGCCCTGCCTCTGGGCTGGGCCACGGAGCCCACGGGACCCCCAATGGAGCTGAGCAGAGGCCTCCGGACCCCAGCAGAGCTATGCTGAGGCCTCCACCAGGCCCCACCCCTGGGGCCGGGCTGCACAGGTCCCTGCCCACCGATGCTGCAAGTCCCCACTCACCCGCTCCTGCTGCACGCAGCCTGCTGATTGGTGGTTATGTGATGGCATCCTGACCAATTTGCATATTACCCTATTATTAGATAGATAGGAAATCAGACTTGCAAGACCTAGAAAGTTCTTAAAACTTGCCATATTGATGCTAAACATCTATCTGGCACTGTTAGAAGGGAGCCACACAAGGATCTTACACTCTGGTTGGAAAGACAAGATAAAGTGAAAATATGTACATATAAAGAAGCATGATCATCACCGAGTGAAGCAAATATTGATGTCTGATGTAGTTCTAAGGAAAGACAGATTACTGTGGAATTGAATAGCCAGTCAAAGCATCATAGAGAAGATGAGATTGAGCTGGTCCTTGATGGACTGCTGAATTCGATGATAGGAGAGGAAAAGATGACATGCCAAGACAGGGAACATTTGAAGTATGGTTAGTCCATCAGTGTGTCTCCATAGTATGGAAGGTTTTAAATGTCATGCTGTGGGTTTTGTACTGCATCTTATAAAATAGGAGTTGGGTACTTATTAACTTTTTCTTACCGGAAATATTTTAGGCTCTGTGGCCATGGAAGGTCTCTGTTACATATATTGTTTGTGTTTTTTTAAACAATACTTTAAAAATGTAAAAGTTTTTTTTTTTTTTTTTTTTTTTTTTAGCTCCTAGGCTTGACAAAAGCAGGCCACAAGCTGAATTTGGTATCATTTGCTGACTACAGAGCTCTATCAAAGATATAGAAAAAGGGCTGGTGGGTAGCAAGAATCACCTTACAAACCTTTGTCTAGATTTTGGACCTTTAGAAACATGTTTTACAAATCAAGCTAGAGGGAAAAGCTTCATATTTCCCAGCTGTGTGTATAAAGTAGATAATTCTATTGACACCAAGAGGATTACAGTAACCGAGTATTTTCGGATAACATTTTTATTGCATCTAACCCTCTTCTTGTTGGTTAGAGTTGGCATCATAATTGCCATTAATAATATTACAAATGGTTACATTGTAGGCATTTAATGGCTACTTTAAAATTTGAATTTAGGAGGTTCAAATTCTTTATGGACTCTATAATATAGAAGTTTTATTGCAGCTAGTTAAGAAACAAATGTTATGAGAAGAGCAAATTCTTCTAGTACATATCATAAAATATAACAACCTTTATGCTAGTATCTTAATTCTACAGGCTTCATGTATTTGTGTTTAAAAGTATTTCCACCAAAATGAATGTATGGAACCAAAACATATATTGTCCCTTTACTGATTTCTTTACCAATCAATGATTAACAAGGGAATTTGGGTTAGCTTTACAGAAAGACTATTAAGTATTTTGTTACATGAACAAATTGTTTCTTCATCTCTTAGTCCAGTAGAAGAGTATCCAAATGCATGAAGTTTGTGATGATAAAATTTATCTATTCACTTGAGTAGGCTAGAGGGCCCACATATTTGGTCAAACATTATTCTAAGTATTTCTGTGAAGGTAGTTTTTAGATAAGAATTTACACACGCACACACACACATACACACACACGCTGTTCATTCTGTTTTCTGTTTCTCTAGAGAATACAGACTAATATCTACACTAATAAAAGAGAAAGATGCAAATTGACTGTACCTTTGTGACACCCACCAGCCAATCAGTCGTGAGTATGCAAATTAACCCAACAAAGATGGTGGGTTAATTTGCATATGCAGGTGCTGAGCACCTGGGGGTGGGACGCAGGTGTTCTGCACCGCCCCAGCCGCTCCGGGCCTCTGAGCAGTGTGGGAAGGCAGAAAGGCGGCTCCAGCCAGAGCAAAGGTGGTGCCAGCAGCCAGGGGAAAGAAGGCTCATTCTTGCATGAATCTTCGTGCATCGGGCCTCTAGTAGAATATATTTGTGTGTGTGTGTGTGTGTGTGTGTGTGTGTGGTGACTTATAATATAGGTTTTGTGGCATAATAATAATTAACTTTTGGCAATGGAAGGGTGAGCTGGCAGGTAAGAAGGCATCTCACAGAATGATTAAAATCACAGCCTACTCCTGGCATGCTCTGGTATGCTGTATTAAGTAACTGAACAAAGGAAACAAAAATTCCAAATATAAGCCCTCAAAACTAAAGTTATATGATCAGATATTGGAGGATGATAATCTATGATGGATGTGATGTCATGTTTCCCTTTTGGAGGGTAACTATGTACTGTGCTATTCAGGAAATAGTGACAGGGACTTATTCATTGATATCTTAATGGTAATGACTCTTCTAAGCCATTCATAAATTTAAACATTTCACTTTTTTTTTTTTTTTTTACTTATTAGCCATTATCAGGGGCAAGGGTTCTCCATCAATGATACACAAGTTTGAACTAAATTGGAGGTAACTCAGTTAAATTCAACCAATGTTTATTGAGTAACTACCATGTTCCAGCACTAGAAAGTGTGCAACAATGAATAAGAGACAGCTTTCTCAATGCCATACTTCATGGGTTTCATGACTACTAAAGCCTTAAAATGTCTGTATTAATTAATAGTCAAAATAGTCTAAATTCATAAATATTTTTCTCAAAATAAGAGAATTTTAAAAATGTTAATCATAGTGTAACACAGATTCTTCAATAGAGTGCATAAATGAAAGATACTAAAGGTTGAATATCACTGATATATACTGTAGGAAAAGAATTCAGGACACGTATGTTCTCATGAAGAAGACAGACAAGCAAAGACTTGGAGAAATGTTACGTTGAGAAAGAGTGACATACTAGTATGTGACAATAGCCATTGTGAGACATGAGGTAGATAGGGGTGGACTTTAGCCCCAGAAGCTGTGACAGGATGAGGGGATAGAAGTATGGTGTGGGGGGGAACAAAGGTGCTGCTGAGATACTTTACCTGATTTATAGTCTTGTCTATAATGCTCCAAATCATTTCACTGAGTAGTTATATATGAATACTCCAAAATACTTCATGTGTAACCTAAATTAAAACTAATACTACAAAGGGAACTTTTTAGTTTTGTGCTGATTTCAGTTTTTAGTTTTGTGCTATTACCGAGGTTATAATTTTTGAGTCTTATCTATCTTTGCTTTTTATGTCTATAGTTTTTATTTTTCAGTTAGAGCAACTGAGTTTCACTGGTAGGGTCTGAAACACTTAAGGAATTTTTAACTGTAAAACTATCTTTTGTATAATCTCCTTGAGAAAAGTAACACCATCCTGGCATTTTCCATTGTGGGAAGAGAAGCAATTTTATTTGTTAGAACACTAAAGCAGACAAAGAACCCATTGGCTCTCACCACAATCCTAAAATAAACTGTATTGCTATTTGAACCATGGGTAAAATTACCTATTTCTACTTCTGCTCAGAGGGAATTCAAATACTTGTGAAGAAAAAAATATTGAATGTCAAAGTGCATTTGCCTTTGCAGAAATAGCATGAGGTGTTATTAATGAGGATCTGCAAATAACCACAATTTTGCAGTGCTCAACATTCATAAATAAATACTGGTTAAATCAAGGGAGCAATTTCTGCTTCCATTATATCTTGCATATAAGTGTACATTTTCCCTCTGCATCGAAGTGTGTATAGTTCTACAAAAGGACGGAATCTGATGATAGCAGCATTTTGAGCCACAAGTTATCAGTAGTTTACTTAGTGGTATGGCTATGTTCCAACCAGGCATAGGTTTTTTTTTATGCTGCAAACAAAGGTTGTGCTTTTGCCCATGTTTGAAATCCACATTGATACACATGATTTGTTCTCCTAGACTGCTGAGTGATTTAAATAGATGAGTAGTTTGATTAGTATTGTGAATACATATACGTGTGTGTGTGTGTGTGTGTGTGAATTTTTTGAAAAACTTGCAGGTAGCAGTACTTCCCTGGCTGTGTTCACAAATCTAGTTGTTGCAATGCTTTGGGGTAATTTTTCTTGCATTAATCAACTATTGATCACTTCTGTAAAATTGCCCCTTTTAGCATTACTTATAGTTGAATGTTTCAGGTTTGAAATTGGCAAAGACTAGGTGCCATTAGTTAAAAGGCTCTGCTGTTGCCTTAGGTTACAGTAGTTTAAAATTCCTGCAAACATACTCAACCCAAAATGGTTTAAGCATGTAATTTTTAGTTGGATTCTTGATAATATCAAATTTAAATTTGAGTGTAATATTGGATGCTGTAAATGCAATTCTAACTTGAACCACTGTTGTGTACACTCTAGGTTTTACTCTTGCTTTAATTTTTCTCCGTTTTTTTTTTCTTCTCATTGTTTCCCAGCCTGCACTGCCACTAATAGGGTGTGGAACCATTGCTTGCACACACACTGCAGACCACTGAATAATGTAATGATAGTCTGTTGGCTGAGCTCTCACCTCTTACTACAGTCTGTGTCTTCCAAACTGGTTACTCATGTGTACAGTGCAGCACAATGGACTATAGAAGGATCAAAATTTGATGTGTGAAGAGTAAAGATTCTTAGATTTGAGCTATATTTATAAGGACATTAAAATTTGATAAGTTCTATTTATAAACATTGTATAAGAAGTGAAACATGGGAGAGCTACATGATGACTCACATTTAATATCAAATAATTGTTCAGATGCTATAAACAGCAAAGGAATTTTTGATAATAAAAGATATGTGGTCTTTTGGATAAAGATATATTCTTCAGAAATTCCTGGTAAATTTTATGGAAGTTGTAAAATGCTCTTTCAAACTAGCCTGGATATATTGGGCAAGAATAGTCTGAATTCTACTGCCTTTCTTTAAATATTTAATGACCATTTACTACTTGCAAATTGTTTTTCTGCTCTTTAAGGATAACTTTGTGATGACCCAAGCTTTATACCATCTTCCCAATAAATTTCCACTTATTCTATTTATAGAATACTGGAATAAACTATATCTAAACCAAGAAATATATCCATTTAACAAGTTGAAAGAGGTGGCCTGTAAGGAGAGTGAATTATAGTATTTATGTTATAAATATATATTGGTTACAATGTAGGTAGCCTAATTTCAATTAAGACCCATATAAACTTAACATAAGTGTCCTGTAATGAGGACTCAGCTAAGGGGACTAATCAATATTAATGGCTGCAACAAAATGAAATCTAATTACCAGAGATTCAAGATTTTAGTTGTGAGTTAAATGAAGATTTTCATGTTGCATGGTGACATAGATATCTTAATATCCAATCCTATGCACTGCCTCCTAGTACAACAGGAATAGATTTATCATGCTATGTGTGCCAGATCTTTAGTATTCCTTTGATGTTCAGTTGTTTGATGGATAGCTTATTTTATGGATCCCCTCCACACATTTCTGTGTGAGATACATTGTTATATAGTAGACATGTGCTTTTATCTTTTGGATTTTACATTTCTAGTCTTTTTAGCAGTTTTTCATGCCATGCTGCTTAGTGTGCCAGTAATGGGAACCTGGTCTGTTGCTTGTCTGTTAATAACAATGTCAAGGTTAATGAATTGACTGAAAAGACACTGAAACCAGGAACACAAATCTTGAAATATATCAAAGGACTTGTATGCATGCATATAAGCATAACCAATGGACAGACATCAGGGGGGGTGCAGGCATGAGTGGGGCGGTGGGGAATTATTGGGGGGATAAGGACACATATGTAATACCTTAATCAACAAAGAAAATAAAAAAGAAGGAAAGAGGAAGTACATTCTGACTCACCCTTTTAGGAGTATTTCCACCACAAAACTCCTGTTTATATTTCATTGGCTAGATTTTAGTGGTGTGGTCATATCTAGCTGCAAGGGAGTCTGGGAAAGGTAGTTGTGGTAGGTATTTGCTAATTCCTTCCTCTTGTTATTCACTACCTTGTGTGATTCCCTCCCCTTGAGTGTTCCCCTGGGTCTTGTAGTGATGTGTGCACCTAATTGAGGCAAGAATTTAGGCACTTCCTTGTATGATCCCCCTTCCCCTGCATGTAGGAATCTTGTCACCCTGGAAGTATGTGAACTCTCAAATCATTTCACATATAATAAAATCCCAAATTTTCAGAAAAAAAATATACGTAACTTTTTAAAAGTCTTGATGCAGGTTGGTCTACCTATGGGGCCAAAGGATTTAAAATGTTATAACTTCAGAGGGATCCTTTGATTCAAACTACTGAATGGCTTCATAATTCTGTGTTAGGAAAAGCACAGAAAAATCTAGGATTTATTAGGCTGGGTGAATATAGCTAGAATAGCTACAGAGCTAATTTTAACACCTGAGTTACACTCCTTGGGCTGTAACATAAAAAGGTGGATTGAGGATATTTAAAGAGATTGATTTGAATTGGATCATCTAAGATGGGCTCACAGGAAATCAGGGTGCATTGAGTGGAAATTCTAGAGAGAAAGAATGAAATAAAATTCAAATGATAAAAGGGACCTTGATGTGGACAGCTACTGGAATCTTCAGCATTCTGAGGTTTAAATTTAAAGTTTTTTTAAAATTTGGGGTTTGCTTTAGCAGCACCAGTCTAATATTATTTAAAGGGAAGGGGGGGGGGTGGAGAAAATTTCTTTTTGGAGAATGACACTAGTATAAGCAATGTGTGAATCTTCACTTTGGGTATAGAGTGTGGCAATCAGGAGGGACACATATTATATTGAACAGAGAATTAGGCCTTCATAGGAAGCTCATGGGTGTATACAGATATATTCTCTTAAAATCAGACAGATAAATGTCATTTTAGAGTTTTTCTATCTCAAGACCTTTATATGTGAATATAATCTCTGCCTGCATGGCCCAGTGCATACAATAATTGGGTATCGTTTCTTGATTTTAATTCTTTTATTTCTGAGAACATGTCTTCTTTCCCTCTCGTCAAGGAATGTTTCTCCTGAGATTCCCATTCTCTTTCAAACATACCACCCTCCATGCCAGTTTCCTGTGTTTGTGGATGTGTTTACTTTCCTGGGAAGAGGTGCATAGCTTTTCAACAGCTTCTCAGAGGGATTGATGTGCCCTTTACAAATCTCTGCACTATAGGAGACAGAAAGTATCTCTGAGTTTGTCCAAACCTATAAAATGAAGAAAGTAAAGGGGGCATAAATGGTGGTGGAAGGAGACTTGACTTGGGGTAGTAAAAACACAATACAATATACAGATGATGTATTGTAGGATTGTATACCTGAAACCTATATAAATGTATTAACCAATGTCACCCTAATAAATTCAATAAAAATAAAAAAATAAATAAAATTAATTCTTTTCATTAAGTAATTTTCTGTTTTTATCTGGTTCTTAAGTAATTCAGAACACTTTCTTATAACTTTCCAATTTTGGAGGACTAACCTCCCTTAGGGCAATTTTCTCAATCCTGTACATACATTTAAATCACCTGAGAGACTTCAAAGCAATATACACTGAGTGGCCAGATTATTATGATCTCTGAACGCATAATAATCTGGCCACTCAGTGCATATATATATATATATATATATATATGTATATGTATATGTATATGTATATGTATATGTATATGTATATATACACACACACACACATATATATATATATATATATATATATATATATATATATATACACACACACACACATATATATATATATTAGAGGCCTGGTGCATGAATTCGTGCATGGGTGGGGTCCGGCCAGCCTGGCCAGGGGGAGGGGACATGGGCGGTTGGCCGGCTTGCCTGCTGGTCGAACTCCTGGTCAAGGGGACAATTTGCATATTAGCCTTTTATTATATAGGATATACACTGAGTGGCCATATTATTATGCATTCAGAGATCATAATAATCTGGCCACTCAGTGTATATATACATGCAATGCCTCTTGCTTACCCAGAAATTATAAATTTTATAGCAGAAATTGGATATATTTACTTTCAAAGGTTGTGCACAGTAGAACTGGAGTTAGTAAAGCTTCACAATACTTATTGATAATACTGTTATGCATACTTTGAATGCTAGGCAATTCTGAATATTTATAAAGCATTCATAATAACTATTACTTCCCCATTTGTGAACTCATAAAAGGTCAAGTAAGGCAGGTTTGATGGGCCTTGGGTATTATTTTCATATAAAATTACAGTGCCCCCTGTTATATCAACTCTGTTCACAAGAGATTTCTGAGAGCATTTAGCTAAACATGAAATTTCTTCCTGTATTTGTAAGGAATGTATATTTATTTTTAAATCAAATTTAATATGATGCTTTCTATTTTTGGATCTTAAAAATAGCTCCAAAGGCTCTTAGATTTTCATTTTGATCCATACACATGTGTCTGCAATTCGATTTGATAAATTGGAACATTATAAAAATGAGATAGAGTTAAACCATTTGATGGTCTGGTTTCTTATTAAAAATAATATAATCTTATCATGGGTCCATCCATAGTGTCCTGTTGCTAGACAAATGCTAAAGCCAACTGTAGGCTTTTATCAAAAATTAAACTTTGATAGCCCTAGTTAGTTTTGCTCAGTGGATAGAATGTCAGCCTGCAGACCAAAGGGTCCTGGGTTCAATTCTGATCAAGGGCACATACCTTGGTTACAGCCTCCTCCCCAGCCCAGGCCCTGGTCAGGACTCATGTAGGAGGCAACCAATCGATGTGTTTCTCTCACATCAATGTTTCTGTCTGTCTTTTCCTCTCTCTTCCACTCTCTCTAAAAATCAATGGAAAAATATCCTCGGGCAAGGATTAACAAAACAAAAAAATTAAACTTTGACAAAATTTTGGTTTTCAACTAAGATGCTTTGCATCCATGGCAGCTTTGTACTTCATGGACTAATTGCCATAATGCGTGATTATTGATGCAGAATCCTCCATGGTTCTTTTTGGTCTGGTAGACTTGAATATTGAATATTAAGGCTTTAATGTATTTAATAGTACACAACACGTGACTAACTGGTCAAAAATTTCAGCACTTAAGCCCTGACAGCCTTATTCTCCTGAAGTAAGGATACCCTTTTTTTCTCCCATTCCTCCATCCACACTTCTGCCTGCTTACCACTAATATTGCTCACATTGTCAGTTGCTGGCATCTGGTAAATCAGATTCTTACTCGCCCGCAGAATGTACTAAATTATATCCTACAGCTAATTAGAAAGCAGCCACTTTGCTGAAGAACAGTTTATTTAGCTTATCAATGAATAAGTCTCAGTTTGCATCTACGTTGGTTTTCACTGCAGTTTTCACATCTTTCAGATTATAACAGCCAATCGGCATGATGCAGAATGTGATTATTACTATTTTTCATAGTGAGGAAGCATCATATAGCCTTTGTTTTGTAGTATCCTAATTACTAATTATATTTACCCACGTGATTTTGTTGTGCATCATCATAAATTTTGTCCCAGACAGCCCTCCCTAGCCTTACAGACATATACAAAATTAAATCCTGGCATTTTATTATGCCAGAGCAATTAGATGCCATCCTCATAATGAGAAATATGACATCTTCATCTCTCGCCTCTATATTTTCCCGTTGTTTTAATGCGCACATTTACCAGACTTTAATACAATCTTCCTCCTATACATGCAAGGGTTCACACACACACACACACACACACACACACACACACACACCCCTAATTGAATATCTGCATATCTCCTAGGAGTCCTGTGGGTGAAACTGTGTATTCATCTTCTTTAGTTCTTAGGCCACTTTGGTTTAAGAGTAAGAACTGTTGCTTTTATGAAGTGCCTTTTTCTATAAAGTCAAAACCTCACAGCAGTGCACAGAAAGCCGATGGTATAAAGGAGCTAAGTAGAGTCTTTAATAGAGAGAGCTGGGTTGTAAGTGTTTTTGTTCCTATGGAGCAGATAGATTTGGCTCCATCTGTTCCATATTCATAACAAAGGAGCGCACTTACAGGAGGGCTGACTTCCCAGCGCTGCCTGGTAATGATCTTTTCACCGGAATGAAAGCATCTGAACCCAGTGGCATGGCCCTGCAAGAAGCAGCTGGCAGGATTGCCCTTCAGAACCCCGATTTCCTTATAACTCAGGCTGACGTAAAATTTCCCCGTCTATAGAATGAAAAAAAAAAAAAAAGACCAATTTCTCATTTCCCCGCAGCACTGTGTCCTTGGGAAGTTCAGAATGTGTGAGTTTTTACCACCCCCTCTGGCAACCAGGAAAGATTTGTAATTAGATAGTAGGGAGGGAGGGGGAAGTTTGCACTTTGAAGTATCTAAAGGTATCACAGGGGAAATGATATTCTTTAAACTGTTTAGTTGATTCTTTTCAGACTTTTTTAATCCTTTTAAAACGGGGGTTAATGAATAGAAATATGAGTTACACCAAATAAGGAAAAACCCCTGTTGAGTCTCGTAATTAGCAAACTCAAAGCCAATTTCAACTGAGACCTCTTTGATTAAAAAGATAAGTTGACCCAAGGGTC